>NC_066255.1:0-311164 GCF_024542735.1 Bombus huntii | reverse complement strand
CTATTTTGCTTGTTTCGACGGTTAAACGGTTGTGCGTTGCATTGGCACTGTGAAATGGAGTTCAACGAGTGCTCAAACGTCGAAATATCTCCATCGGGAAGGAAATGACAGCTATTTTTCGTCAAAATCGACGAAATCTTCGCGATTTGCGAGATATTTTGCTTGTTTCGACGCTTAAAGGTTTGTGCATTGCATTAGCACTGTGAAATGGAGTTCAACGAGTGCTTAAACGTCGAAATATCTCCAACGGGAAGGAAATGACGGCTAGATTTCATCAAAATCGACGAAATCTTCGCGATTTGCGAGATATTTTGCTTGTTTCGACGCTTAAAGGGTTGTGCATTGCATTAGCACTGTGAAATGGAGTTCAACGAGTGCTTAAACGTCGAAATATCTCCAACGGGAAGGAAATGACGGCTAGATTTCATCAAAATCGACGAAATCTTCGCGATTCGCGAGATATTTTGCTTGTTTCGACGCTTAAAGGGTTGTGCATTGCATTAGCACTGTGAAATGGAGTTCTACGAGTGCTTAAACGACGAAATATCTCCATCGGGAAGGAAATGACGGCTATTTTTCGTCAAAATCGACGAAATCTTCGCGATTTGCGAGATATTTCGCTTGTTCCGACGCTTAGGCGGTTGCATGCACGGAGGAAATGCATTCCTCTATATTAGAATACCCCCTTAAAAACAGAGATTGACCCGAGAGGTACGGGGAGTAGTATATAAGGGCAGTTCCACTTGGACTGCGATTCATACCGACGAGTCATACCCGGATCGTGTATCACATCGCATTCGTCATCTCGTCGGCCGTGGATTCGTTATTGAAGCTAAATTCATCTCATTCATCGACATCTCGATCATCCAACCGCCGTTATTACTTGTCACACTCTGTAATAATCACATTTGTACCAGTAAATATCATCTCTAGTACATCACAACGATGGCCAATTCGCGGAAAGGTTCAGTATACGCCCCTAACTCTAATGATAACCCGTAAATACATAAATATATTGCAGGTCACAGAAAACAGCCAACGCCCTGACCGCGCTGAGTGCACTCGTTCCCGTCAGATCACGAAAATTAAGCAGCGCCGGGCACGGATAGTACTTGGATGGGTGATCGCCTGGAACTCCGTGTGGCGTTGGCGAAGCGCGCTGGGTCCGCCGTGCCCGCCCCCCCCCCCACCCTTGGGTTCGGGCTTGGGCGCTTGGCGGCTCAGCGCCTCGGGGCCACCAAGCAGTCCGGTAGGGGAACCGGGCTGCCTGGCACGGCGACCCCGGCACCGCTCCATCAGCGGTGGTATTAAGCGCACGGGGGAGGCCCCGTTGCGACACTCACAGCGGTTCCCGGGCCTCTCTCGATCGCAGTCGGGACAGTTATCGTAGAGGTTTTAGTCGGTTGGAGTCCGACACTACCACGCCGCTTTCCCCAGAAGCGGCCTGGCGTACGTGCGGATTTCCTCCACATAAAATATAAAAAAAAGCTCACAGAAAATAGAAAAAGATAGATAGGGGTTTGTGTGTTTTAAGTGTAGTGATAGGATGACGTGTAAAACGTTATGATTTCATTTTGCATGAAAAATATCTACAATTTAAAGAAGTTATTGCAGAATTTATAAACTGCTCATACATGATCTCTTGATTTAAACAGAATGTTTTGGAGCTACGAGAGGAAATCAATAAGTTAATGAGAAAAGACTATTTAAAATCGGAAGAATATATTTGGAAAGTGGAGATCATTGAAGAACTATTTTCATAATATTAAAATTAGCAATTAGCTTGACGCGCGGAAAACGCGTCAGCGAGAGGCGTAAATTCTCGCTACGATTCTGCTAATCGACGCCGCGAAATAGTCGTTCCCCTGTTTCGATTAAGATAACAGAGGTAGTCCAATGAATTTAACACTGTATTAACAGGTTAATATAGCTTGTACATTTAACAATAAGTAATAATATAAACGTCACAAATTATTTGGCGATGAATACAGTTAATATGTTACAGAATTTCGACCCGACTTTACGATATCTCTCGATGTGTGCGTTAGACTAAGTGATCTGGATTTTCTTCGTCTGAACCTCTCGACGTATAACGTTTGACTCTTCAGAAGGAACTGATTGCTCTTCGATCATTTCTTTGTCTTCTCTGGGAGACGACTCCCACACACTCGGGTCACGCCACCGTTCGCGCCTATGATCACATATACCACCTTCTTTATGTGTATGACATAACGGACCAAAATCGACGTTTCCAGAACTCGCTGCTTGGTGACAACTATGCGCTCGTCGATACATTATATATCTTCCGTCGGGCAGATAAGACGATCCGTCTACGACACTGTAGGACCGCGAGCGACGGTTAGAAATACGGCCTATAGTAAGCCTCATAGGGCAACACGGCGTATGGATATTTGTGACGTATCTATGTCGATCTATACGTATAACTCTACATGCCAATAGCACGCACCATACATCCACTGCTCTCTTTACAATCGTCACGCTTAATTAATCTCCTGCGATCCCGTATATCGCTTTAGATATTGAATGTCTCGTTATTTTTATCCTTATTCTATCATTTGGTAGTTCTTAGTATTTCGACTCCTTCAGGTACTTATTTTTTGTCAATTATGTATTAGTCAGAATTAGTTTTAGCTATTAAATTCCTAGTAATTATTATAATTATTAATCACTTGCTCGCGTACCTTTCCTTTTTTTGATTACCAATGGGTTTTGTCGTCGATATAATAATAAGCCAGATGTGTTTTGCCAACCGCGTCTAGCCACGATCGCCCGGTCGTTTCTATGATCGTGAACATAATTTTCAACGTACCCGTAATACGCTCTACCTGACCGTTGGCCCTACTCGCACCGGTTGAGATTAAGTGGAGTTTTAGTGTTTACGTTGCCAGAAATCTTGGAATTCTTTACCCGTTAGGACACCTCTCTTGATCCGCTATTATCCGGCAAGGACTGCCGAATAAAGATATAGTGCTTTAACCGTACTAAGGAAATCTACTTTACGAGTATGATGCAGATATGCGAATTTAGTGAAGACGTCGACCAAAACAATGACATATTCTTTCGAACCACTTTTACCGCTTAGTTTGCCCGTTATGTCCACGCGAACTGTATGCCAAGGTATGCTGGTCTTAGGTATAGGATGTAATTCAGCTCGTATTTTCGAAACTTGACAAGCGTGACAGTTCTCTACGAATTCGCGAACATACTCCGCCATTCCTTCGAACCAGTGACACTCGCACAGTTTCTCAAGCGTTTTATCCCAACCTAAGTGCATAATTGACTGTTGCACATGGTTAATAACGGATCACCTAAGCCCTCTTGGAACGATGGGCAAGCAGAGAGTTCTACCTTTTCTCTGTATTTTACGATGGAGGGTGCCGAACCGTAACTCATACGTATTCTCGGCGTCTTCCGCGAGCTCTTCGGTCTGTAATTTATTGACGATCTCAGAAATTTGTTGGTCGCGACATTGTTCCGCTAGTAGCCAATCGTCGGAGATTTCGGTTAGGTTAATTTCTTTCTCTACAATTTTGCTGAACGTACTGCGATCCAAGTCTACGGGATTTCGCGAAAAGAAATCTACGTGGGCCATTCGTTTACCTTTACCCGGTACATAATGTCAAAGGTAAAAGTTTGCAGGTAAGCCCACCACCTGTAAACCCTGTCATTCAAGTGTACCTTATTACTGGATGCTTTCAAGGAGTTGCAATCAGTGACAACAAGAAATTCTCGTCCGTGGAGGTAATGACGGAAATGCTTGACGGCGTTCACAACTGCTAACCTTTCTAGTTCGTAAGAATGATACCTAGACTCCGCAGGGCTACCTCCTACACTGTAACATTCTATTACTCTATTTTTACCTTCAATCTTGTGCATTAAAATAACCTCATATCCATCCGAACTAGCGTCGATATGAAGTTCTATTGGATAGTTCGGGTCAAATACCATTAACACCGGCGCGTCGATCAGGGCGGAAATTACCTTTTGCCTTATTTTTCCATGCCTATCCGTCCAAGTCATGGTTTTATTATCGGAAGTAAGCGCATACAAGGGTTTCATTACCCGTGAAAATTTAGGGACGAATTTTCGGAAATAAAGGGCTAAACCTATGAACTGCCTCAGCTGTGTGACGGTCGTTGACGCAGGTAAAGAACTCAAGGCGTGCATTTTACCAGGATTGGGACGAACTTCTCCGTCGTAAATTACATATTCCAAATAGAGTACCGATGCCTTTAGAAAAGATCATTTTGAAAAGTTAAAGGAGAATCCGGCTTTTACAAGGGTATCTAGTACGGTGTGCAATCCTTTTAGAGCTTGATCTATCGAGTCGGCAATAATTAGGACATCATCGAAATAGACGACAACGTACGAATGGCACGTTGGCTGTTATACGTTAAAGGAATCTCAAGAAAGATCTCTCGTTTCGTTTGTTCGCAACATCGAAATCAGCAGCCGCTGCTGAATACAACGAAGGAAAGAGTAGTACAGATCACTCCGACCAAATAATTTCTTATGTCACCACAATTAAAAAGGGTCAAATGCTACAGAAGACTTGGCGTGCGACTACTCCTGAGGATTTCCGTAGTAAACGCTTTGATGGTTTACAAAATTGTAGCAAGGAAGAATATAAATATTAGAATATTTAGACAAGTATGAGTTGCAAAATTATTAGGGTTGTCCGAAAATATAAGAATCCCCATTTTCGACGGAGTCAGCATAGTATCGCAGTCCGGAAAATGACTTCCAGAAGAAACATTAAACGCGCACGCACTTATGTTACACAAATAAAGGACATCGAATGGGTCGAACAAAGGCACAAAAGAATTTGAAGAAAACAACAACTTATTGTCCAAATTGCTCATCGAGGGTAACCAATGCTGTATATTTCCTAGAATTAGGATGTATAGGGATTTGGAGAAACCTGCTTGCCGTGTCCAAACTAATAAAATATCTCGCTTTTGCAATCTCGCGACTCGATCCGCAATAAGGGGTAAAGGATACCGATCCGCGACCGTATTTTCACTTAGTCCTCGAAAATCTACCAATCATCTATCTGAACCATCGTTCGTCTTCACGAGTAACAAAGGGCTCGCGAACTGTGAATTACTAGACCTTATGATTTTTGACTCTAATCAACTCGCTTATTCTCTCACGTACTATTCTCCGTTCTTCCTCGCGAAGTCTATTAGAACTCCTTTGTACGGTGATGTTAGGATCAATTAATTATATTTCTGACTGGCCTGTATTTACGCGAGTACGTAGGAAACCCGTAACGGATGAATCTCTGAACTTTCGTAAAGAAAGATTAATCGACTTTTATCACTACCACGTACCTCATTGTCAACTTCATTAACATCGATCTCGTTTTCAGCGGTTTTATTACGGGCATGAATTATTTTTGTTTTACACATAGCGAGGCCAGTTTGTGTAATAACGTCAAAATCTTGGCTTAAAATTTGACGAGCAATCGCGATATCGTATTTCTAAATAACTATCAGCGAGGACATGAAAAATTTATCTCTAACCACTAACCCTGCAACGGACAAGATTTGAGCGATACGTTTAGTACCAATATCTCTTATTCCTCGCATTACTACCATATCAATCGTTCTTTTGCCAGAAATTCTCAAGACTGCGGATTCTTTAATTAGCGAACACTCGGCTCCGAAATCGGGGTAAGATGGAAACGACTCACCCGGATGGCTTGATCTACCAGTTAGCGCCTCCACTACGTAGAAGTCGATTCGACACTCGGTATTGAAATTATATTCAGGGCACTGCTTTGTAAAGGATTTTCCTCCATAATCAGATTGGTAGCTGCGCACCATGCAGCGGAGTCGAAAAATTGTTAGGTTCCACACTCGATTTTTGCACTAGCGACGGAATTAACTCGCGCACGATGGTCGTAAGCTCTTGCACTGTTGTAACCGGCACTGTATCCCACTTCTGATGTCGGGTTTACATTAGAATTGGGGTTAGGGGCGTGACACGAATCTTCGTTTGGGTTACGCGTTGTCGTTATGCAATAGAGAAGACATTGACTAGTGCAAATACGATTATTATAGAACCGGACAAGTAACCGTGATAGTTAGGTACTCGAGAAACTAATGACAATGATCCTAGGTTCAATAACGAATCCGCGGTCGACGGGATGATAGATGAACGTACTCACAAAATCTAAGTCGGACGCGTAATATTCACTGGTCGTAAAGGGTTACTCCTTTCATCGATGAGATCGCGAGCGAGAATGATTTTCCCGTCCCGATGATGCCACAGAGGAAAACTATATTGGGGTGTGTCTAAGGACACGAGATCATCGGATTCGTCGAGAAAAGCCTTCGTTCAGAAAGTAAGGGAAATTGGCGTTGCTGCTAATTGGTCAATCTCCATATCGGTGGTTAGAAAAAGATGCTAGCCGCCCTCGAGGGAAAGTTGCTAGTGGGAGACGCCGCTCGTTGAAAAATAGGTCTCCCCTATTTTCTCGTGGTTGGGACAAAGACTGTTTGTCTGTTGGTAGGACTTTAGTTGGCTAAATCTTAAGATTTATAACGGGCCCTCGAGCTAGCTGAACATGTACTGCGGAGACGCATCGACATCTGACAATCATCTTGCTCGAAGAATAGGGTCTGCGTGTGGCGAGCTACGGGACAGAGACCGTTGGAATGTTTACTGTCGAGTGTTACAACTATTTCCTTTTTAAGGAGAGCTATAGAATTATTCCATGCCTTTGTTAGACAAAGCGTTCATCCCGTGACCGCGGCTACGTTCGGCAACTGGCTGTCGTCTCGAGCCCAAGCTCATTATCACAATTCTCGAACAATTACAATCGGATTGAATAACTGCAATTGTTTAATTACAGTTATAGTAGACTCTAGGTTACAATGTTGCGGGATTAATCAAAATTCCAAAGACTCCGGTGTTCTTTCATCTCCGACATGTATATGTCGTGTTATCGTTAGGTTTAGGGGCGTGTAACGAATCCTATTCGGACTAGCCATCGTTGTTGTACCACAGAGATTATATTTACTGATATAAATAAGATTTTTACAGAGTTTGACAAATAGCCGTGGTGATTAGACACTCGAGATGTTACAGACAATGTTCTTAGGTTCAATAACGAATCCACGATCAACGGTGTAACTCTTTTAAACGTAGAATATATTTTGATGCACAAAGTAACGTTTGCTGTGACGCTCGGTATAATACTGCACGTAAAAACGGTGTGAAAAGTCTCCAAGGTGATCGCAAGAATAAATGACTGATGGATTCTGTCCTCTCCTTAAGATTGCGTTTGTTCGTAGCATATTGGCCGGGGATACCAACAACATTCCAGCCGCTGTTGCTAGGCAGATCCGCGTAGAGCTGACATTGCTTCTACCCGGGGTTTGATTGTTAATACAACGTGTGTCCCACAATATTGGCACTTCTCTGTTAGGTAAAAACGTTCATCCCGTGACCGTGGCCACGTTCAGCGACCAATTGTGTCACCTCGAGCCTAAGCCCACTGTCACAAATCTCGGACAAACGTAATCTACTATCTATCTAATAATAAAACTACTTCTAAGTTTTATTATTTAAGTACAGCTATAATAAATAGTCTATACTAAAGTATTGGGGATCTTCCCAAAAATTCCAAAAGAAAGGCCCCGATGTTGCTATATCTCCGACATATATATGTCGGGTTTACATTAGAAATAGGGTTGGCGGCGTGAAACGAATTTTCATTTGGATTACACATTGTCGTTATGCAATAGAGAAGACATTGACTGGTGCAAATACGATTATTACAGGACTTGACAAGTAACCGCGGTACTTAGATACTCGAGAAGCTAATGATAATGATCCTAGGTTCAATAACGAATCCGCGGTCAACGGGATAACAGGATGCGCTTTCTTCCAAAACCCAAATCGTACTCGACTTGCTTGGCTACGGTGGAAGTATAACTAAACTAACTCTTTGTTAAAATGTGGAATATCCACCGAGCGTAAAGACACTATGTAGCTCGCTAATGAGACCTCACGAGAGAATGACTTTCCGCCGCGATGAAGATGCAGAGGAAAACTATGATGGGGTGTGTCTAAGGACACGCGATCATCGGATTCGTGGAGAGATGCCCCCGTTCGGAAAGTGAGGAAAATTGACGTTGCTGTTAATTGGTCAATTTCCATGTTGGTGGTTAGAAAAGGATGCTGGCCGTCCTTGAGGGAAGGTTGCTAGCGAGGAGCGTCATTCGTTGAAAAAATATATCTTCCCTATCTTCCCGTAGTGGGGCAAAGACTGTTTGTCTGTTTGAGAGACTTTAGAGAACTAAATCTTTTTGGAGATTTATAACGGGTCCTCGGGCTAGCTGAACGTGTGCCGTGGAGATGCGTTGATATCTGCTGATCGTCTTACCCGAAGAATAGGGTCTGCGTATGGCGAACCACGGGACAGAAACCTTTGAAATGTTTACTATCGAGTGCCGCTACAGCTATTTCTTTTTAAAGAGAGCTATACTATTACCCCATACCTTTGTTAGACAAAACGTTTATCCCGTGATCGCGGCTACGTTCGGCGACTGGTTGTCGCCTCGAGCCTAAGCTCAATATCACAAATCTCGAACAAATACAATCGGATTGTATGACGGCAATTGCTTAATGACGGCTATGATTAGAATCTAGATTATAATGTTAGGGGATTTTCCCAAAGTTCCAAAGGGAAGGTTTCGGTGTCCTTTTATTTCCGACACGGCCATCCTGACTATCACACGTCCTCCGGTGTATTTAAAATATTGGGTTTTCCCAACATTAGACTCAATATAACTGACATTATTTAAAATTTAACCAAATGTCCAAATCAGCCAAGGGTCCCATTCAACAACAAAAATTTCGATCGTATGCTCAATAACAAAGTAAAAGAAAACAAAAATCAGTAACGTTATGATTAGTATTCAAAGTGCCAGTTGCATTCTGTGAATTATCAGTCAGACTGTAATGACATGACAGATGATTTTCAATTTCGTACATGGATGAATCTCAATTTGTGGAATCGTATTACCACACTGGACGTGTCGTGCAAACGCTGAATGCCACACTGGACGTATTGCGAAAGCGCTGGAAGTCACGCCGGGCATATTGCGAAAGTGCCGGATGTTATTGCGTTGCGAAGACACTGAATGTTAGAACATTGTCGCACCAAGCGTGTGTGAAGGCACTATGTTTAATCTTATGGCCATAATGTTAATGATCCTCTGAGATCGGTGTACTCATATCGTCATTGGCATTACCATTGTCATCACACTACAGACATCCAACTCAGCAGGAATGATACTATCTGGCATTTTCCTCAATTTATCATGGCTGTATTTGTATGATCGTTTACCATCCAATGTTTTTTAAAAACATACCTATCTCCTTCCAAAATCTCTGCTATTACAAATGGATCCCTGAATTTTGGATCTAATTTTGTTTGATTTCTTTCCTCATTCTTACGTAATATAAAATCACTAAGATATCTTTATCATATTTAGCGCTAGTCTCTATATTCTTTATTGCCTGCTGTCTTGCATCGGAGATATCTACTTCTCTTTCTTCGATATTATCGAGTATCAACGAGTCGTAAGGTCTTTGCTGTTCTACCGATTCATAGTTCCAATGGACTCGATTTAGTCACGCGGTTGGTGGAGCAATTCAAAGCCAATCGTATTTCGCCAATCGCGTCTAGCTACGATCGCCCGGTCGTTTCTATGATTGTGAACATAATTTTCAACGTACCCATAATACGCTTTACCTGTCCGTGGGCCCTACTCGCACCGGTTGCTATCAAGTGGAGTTTAATTTGTTTTTCATGACAGAAATCTTGAAACTCGTTACCCGTAGGACACCTCTTTGATCCGCTATTATCCGGCAAGGACTGCCGAATAAAAATATAGTACTTAAGTGCTTTAACGGTACTAAGGAAATCTACTTTACGAGTATGATGCAGATATGCGAATTTAGTGAAGACGTCGACCAAAACAATGACATATTCTTTCGAACCACTTTTACCGCTTAGTTTGCCCGTTTCGTCCATGTGAACTGTATGCCAAGGTATGCTGGTCTTAGGTATAGGATGTAATTCAGCTTGTATTTTATCTGAATGTGTCTTGAAAACCTGACTAGCATGACAGTTCTCTACGAATTTACGAACATATTTCGCCATTCCTTCGAACCAGTGATACTCGTACAGCTTCTCCAGCGTTTTATCCCATCCTAAGTGCATAATGGACTGGTGCACGTGACTTATAACGGACCACCTAAGACCTCGCGGGACAATGGGCAAGCAGAGAGTTCTTCCTTTTCTCTGTATTTTAAGATGGATGGTGCCGGACCGCAACTTATACGTATTCGCGACGTCTTCCGCAAGCTGTTCGTTCTGCAATCTGTTAACGATCTCAGAAATTTGGGGGTCGCGACGTTATTCCGCTAATAGCCAATCTTCGGAGATTTCGGTCAGATTGATTTCCTTCTCTATGACTTCGTTAATCGTACGGTGATCCAAGCCTACGGGATTTCGCGAGAAGAAATCTACGTGGGCCATTCGTTTACCCTCCCGGTACAGAATGTCAAAAGTAAAAGTTTGTAAGTAAGCCCACCACCTGTGAACCCTGTCATTTAAATTTACTTTATTACTGGACGACTATAATAGTGACGAAAATGTTTAGCAGCGTTTACAACTGCCAACGTCTCTAATTCATACAAATGGTAGCTGGATTCCGCAGGACTTAGCTGTGTGACAGTCGTCGGTGCGGGTAAAGAACTCAAGGCTTGTATTTTACCCGGGTTTGGACGGACTTCTCCGTTATGAAGCACACATGCCAGATAGAGTGCCGACGTCTTCAAGAAGGAACATTTAGCGAAATTGTAAGAAAATCCGGCGTTTACGAGGGTGTTCAATACAATGTGTAACCCTTCCAGAGCCTGGTCTATGGAGTTGGCAATAATTAGAACATCGTCCAAATAAACAACAACGTACGAATAAGCGAGGTCGCCTAAGGCCTTGAGAATGGCTCTCTGAAAGACGGATGGTGCATTTTTCAACCCAAACGGCATCGTTACATACTCGTATTGCACGTCGGGGGTAACAAACGCTGTATACTTCGTAGAAGTTGGATGAATAAGAATTTGGTGAAACCCGCTGACCATGTCCAGACAAATAAAGTACCTCGCTTTTTGTAATCTCGCGATTTGATCCGCAATAAGAGGTAGAGGATACCGATCCGCGACCGTATTTTTATTTAACTCTCGGCAATCTACGCATAGTCTTTCTGAGCCATCTTTCTTTTTTACGAGTAATATGGGGCTCGCGAATGGAGAATTATCGGGCCGTATAATTTTTGCTTCAATTAATTTGTTTATCCTCTCACATACGAGTTCTTGCTCTTCCTCGCTAAGTCTATAAGGACTCCTTTGTACAGTGACGTTAGGATCAATTAACCGTATCTCTAACTGACCTGTATTTACGCGAGCACGTGGGAAACCCGTAATGAATGAATCTTTGAATTTTTCAAGAACAGAAATCAATCGGCTTTTATCATCTCCAATAACATCGGTGTCGACCTCATTAATATTGATCTCGTTTTCAGTGGCTTTATTATATGCATTAATTATTTTTGTTCTACTAATAGCGATGCTGTTTTGAGTGATATTTACGTCAAACGCTTGGTTCAAAATTTCGCGACCAATCATTATGTCATATTTTAAATAACTATCAGCATGGACATGAAAAATTATCTCCAATGTAAATCCATTAATACGGACAAAATTTGTGATGTGCATTTAATACAAGTATCTTCTATTCTTCGCATTACTACTGTATTAGTCATTCTTTTACCGGAAAATTTCATGGCCACAGATTCTTTAATCAGCGAACACTCAGCTCCAGAATCGAAGTAAAATGGAAACGACTCACCCAGATGAGTTAATCTACCAATTGAAGCTTCCGTTACGCAGAAGTCGGCCCGACGCTCGTTATTGGAATTATAGCTTCCTTTCGGTGTGCTGCTGTTATTTTCCCCTTTCCGCAACAACGGACAACTAGGCGCAATATGGCACTCTCGACACTTGAAACATGTCACCTTTGATAATGCGGCTGGTCGAATTTCCTCCGGGTTTCGTATGTTCTTCTGCTTCCCAAATTTTATTCTTTTATGGCACTCCGCTATGTTATGTCCGTAGTAACTACATTGGAGGCACTTATTCCGGTAATCAGGAGGCTTATGTCGTTTAGCTTCAGAACTCGCTGATGAGTTGTCTGACGAAGATGCCGGCCTCTTCTTCGCGTAAGAGAGAGCTCTCATTTCATTTAGAAATTGATCCTCAGTCTTGATATCACTGGTAAGTGCTACCCGTTCAATACGCTGATATTGTGAGGCCAATTGAAAAAGGACGGAAGCGTTGATTACCTCAGCCATAATTGAATTTTCCCACCTTCAGGAAGGAATGGAGCAGGAAGGAATGCCAAAAGTTCCCATGGTTTCGTCCTTCAGTGGTTTTTCGTTAATCTTCATTAGCGTTGAGGTTGCTGTTTCTTTGCCACCAAAACGCACAGTAATAAGGTCTTTAAATTCTGACCAGGTAACATCTCTACCAACCAGTACTTGCGTAAGCCATTGTGCTGCAGAACCTTCTAGAGCACAACTTAAAGCAGAAAATAACGCACTGCCTTGTAATGGATTTTCTTTCATGATCAGATTAACAACTGCAACTGGGTCGGAACCCGCGATTTCAGGGTTAAAACGCGGAAGCAATAAATTTTTAGGTTCAGTACTCGGTTTTTGCACTAGCGTCTGAATTAACTCACGCATGATAGTTATATTCTCTTGCATAGTTATAAACGGCACTGATCCCACTTCTGATGTCGTGTGGTCGCTAGACTTAGGGGCGTGTAACGTATTTTTATTAGGACAAGTCATCGTTGTTGTTCAATGGAGATTATATTTATAATTATATGTACAAATGTTGATTTTACTGAGTTTGACAATTAACCTTGGTGATTAGGCACTCTAGATGTTAAAGCCAATGTTCTTAGGTTCAATAACGAATCCACAGGCAATGGGGAAAACTCTTTGTTCAATGGAATATATTTTGATATTCAAAGTGACATTCGGTATCGTTCTAACAGACTGACAAAACGATGTGAGTAAACTCTCCAAGGTGATCACAAGAATAAAAGACTGATATGATCACATTTGTCAATTGCATATTGACCGGGGACATCAACAAAATTCCAGGCGCCGTTACTAGGCAGACCCGCGTAGAGCCGACATTGCTCCTTCCCGGGGCTTGTGTGCTAAGACAGCGTGTGTCCCTCAATATTGGTACTTCTTCTATTAGGTAAAAACGCTCATCCCGTGACCGTGGCTACGTTCGGCGATCCAAGCTCATTATCACAAATCTCGAACAAATACAATGGGATAGAATGACGACAATTGTTTAGTTGCGCCTATGATAGAATCTAGATTACGGTGATAAGGGATTTTCTCCAAGTACCAAAAGGA
Organism: Bombus huntii; assembly: GCF_024542735.1. Lineage (NCBI taxonomy): Eukaryota > Metazoa > Arthropoda > Insecta > Hymenoptera > Apidae > Bombus > Bombus huntii. Next base: position 297,626 of record NC_066255.1, on the reverse strand, counting down.
AGGCTCCGATGTCCTTTCATCTCCGACATATATATAACGCAATACTATATAACGTTATACTATATAAGCGTAATACTGTATAATGTAATACGTTATAACGTTATACTACAGTAGCGGCACTGGACAGCAACCTTCCAACGGTATCTGTCCCGTGGCTCGCTACACAAAGACCCTGTTCTTTCTCTGTACCTTCTTGCACATCAGGTAATCTCCTCCTTGACCGTTGGTATTCTTCCGTATATCCTCGTTTCTGACGTACCATGGGGCATTTACTATTGCTCTAAGAATTTTAGCTTGTATTGTCTCTATTTTGTTTATATGGCTCAATGCTGCTGTCCTCCATAGTGCTATTCCGTACGTCCAGATTGGTTTTATGATCGTTTTGTATATTTTTAATTTATTTTCTATGCTTAATTTGGATTTTCGACTTGTTAGCCAATGCATTTGTCTCCTTGTTGTTTGTATTTTGTCTATTATTGAATCAGTATGCTGTTTCCATGTGAGTTGTGTTTTAGGTGTGCGGCCTGCTACCGAACATCGGCGGGGCGGGAGACGCGGTGCGCCGACTTTACGAGGGCGTCATTCTGTCCCGAGTGATGTACGGGGCCCCGGTATGGGCGGACGACCTGATGGCGAACCGCCGCAGCATCCTGCTCCAGAGGAGGCTACACAGGGTAACCGCCATCAGAATCATTAGGGGATACCGGACAGTGTCTCACGCGTCGGCGACCGCCCTAGCTGCGTCCCCTCCGTGGGAGCTCCGGGCACTAGCGCTCAAAAAGAGATACGCCCACCGGAGAGCATGGCATCCGGGAGAAGATCCGACCGAGCAAGCGGCTCCGAACGACATAGGAACCGCTGAGGAGGACACGTGGGACCGGTGGCGATCCCAGCTGATCAACGAGGGAGGTGAACATCGGGACGCGGAGGCGGTCCTCCCAAACACTGGGCGGCATGGAGAAGCCGCCACAGTCTCCCGCTCACATTCAGAATGACCCAGATGCTCACCGGACACGGCATGTTCGGCGAGTTCCTGAAGAGAATTGGACGGGAGACGACAGACATCTGCCACCACTGCGGAGAGGACAGGGACACGGCGCAGCACACCCTGGAGCTCTGCCCGGCGTGGGAGCTGCCGCGACACTTCCTGCGGCACGCCACAGAAGGAACACTGACCCTCCCAGCGATTATAGAGGCGATGCTGAGAGGGCCACAGGAATACGAGGCCGTCCGCCACTTCTGCGAGCGAGTTATGCTCGCGAAGGAGCGAGCGGAAAGAGAGAGGAAGAAAAACTCTCACCCCTGCAGGATAAGATGATGGAGAAGGATGGCAGTCAGGCGACCTAGAGCCGCCCCACCGCCGTCCCAACAGACCACGCCTGAAGAAGCGCAGCGCTAAGGGCAAGAACCCCCCTAACGCCAACTCAATAGACGGGAGATACTAGTACTGGCTCGAACAAGAGGACGCGAGAAGAGGGTGCAACAGAAGTTAATTCATTGAGGTTCCTGGAGCACCCCCGTCGCACGCGTAGGATGGTCATCCTATCTGCGCACGAGAACTCCAACTACTCCCTATGGAAAGCCACGAAAAAAATAAAGAAGACAATAAAACTGGTCCCAGCAATCAGAAGAGCAGATAACACATGGGTAAGAAGCAACGAAGAGCAAGCTAAAGAATTTTCCAACCACCTTTACAACACATTTACACCACATAATATCAACAACAGCAATCACAATAGTCATACGGACGAGGATGCGCTAACTACTAGTGCACCAACTGACAATCACTACACCATACCCAAAGCAACAGTACAAGAGAATTGAGAAAACAAAAAACAATAAAGCACCAGGGATCGACCTAATTAACGGCAAAATCTTGAAAAACCGTCAAAAGCGATAAGACAAATCACAATAATAGTAAACGCAATACTAAGAATACAATTGTGGCGGATCGGTATCAATAGGACGCAGACAGGTCGAGGCATCAACGCTGCGCAACACCTCCCGGGCGATCCGCTGGTACCAACCGCCAACACTAGAGGGCTACGACGACAACGAGTCTGTCTAACTCGCTAGCGGTCGAATATACGAGCGATTGATACAAATACCACACCTAGCGAGACTCCATCTACGTCTAAGGCAGGGACTACCGGGCATAGCCTTACTGACGAGTCCACCGGTAGTTCCGGGACGAAACGCACAACTCTCTCTTCATCCGCCACACAATACTTTCCAAAAGCTTGGAAACTGGCACAAATCATAATGATACCCAAACCAGACCCTTGTCTGGTCCAATCCATCTGGTCTGGTCCAGTCCTACCGACCAATCTCTCTACTTCCGGTGTTCTCTAAGATACTAGAAAAAATAATCTACAACCGGATAAAACTAATAATAGAGAAGAACCATCTAATACCGGACCACCAATTCGGATTCAGAAACAAACACTCCACAATAGAACAAACGCACAGACTCGTCAATGAAATCCTACAGGCGCTGGAAACAAAACAATACTGCACGGCACTCTTTATGGACATCGAAAAAGCATTCGATAAAATAAACCACACTAGCCTACTACAATCAATCAGGAAACAGTTCCCGGGGCAGATATACCAACTAATCAAATCATACCTAAGCAGCAGAAGTAGCAGCTTCATAGTAAAAATCAAAAACACACACCCGGAAGCTAAAGAAATCAAGGCAGGAGTTCCGCAAGGAAGCGTCCTAGGACCAATTATATACACATTATACACGGCCAACATACCAACAACTAACAATAGCAAAGTACTGACATTCGCGAATGACACAGCTGTACTAGTCAGGCACACTAACCCTGCAACAGCAGTTACATTACTACAAGAACATATCACAAAAATAGAAAAGTGGCTTCAAGCAAAACAAATCAAAGCAAACCCCGAAAAATGCAAACACATCACATTCACACTGCGAAAACAGAAACCACCAAACATTGTACTAAACGGCACACACATAATACAAACAAGGCAAGTCAAATACCTAGAACTCCACTTACATTCACGACTCACGTGGAACAGCATATTAAGGCAACAATAGACAAAATACAGGTGGCAAAGAGACAAATGTACTGGCTAACAAGTCGAAAATCCAAACTAAGCATAGAAAACAAACTAAAAATATATAAAATGGTCATAAAACCAATCTGGACGTACGGAATAGCACTATGGGGAACAGCAGCAATGAGCCATATAACCAAAATAGAGGCAACGCAATCGAAAATACTCAAAACAATAGTAAACGTGCCATTGTACATTAGGAACGAGGACATTCGGAAAGACCTGGGAATACCAACAGTCAAGGAGGAGATTAACAAAAATGCAAGAAGGCACGGAGAAAGAATAGCAACGCACCCAAACCGGCTGGCAGCGGAAACGGTCGACACATCAAGCATAAAAAGAAGATTAAAAAGGAAACACCCAACAGATCTCACAAAGGACATAACCTAACAAACACGATGATGGTACTCCGCTGGGGGTAGCCACCCACATGTTATATTAGTATACCACTATAATATTTTACCAAATGTCCTACTGGACAAATTGTAAAATGTAAATAAATAAATACAAACTTAAAAAAAAAAAATTAGCAACGTGTCATGCCTTTCTCGTGTAACTTTATTCAGCCATCCTAGTTTGTGTCCGCGTTTTATGTTTTCTTGAAACTCTTCTGCTTCTGGTTAGTATTCTCTGCTCTCTGTATTACCTTCGTTAATTTGGCTTTCCATATTGTTGAGGTTTTATCTCGGAATAGAAAGAGCAAACGTGTGGATGAATGTATTGGGTTGGCAACCCAATATTATAGAATTTCTTTATTCAGAAATGTTAGAAATTAGGATTTCCAATGGTTTCTATCCTATGCAACAATTTATTGATAGATGGATTTATTACAATGGATTAAACAGAAAATCGATGATTATTTATTTATTATAATGTAGTATTGTAAATAATTATGATTAGTTTATTAATGATAAATGAATTAAACAGATGTTAATTAAACAGAAAACAATGGTTATTAAACATGAACTAATTGCAACAAACGTATAATAATTAAAACAACTAGATGTTTGATTAATTTAAAGATGTCTAATACAAAAATTGAAATATAATATAACGTAATAGTTAAATAATTAAGAAATATGATAAATACAGGCATGTATGTTTGAGTAACATTTTGTATATAAACTAATTTTTAAGAAATGAACAGGCGCTATATTTTAATTTTTCAGTTTCGACAAAGAAGATAATTCTCTTAACAAATTTTATAGAAATTCAAATCAGAAAATAAAATAAAAAAGTATACAACTTTCTATTAACTTTTGAAATCATTTTAGAAACAATTACAAATGACATATGAGTTATATGAATGAAAATAGTTACATCAGAATCATTATCCACGCTAAAACCTTATTTATTTAGGATCAATTCAAATTTTTCTCATAGAAAAGAAATGACACGTGAAAGTATTTAATGTAAAGAGGTTAATTAAGAATTTTCATGCTATTGACCATTCATTCGCGTACACGTTCGAACGTTTCTTGTGATACGCTCTTCTTATCATTTTATTTACATCATTCTTAAGAATATGAGTAAAACGAACGTAGAAAAAATTAGTTATTGGTATACTACCTGTAGCAGACTGCAGTAAAGTACATAGAAAAATTTAATACAAAGTAAAGAATTATATATATTTACTAAAAGTTTCGCGTATTTTTCTAAATTACAGTCCTGAACTATAAATAATTATCTGTAAATTCAAATTCCAGCCTAAAATAACATTTTTTTTCCAAACTGTCCCTTCTCCAAATCTTATTCATAACATCATTTTACTTACAATAATTTTCCTAACTTATTCAAGCTATTGTCACGTAAAATAACAAAAAAATAACAAAAGAAATTTAAGATGAAAAAATAAAAACACTTGGTTTTTTTCTAACACCTGGTTTACAATTTACTTCCGAGCTCTAGGCGTGACTTTTCAAGATTGACTCTTACGACTCGATTTCCGATCGGATTCGGTTATTTTTCTTTTGTTACCACTCTATATCTCCACTATCCTAGAGTTTGTTAGGCGTCCGCGACGGTTGCCACGCACGCCTTCCTCTCGAACATTCGACGGAAGCACCATTGGAATATTGATGGTTCATTGGGCACTCCGCTTCAGCCATATATATTGTTGCCGAGTGCCGTCACATCTTTATCTCCGGTCTTGAACTGAGCTGGTCGTGACACTATTGTAACGTCGACAAATATCTCCAACCGACTCAGGAAACCCGAACCGCCTGGCACAACTCAACTCAACTCAAAACAAAGGAATATGAATTCGGCACGCAGGTATAAGATAAACGAACATCTAGAAGGGCTGGGTCTTGATCGAGGCTTTAGTCTTTCGCTAACGGTCTAATCGCACACTTGTAATCTTATTATAGAATAAAGGTATCTCGAACTCTGGTTCAAGAACCCAACATTTCTTTTTATTATTATTTTCCTACTATTTTTACGTGACACTATTGTAACGTCAATTCACATCAGAGACCAGGCCACACACCGCGGACAGGATGGCACCCAGATGTCTGCACATTCTTGGTGCACACCCTCAATAGTCATAAGTACCCACCAGGGGTCTTGGCATTTTCATAGTTAAGGTCCTTCGAACCAAGCGAGTATTTCCTGTCTTAGATTTCCCTTTACGTTTATTGTCTACCACGTGTTAGCTTAGAAAGTTGGTTTTCTTCACATCTTTCGCAACTTTCTCGTGAGGGCGGCTAAAACCCTTCCTGGTCCACCAACCGTCTTATTATCCAATCGGAGACGATGTCTGCTGCCCTCACTTCCTTAACCAAAATTGTCATCAACAAATCCGATAGTCCCGTATCCTTAGACACACCCACCCCTAGCCTTCCTCAGACATGGTATCGCCAGAAAGACTCACTTATTCTGTATCCTTAGAATAGTCAACATATCTATACCGGTCTCTACCCTTATAACAGTCGCGTACTTAACGTATTGTTGTAACTAAGTCTTACATAACGTGGTTGGAGTGAATTGTGATTTATGTTAATTCAGTGTGTGTTACATTGTGATTGCTGAATTCATAATAAAGTTTAATTAAAACAAAGTTAATAGTTGTGTTACTATATTTTATTTTCATCAACCAACCCTAAAAATTACGTGACAATCTCATCGACGAAAAGAGTAACCCCTTACGACCAGTGAACATTACGCATCCGACTTAGATTTTGTGAGCACGTACATCTATCATCTTGTTAACCGCGGATTCGTTATTGAACCTAAGACCAACATCACTAGTATCGCGAATGTCCAACCGCCGCGGTTGATTGTCGAGTCGGTAGCATCCATACTCGTATTAACAGACCGTACCTTATATACAAGGTTATAACACGACGATGACCGATTGCAATGAAGATTCATCAAACACCCACAACCTTATTCCTGACCCTTCTCCGACATATATATATGTCGGGTTAGGATCGGAATTTTGGGCGCGTGACAACACTTCGCGTGGACTAGCCATCGTTTCACAAAGCAGACATTATATTTACACGTATATACAAGACTATCACAAAGCTTAACAAATAATATGTCTAATGAATAATAAGCTTAACGAATAGTAAGTTTAATGAATAATATGATTTACGAATAATAAATTTAATGAACACTATTAACAATGTTTTTGGGTTCAAACGAATCTACGGTCAGCGAGATAACTCTTTACTAAGCGTGAAATAATCTTAGGCGCAAAATACGATTGACGAAAATGCTCGATGTGTCACTCTCCAAGGCAATCGCACGAATGCCAGTGTCACGTAAAATAACAAAATAAAAAAGAAATTTGAGGTGAAAAATAAAAAAAGAAAACTTTATTTTTTTCTAACAACAATACACTTTACAATCTACTTCCGAACTCTAGGCGTGACTTTCTAAGACTGACTTATGATTTTCCTTTCGATCGGATCCGATTACTTTCTTTTGTCATCCCTCAACATCCCCGCCGTCCATGCATTTGCTAGGCGTCCGCGATCGTTGTCACGTGCTTTTTCTTCTAGAACCTTCGGTGAAAGGACCGTTGGGATGTTGATGGTTCATTAGGCGCTTCAGCGATATACATTGTCGCCGAGTGCCGCCACATCTTTATCTCTATCGTCAGTCCGTCGGATTTGAAGTATGCCGGTCGTGACACCAGCCTCGTCTGGAATTTGATACGCACTCGTTAGAAGCATCGAAAAGTTCCGAACGCCGTTTCTAGGCAGTTTCTGCCTGGAGTTTGATTATTGATACAATGTATGTCCCATTGTATCGGCACCTCCGAGGCAACCTCACATGTGGCTAGGCCCGCTCTCGAGGCCGCATGCCGCCACAATCACACTTCTCGGAAAACCCATACAACCACTCCAGACGTCCGTTAGGCAAAACGTTTATCTCGTGACCGTGGCTACGTTCGGCGACCAATTTTTCGTTTGAGGCTTTGTTTTCGAGAAAATCGACTTTGAATTTTCGCTCGTGCACTTTATCACGTCTCGTTATAACGGATCTCGCTGTAGATTTTTAAAAAAATTAAAAACAAAAAATTTTAAAAAAATGTTTATTCTATATTTTCAACTTCTTTTTTCGCGTAGAATCACTCCCTTTCCACTTGTACCACCAGCTATCAACCACCCTGTATATATATTTCATAGTAAAATTTCCATATGTAATTCTCCAAGTTTATTGCGGTATTAATTATTCTTAATCACTTGGTTTATTAACAGGTTTATTTTAGTCGTACAGATTTTATCCATTTTATTTCTGTGTTTGTTAATTAATTAAAATATGTATTCCTGCTGTTTCGCTATTATGTCGTATGTAGTCGTTCTTATTTTTGATTTATCAGGTCAGTTCGCGGCTCGTTCAGTTTATTAATTAGTTTTATTCAATCATTTTGTATATTTTATACTTGCTGATTAATCAAAGTGTGTCCTCCTGTTGTTCCATTTATTCTCCTTTACTATTACGTTGCATATTATCGTTCTTATTTCTTAATTTATTTGGTCGGTTCGTGGTTCGTTCGATTTATTAGTTGGGTTTATTTAATGATTTCATTTTTATTTTGTATTTTACATATTCCATCTTCGTTAACTGATTGTAGTATATCATTCTGTTGTTCCATTTATTATGTTTTGCTAATTCGTCATACATAATCCTTCTTATTCTTGATCGATTCGCGGATAGTTTAGTTTATTAATCGATTTTGTTTAGTTATAGATATTTTATTTTATTTTTTGTATTATATATATTCCATATTCGTTAATTAATTAAAATTTAATGGAAATTAAAGTTGTCGAACTTTGAATTTGACATTCGATATGAAGAAGGCAAAGCAAACGCTACTAGCGTTTTAACTAATTAGCGGATTATCTAGAAATTCCCCGGAGGTATGTCTGCCAATCAGGAAATGAGAAGAAGATTCACCGGTTCGTTGTCCACCTCTAAAAGATTTGAATTAATCACGTCAACCGAGAACTCTCCCATATTTGAAGCTAAGCCTCGCCTCCCTCAATCCCATGGTCCAGGAAATCAGAGAAGAGCAGTCATTCGAGAATACCTTACTACACAAGAAACACCCATAAAATATTTTGATCAGGCTGCGGAAGACACCGACGAAAACACCGGTGAAGAAGCATCTGATCATGAGATAAGCGATGCCGAAATATCAAGAGAAGAGGAGTTTTCCCTATCGTGCTCTGAGTTGCCACAACAACGGGAAGAAAGGACCAAACCCACAGTATTTACAGAATTGAAGATCTCAGAAGCAAGAGATTCGATAGTGAAAGTAAACGATCATAAAGTGATTTTTATCGATACAAAAGGAAATCCGGTGGACAGAGGAGCCTTAGAAATAAAAGAAGCAAGGAAATTACCGCATTATGGAGATGTAATGTTTGAAAGAGCAAGATTATATCAAGACTCAGGAAAACAAATAATATCTTTACCCATGAAAGAAAACCGAAACGTCCCAATAACAGCGGAAAACTTGTTGTACTCGTTAAAAACCTTGCTGGACGTGGTAAATGAGAAATTGACACGTACAATCAAGAAATTGAAGGAAGTATTCTTAGCAAAAACAATACACATTACCATTTGCACCAGGGAAGTAACCATCCCACCAGTGGAAGCGCGAACTAACATAATTCGGGAAAAAACACGAATCGTCCGTAGCAGGACACAAAGGAGTAACGAAAACCTACCAAAGAATACGGCAACATTATTATTGGGAAAACATGAAGAAGGAAATCCAGGAGTACGTAAGAATATGTAAAGAATGTCAATTGAAGAACTTAACTAGAATAAAAACGAAGCAACCAATGGTACTCACTGATGCACCGGACAAAGCTTTCGACAAAATCAGTATGGATATCGGCGGTTCATTACCAAAGACACAAAGGGAAAACGAATATATATTAACGATTCAAGATTTATTAACAAAGAACTCGCTCGGAATTCCGATCAAAGGAATCACTTCGGCCGAAATAGCAGACATTTTTATTAAGCAATTCATTTGTCGATTCGGTTCACCAAGAGCGATCTTGACCGATTAGGGAGCGAACTTTACATCTTCCTTAATAAAAAAAAAAGGTAGTAAAGAGGTTTCGGATAAAAAGATGCACCACGACAGCATATCACCCACAAAGCAACGGTTCATCGAAAGATCACGCCACGTGTATCTCAAGTTATATATCGAAAATTCCAGAAATTGGGACGAATGGGTGAAATTAGCCATGTTTTCTTATAATACCTCTGTACACGAAGGAACGAAATTCTCCCCACACGAACTAGGGCACTTGGCCAGAGAACCCACTGGTGAAATAATAATCGAAGAAGATTAACATACTACTAACATACGCAGAATACCTCAGAGATCTGTTCGATAAAATCAACACCGTGCAGCAGATGGCAAGAGAAAATTTGGTGAAATCCAAGTTAAAATCAAAAGAATACTACGACAGATGAATCGGCCCGCAAAATTTCAAAATAGAACACCTAGTATATCTATTAAAGGAACCTAGCAGAGGAAAATTTTCCGATCAATATCCGGGACCGCATAAGTGTTAGAAATTTTAGAAACTCAAAACGTCAAGATTGAAGTGAAAGGGACTAGGCGAACAGTGCACTTAAACAAGTTAAAATTAGCGTATAACCGAAATAATCAATAAATGAAACGATTTCAGAAGGCAAGAATAATGCAGATAGTGGAAACCTAAAAGAAAAAGAAAAAAGAAAAATTATTATGTGTGCTCTAACCATTATTCAAATATAAAACGTGTTAATTCAATACAATAAAAAAAAAACAGTGAAAGTGAAGGGTACCTTGTGAACAATTAATCATCGTAGAAGGAAGTGTATGTGCAAAGACAGGTTATGGGTCCACATTCGTAGAACATAACATACGACAGCCAGCTGAAACAAATGGATAAATTAATCTCAATTGTCTTAATACAAAATATAATATTACTAAATGTTTATAACAATATTATGATTAAACCAAAGGAAGTATGACACTGCTTGTCGAATAGTGCAGATAGTGGAAACCTAAAAGACAAAAGGAAGATTACTATTTGTGTTCTAACCATTATTTAAATATAAAATGTGTTAATTCAATAAAATAATTAAAAGGCAGTGAAAGTGAAAACTACCTAGTGCACGATTCATCATCGTAGAAGGAAGTGTACATATAGGAATTCCGCAGAGACAAATTATGGATCCACTCCATAGAACATAGTATATGACTGTCAGCTGAAACGAATGGATAAACTAACCTCAATTGCCTTTGACATATATGAAAGAAAATAATATTATTAAAAATTTACAAGAATATTACAATTAAACTAAAAGAAGCACGATAACAGTCAATGATTGATGTTCGACAATAGACTTACAGTTGCCCAATGGAAAAGAAAACTGAAAAATCAAGAAAATATGACATTACTACAAATAAATCAATATTGACGCAGCAGTCCTCGATAAGAAGAAACAAAATCAGTTAATAGGTGTAGAAAGAAGTTATAGAATAATTAAGGTAGGTTAACCGAATGTCAATAACAAATATAACTAGAATAAGAAGGTGTTATACTATATTAACATATATAATATTGTTAAATTATTGTATCTGACATATGGAAATAGATTTTATAATACACAAAAGCGATAGTTGATACAATACAATACCCACGTATTAAATTAAATTAATTAAATGACATTTTTATACATACAAACGTAGGATAAATAAAAGTACCCATAATAAGTGTTTAGAGCATAACGAAGAACCAGACAATGTCAAATACTCATTATGTAAATGTTCCAAGTAAGCAACGCAGCATCGAAGGAAAACAATTCAAGAAACTACAAACGATAATAATTCAATAAACAGGTTTTAACTAATAATACATAGATTAGCTTAAAAAATTATACTATGCAAATATGAAATAACAATAAATCACAAGTACGAAGTAACGACAGATTAATAGGAAAGAAATAGAAATAGCTAGTAAATATTAAAATAGGCTAGAAATTAATCAAGATAGATTAACTGAGTATTAATGACCAAACATGATTAAAATTAGAAATTATCATATTGTGTTGAGTTACTATAGTATTATTATATTAAATCTGGCATTAAGAAATAAGGTTGTATTATACAATAGTGACTGGTGACACATTACACTATGCACACATTAAATTAAACCAATTAAACAAAAGCTACATAAATACAAACCACCTTATAATCAAACAGTGAAATAATTCTATTAGTAATTAATAATTTCGACAACGATTTATATCCACACGGTATTACATTAAAATAACACACAGTATATATATATGTCGGATTATCATTAGGATTTAAGGCGCGTAACGATTCTTTGTTTGAGTTAGCCATCGTTTTACGAGACAGAGATTATATTTACGCGAATATACAAGATTTTACAAAATATTATGAGTATTGAGTTTAATGAATGATAAGATTAACAGACGTTAAGTTTAACCAATAATTAGATTAAAGAATAATAAATTTAACGAACAATAAGAGGTACGAATAATATGTTTTACGAATAATAAATTTAACGAATAATGAGATTAACGATTGATAGGTTTAACGAATAATGAATTTAATTAACACTATTAACAATGTTTCCGGGGTTCTAACGAATCCACGGTCAACGGGATAACTCTTTGCTATGCGTAGAATAATTTTAAACACAAAAATACGATTGCTGAGACACTCGGTAAATTGCTCGATGTATCACTTTCCAAGGCGATCACACGAATGAATATCTGATGAAAATCTTTTTCGCTGTACGACTGCATTTGTTTGTTATATGCTCGCTGCAGACATCGAGAAGGTTCCAATCGTTGTTGCTAGGCAATTTCTGTCAAAAGTTTGTTGTATACTCTTTGGAAACATCGAGAAAGATCCGAACGCCGATATTAGGCAGTTTCTGTCTGGAGATTGATTCCTAATACAACGCGAGTCCCATTATATCAGCATCTCTAAAATACAATTCTATGTGATTTCTAGGGAGAACAATACAATCGATCCACACCTTCGTCAGGCAAAACGTTTATCCCGTGACCGTGGCTACGTTCGGCGATCAGTTGTGACCTCGAACCCACTTTCGCTTTCACAAATGTCAAACAATTACAAATGACAATTGCTTAATTACAGTTATGATAAAATCTAGACTAAAGCATTAGAAGGCTTCCTCAAAATTGCAAAGGGAAGGCTCCGGTTTTCCTTTCATCTCCGACATATATATATATATATATTACAACAAACACAAAACAATGTTGAACGAAGTAATACACTGTAAACATACACATCACAACGAACACAAAACAACATTGCTGACACTTCACTAAAATAGAGTTGAAAATAACACTTCACTAAAATAGAGTTGAAAATACGTAATAGATAAATAATTATTTCGGTATTAAATAAAAGTTACATAGCACGACACCACACTCTTATTCAAGACGTATACAAACAGCTATTTTGGAAATCCGTCACGAGCGTGAAGCAGCTCTCACGCATGCGCAATGAAATACATTCGGTAATTATATACATTATTATAAACATACAATAATATTAATCCTATTCGAATTACACGTCATCCACTTGTAATATCGTGATATAATGTGTTTACAAAGAGTGGACAATAGAGATGTTAATCAGACAGAAAAAGACGATTGTTGTTCAACTTGAACTATTCACGCCAAACGCACAGAAAACAGCGCAATCCACACTCTCTCGGCAACGCCACTCGCAACCTCTGTCTCCGCTCAGCTCGCACTCGGCTCCTCGACTCGCACTCTGCTTTTCGACTCGCACTCTCTGCTTTTCGACTAACTCTCTGGTCGTTGCCGCATTCTGTTGTCTTTTTCCTAGGCCCACCGCACACGTGTTCTGCAGACGCTCGTGGCCAGAGTCACGTAGGTCTTTTCCACGAAACTATGCACTTGAAAAGACCGATGACACATTGATGGGCCCGACGGCGCCTCGGCTCTCGGGACATTGTTCATAGTTCGCCCGACATTTCTTAGGCCTTTCGTCCACGATACTACACACTGAAATAAAGTTAAAAATAATTAATAGATAGACAATTAATTCGATATTAATAAAAGTCACTACATACTAGGGACACCAGCCAACACGTGCAACATGATAAAAAAATGGGGGAATAATAAATAATAACTAATACAGCATAATACGTTATTATGTAGTAACAAAAGATTAATAACTTTTATGAGTAACTAGCTAAGAAGACTAACAAATAACAAATAATAATTAATAAAATATAATGCACTATTATATGTTAATAAGAAGATTAATAACCATTTATGGTACACAAGCTAAGAGACAATACTAAATATTAACTAAAAGAAAATATGTTAATTATTTTTTTTGTGTGTATGCACAGAATGGGTCGCAGATATTTTGACCCGAACCAAGCAAACCAACTCTACAGCCTTTATGAGGTAGACACACCTGTGGCTAATCCACAAGACCCAGAAGAAATACAATCCTGTTACTGTGCTCAACTAGTTAACACTGCTTATCTTTTCAACAGTCATCACTTTTGCCGGGATTGCTACGACTATCTAGATCCAGACGATCAAGATCTATACGAGGACCAGCCAACACACTTCTTATGCGGACGAATTCAAACAGTGCCCTGTAGACTATGTGATATACAAGTAGCAGGACTCCAACCTGCGACATCTTGTCCCTAATGGGTAAATGTTTGAATGTTTATCTTGACTTAACTCAACATGAAAGATATCTTCTGATACAAGGAATTATAATTCGCGCCGTTGCCCGCTAGGAAATTATGTATTAACACAACGAAGGCAAACATGTTAATCGATAATACATATATATGTACTCTCTTAAACAATTGCACTCGTAATACCTGCGCCTATGGATAATATATACACACATACACATATATGTCGGAGATGAAAGAACACCGGAGCCTTTGGAATTTTGAATAATCCCGCAACATTGTAATCTAGAGTCTACTATAGCTGTAATTAAACAATTATAGTTATCTAATCCGATTGTAATTGTTCGCGAGTTGTGATAATGAGCTTGGGCTCGAGGCGGCAGCCAGTCGCCGAACGTAGCCGCGGTCACGGGATGAACGCTTTGTCTAACAAAGGTATGGAGTAATTCTATAGTTCTTCTTAAAAGAAATATTTGTGGCGGCACGCGACAGTAAACATTCCAACGGTTTCTGTCCCGTGGCTCGCCACACGTTGACCCTATTCTTCGAGCAAGATGATTGCCAGATGTCGGTGCGTCTCCGCAGTACGTGTTCAGCTAGCCTGAGGGCCGTTATAAATCTTAGGATTTAGTTGACTAAAGTCCTTCAAACAAACAGTCTTTGTCCCAGCTACGGGAAGATAGGGAAAATCTATTTTTTTCGCGAACGACGCTTCCCGTTAGCAACTTTCCCTCTAGGGCAGCTAGTATCTTTTTCTAACCACCGATATGGAGATTGACCAATTAGCAGCAACGCCAAATCCCCTCACCTTCTGAACGAAGGCTATCCTCGACGAATCCGATGATCTCGTGTCCTCAGACACGCCTCATCATAGCTTTCCTCTGCAGCATCACCGCGACGGAGAGTCATTCTCTCGTGAGATCGTATTAGCGCGTTACTTAGTGTCTGTACGCTCGGTGGGTATTCCACGTTTTCGTAAAGAGTCCGACTTAGATTTTTGTGAGCACGTATATCTATCATCCCGTTGACCGCGGATTCGTTATTACTTACTTCGTTCGGAAAGTAAGGGACATTGACGTTGCTGCTAATTGCTGCTAATTGCTGCTAATTGCTGCTAATTGCTGCTAATGACGTCGTTCGTTGAAAAAAATAGATCTTCCCTATCTTCCCGTAGTTGGGACAAAGACTGTTTGTCTGTTTGAAGGACTTTAGGTAACTAGATCTTTGTGTTTATGACGACCCTCGGGCTAGCTGAATCGTCGAATCAGTTACGTTTTCACAACAACAAGGTAAGCTCGTTCCTTCCTTTGCCAATCCACTATCCGCGGCAACAATGGCAACCGCAGATAAAATTACCTCCTTGCGTCGGAGACGAGGTCATTATCTCCGCTAATTCACGCTTATGTCAAATCAACTGGACGAATACGAACAATTCGGTCGTCAGGAAGAGTGCGATTTATTATTCCTCCAGAAACATCTGGACCAATATGGGACTGAGTTCTACGCCATCCAACTCGAGTTAGAAGAATTAACCGAGGAGGAAAACGCACGCGGTACCGACATGTCGGACCAATATTTAAATATACGATTACGGATAAACCACCTATTAAAAGGCGCCAATTCATTAAAACTCAACCAACGGAAATGTTCGGTCCCAATCGGAACGCTCAACACGTTGCCGACGACCTCGAAACGCTACATCACGGCCACGATCACCCCCATTGACGGCACATACGAACGCACGGTGACGTTCCTAATCATACCGACAATATCGACTTGGGTCCCATATCAACCCGTAGATCGCTCAACGATACAAATACCTAGGAATCTCCAACTAGCCGATCCAAGATTCCATAGATCTGCTTCGATTGAAATCTTATTGAGCGCCGGACCAACACTAGTATCACTCTGTGTCGGCCAACTGGATATCAGTCAATCAAACGGGCCCGACTTGCGTCTGCAAAAAACGCGATTTGGATGGGTCATCGGGGTGAGCCCAACCTCGCAATCATCATCATACGCATTTCACGCCTCCACGGCGGCTTTACAGGCGGACCTCGCCCGTTTTTGGGAAATCGACGAAGGACCGCCCGCTGCACACATTTCGGAAGCGGAACGACAATGCGAGGAGCACTTCCGAAATCACGTTCAACGCACCAACGAAGGACGATACATTGTCGCTCTCCCATTTAACGAAACAACTCCTTCGCTTGGATGCTCTAAATCCATGGCGATGAAGCGACTCACATTCCTCTGCCGTCGAATCCAACGAGACAAACGATTCGAAGTTGACTATCACGCCGTAATACAAGAATACTTGGAATTAGGACACATGACGAAGATTACCACGGACCACTGCACGGACGACGGATATTTTCTGCCACATCACGGCGTGATCAAAGAGTCCAGCCAAACTACAAAACACAGAGTTGTGTTTGACGGATCTGCACCAACCACCGCCGGAGTTTCATTAAACAACGTATTTCATACGAGACCGAAACTACAAGATGACGCATTTTTCATTCTTCTAGGATTTCGTTCTCATCAATACGGCATTACAGGCGATGTTGAAAAAATGTATCGACAATTTCTTGTGCGCCCAGAGGATCGGAAATTCCAACAAATTTTGTGGCGCAACTCTGATGAAGATGTTGACAACTATCAACTTAACACAGTGACATTCGGGCTGTCAGCGGCCCCTTATCTAGCCATTCGGTGCCTCAAACAACTGGCGGACGCCGAGGGACTTCGGTACCCACGAGCGGCGATGGTCTTACAGCGAGACTTCTACGTCGACGATGTTCTTACAGGAGTTGATACAAAGGTCGAGGCACGATCATTGAGAAGGGAGATCACAGAATTGCTTAAACTAGCCGGCTTAAACATTCTAAAATGGGTATCGAACGACCGGGAACTGCTACGAGGACTTTCCGAGCAGGACATAAACGATAAGCTGTTACTAGGCGAATCGCAAACCTTCAAAACTCTGGGTGTTGTTTGGAATTCCTTTGACGATTCGATCCTATATTCCGTCAAAATCAATCCTACCGCCTCTCGAATTACGAAAAGAACAATCAGCTCCGAAATCGCCAAGATCTACAACCCTCTTGGATTACTGGCACCAGTGATCGTTCGAGCTACGATGCTGCTCCAACGATTTTGGACATTAAAAATAGATTGGCACGAATATCACAAGGTGACTTACATACAGAATGGAGCAAATACTATGCACAGCTACCATTGCTAAATAACGTAAAGTTTCCACGTAAAACTATAATCAAGACTGCAGCGGAAATTGAGTTACACGGGTTCTGTGATGCCAGCGAAAGGGCGTATGGGGCATGCGTTTATCTTCGCACCATCACTCCGGATGGTCATGTCTGGACACAACTCCTCACTGCAAAGTCAAAGGTGGCTCCGCTCAAATCACAAACCATTCCAAGGCTGGAACTGAGTGGAGCACTTCTTCTCACATCATTGGCCACTACAGTCCTTCAAGCCTTACCAAGCAGCATTCCTCGGACCGTTTATTGGACTGATTCTACAATCGTTCTTCATTGGATTAATACATCACCCCATACGCTGAAAACCTTTGTCGCTAATCGTGTGGCAGAAATTCAACAGAAGACTCACACCTCAGATTGGCGTCAGATTCCCATTACCGATAACCCTGCAGATCTCATATTTTGTGGCCAATCACCCGAAGACTACCTGCGACCAACCAGCACCGAAGTCTGATAAGAGATCCACCTCACAACATCACATCATATCACTTGATCGGTACCCTCTCAATGTGGGGAGTATGTTAAGCCACGAGGCATATCACAGGCTGTATTTCTAACCGTCGCTCACGGTCCTACAATGTCGCAGGCAGATCGTCTTATCTGCCCGCTGGATCATATACAATATATCGACGGGCGCATAGTTGTCACCAAGCAGCGAGATCTAGAACCGTCAATTTTTATCCGTTACTTTTTCCACACAAGAAGGAGGCATACGTGATTATAGACGCGAACGGTGGCATGATCCGAGCATAGTGGGGGTCGTCTTCCAAAGAAGACGATGAAATGATCGAAAGGCAATCAGTCCCATCTGACGAACCAAACGCTATACATCGAGAGGTCTGACGAATAAAATCAAGATCGTATAGAATAACGAATTCATTGAGAGTTATTGTAAAGTCGGGTCAACTTTCTGTAACATATTTACAGTATTCATTGTTAAACAATTTGTGGCGTGTCCATCATATTATTGTCAAATATACTATTTTATGTTAACCTGTTAATACAATGTTAAATTCATTGAACCACCTCTGTTATCTTAATCGAAACAGGAGAACGACTATTTCGCGGCGTCGATTAACAGAATCGTAGCGAGAATTTACGCCTCTCGCTGACGCGTTTTCCTCGCGACCGCGTCTCTCCGCGAACGGTCATAACAGACGGCTAGCATCCTTTTTTAACCACCCATATAGAGATTGACCAATTAGCAGCGACGTCAATTTCCCTCACCTTCCGAACGAAGGCTTTCCTCGACGAATCCGAGGATCTCGTGTACTTAGACAAACCCCATATAATTTTCCTCTGTGGCATCATCGGGACGGAGAGTCATTCTCTCGTGAGGTCGTATTAGCGAGTTACTTAAAGTCTGTACGCTCGGTGGATATTCCACGTTTTCGCAAAGAGTCCGACTTAGATTTTTGTGAGCAGGTACATCTATCATTTCGTTGACCGCGGATTCGTTATTGAACCTAAGACCAACATCACTAGTATCGCGAGTGTCCAACCGCCGCGGTTGATTGTCGAGTCGGTAGCATCCATACTCGTATTAACAGACCGTACCTTCTTTATAACACAACGATGGCCGATTCCGATGAAGATTCATCAAACGTCCACAACCTTATTCCTGACCCCTCTCTGACATGTATATTGCGGTTCTCCTTCTTTCATTACGGCACGTGTGTAGCGCGGGACATGACTCCAACAGCTCGCAAATCGCGATGATGTCGTCGATTTTGACGAAAACTAACCGTCATTTCCCTCCCGTTGGAGAAATTTCGACGTTTAAGCGCTCCTTGCACTCCATTTTACAAGCCAAATGTAATGCACGCCGGTTTCAGCGTCGAAACAAACCCAACAGCTCGCAAATCGCGATGATTTCGTCGATTCCGAGGAAAACTAGCCGTCATTTCCCACCCGTTTGAGATATTTCGACGTTCAAGCTCTCTTTTCACTCTATTTTACACGCCAACTGTAATGCACGCCCGTTTCAGCTTCAAAACGAACTCAACAGCTCACAACTCGCGATGACTTCGTCGATTTTCACGAAAACTAGCCGTCATTTCCCGCTCGTTTGAGATATTTCGACGTTTAAACGCTCTTTTCGCTCCATTTTACGCGCTAAATGTAAAGAGCGCCCGTTTTAGCGTCGAAACAAGTCCAACAGCTCCCAAATCACAATCTTTCGTCGATTTTGACGAAAACTAAGAGTAATATCTTTCCTGTTTGAGATATTTCGACGTTCAAACGCTCTTTTCGCACCATTTTACACGCTGAGTGTAGTGGACGACCCTTTTGAGCGTCGAAACAAGCCCAGCAGCTCTTAAATCGCAATCTTTGGTCGACTTTGTCGTAAACTGTTATTTTGCTGCCGTTTGAGATACTTCGACTATTATGTGCTTGTTACGTTCTTAATGTGCAGTCTTTGTTTAATTTAATCGAATTAAAATTAAAATTTTGTTTAATTTATATTCTGTTTAGTTTGAATTTAATGGGAAGGGAAAAATTGAAATGATATTATTTTATATGAAATGTTGATTTAGATTTCCGATTAATGCGGTAGTTGCCGTAAAAATAAGAAACCAAAATTATTAAACAGCGAACCAACAAATATAGAGCAACTGTATATATATATGTCGGAGATGAAAGAACACCGGAGCCTTTGGAATTTTGGATAATCCCGCAACATTGTAACCTAGAGTCTACTATAGCTGTAATTAAACAATTGTAGTTATTCGATCCGATTGTAATTGTTCGAGATTGGTGATAGTGAGCTTTGGCTCGAGACGACAGTCTGTCGCCCAACGTAGCCGCAGTCAAGGGATGAACGCTTTGTCTAACAAAGGCATGGAGTAATTCTATAGCTCTCCTTAAAAAGGAAATAGTTGTAACGTTCTACAGTAAACATTCCAACGGTCTCTGTCCCGTAGCTCGCCACACGCAGACCCTATTCTTCTAGTAAGATGACTGCCAGATGTCGATGCGTCACCGCAGTACAAGTTCTGCTAGTCCGAGGGCCCGTTATAAATCTTAAGATTTAGCTAACTAAATTCCTTCCAACAGACAAACAGTCTGTGTCCCAACCACGAGAAAATAGGGGAGACCTATTTTTCAACGAGCGGCGTCTCCCACTAGCAACTTTCCCTCGAGGGCGGCTAGCATCTTTTTCTAACCACCGATATGGAGATTGACCAATTAGCAGCAACGCCAATTTCCCTTACTTTCTGAACGAAGGCTTTTCTCGACGAATCCGATGATCTCGTGTTCTTAGACATACCCCATTATAGTTTTCCTCTCTGGCATCATCGGGACGGGAAAGTCATTCTCTCGTGAGGTCGTATTAGCGAGTTACTTTGTGTCTGTACGCTCGGTGGATATTCCACGTTTTAACAAGGAGTTCGACTTAGATATTGTGAGCATGTTTATCTATCATCCCGTTGACCGCGGATTCGTTATTCAACCTAGGATCGTTGTCATTAGTTTCTCGAGTATCTAATTGCCACGGTTAGTTGTCTAATTCTATAATAATCGTATTTGCACTAGTCAATGTCTTCTCTATTGCATAATGGCAACGTGTAGTCCGAACGAAGATTCGTTTCACGCCCCTAACTCTAATTCTAATGTAAACCCGACATATATATTAGTGTTAGAAACAGTAGAACATGAAATTTTCCGCGTTGATGGATTGGATAGGGTTTTGGACTCTCGTGGTTCGATATAAATTTATCCCTACGTTTCCTTCTTCTTCTCTTTTAATTTCGCTCGTGGATCAGTCGTTTGAACTGAAGCTCAGTTCAATTGTTAGGGTGGTTTTTTACCGTTACGATTTTCTTGCCTTCAAAATTTAATAATCAAGAAAATGACTTAATGATCCTCTCTGTGCGAGGTTTGTGTGATTTCGCAAGCCTTGTCCAAAGACGGGCAATATTTTGGCAACAATGGGAGAAGGAATGCGAAAATCAATAGGTGTTTTCGATAATCGAAAACACCGCTTGCACAAGCCTACACAGCGAATAACCTTTTGTTTAAAGTTCAAAATCAATGGTTTATCTTTTATTTTGGTTTCGTAGTAGTGTGTGTTGATTTTGTGTATTCGAATCCTTACTCGCGCTAATTTGCATATAGTAGTTTTAGTTTCTTCGTTACGGCACGTGCGGAGCGCGGGACGTGACAATTACGTTATAACCTTAACGTTATATAGTGTCACGTCCCAGTGTCACGTCCCGCGCTACGCACGTGCCGTAACGAAAAAACGGAAAACCGCAATATACAAATAACGCGAGTGACAATTCGAATATTCAAAACGAACGAACGATACAACGAAACTGGGAATTTTTTAATAAAAGATTAATTAAATGTAGTCATATATAGAGAATTAGTATACGAGGGCAAAAAACAGATAATAAAGTAAAAATAGGTACTCTAACGAAATAGTAAATATAAAGAGTACAACATATCCTATAATTTCATAATTCGACTAAGGATAAACTATAAAGAACCAATTAATCGCAAATTAATTAATAAATCACGACATAATACTATGTTCAATCAAGATAACCTACAATTTGACAATTTAATCAAATCTCGCAATAACATCATGAATAATTCAAAGGAAAGGAAAATGGAATGGAACGATAGGAATACACAGCTTTATAACAAATATGAGATATCAAACAATTTAATATAGAGCAAATATGGACATACAAAACCACAATAAACAAAATATATCTTATATGCAACTAGATATAAAATATATAAAACACCTAGGCATATTAACACACTTCAATAAACCAGGCACTATTGTCAAAATCCACACACGACACGTCAAGATTGAGGTGAAAGGGATTCCACGAACAATACACTTGGTCAAGTTAAAACTAACACATAATCAAAACAGACCACCAGAACGATTTCAAGAGACAACGTAGTACGGTGGTATATAGAACAACACTGCTTGTCGAATACTGCAGATAGTGATAACCTAAAAGGAAAAAGGAAAATTATTATGCGTGTTCTAACTATTACTTTAATATAAAATGTGTTATTCAATAAAATAATTACAAAACAGTGGAAGTGAAAATTACCTTGTGAACAATTACTCATCGTGGAAGGAAGTGTATGTGCGAAGACAGGTTATGTGTCCATATCCGTAGAACATAATCTACGACAGCCAGCTGAAACAAATGTAGGAATTAACTTTAATTGTTTCGATACAAAACATAATACTACTAAATGTTTATAACAATATTGTGCCTAAAGCAAAGGAAGTGTGACACAGCTTATCGAATCATGCAGATAGTAGAAACGTAAAAGAAAAAGGAAAATTACTATGTGTGTGTTCTAACCATCATTTAAATACACAACATGTTAATTCAATAAAATGATTAAAAGCAGTGAAAGTTAAAAGCACCTAGTGCACAGTTAATCATCGTAGAAGGAAGCATACATGCTGGAATTTCGCAGAAACAAGTTGTGGACCCACTCCGTAGAACATAGTATACGACTGTCAGCAGAAACGAATGAATGAACTAACCTCAATTGCCTTAATATATATGGAAGAGAATAATACTATTAAAGACTTGCAATAATATTTCAATTAAACTAAACGAAGCACAACAATCAATAATTGATGCTCGACAACAAACTTACAGTTCGCTAATGGAAAATAAAACCAAAAAAATCAAGAAAATTAATGACATTATAACGAAATTACTCCGCGTTGACACAGCGGTCTTTACTAAGAAGAAATAAAATTAATTAATAAGCGCAGGAAGAGTTAAGAAATAACTAAGATAGGTTAAGTGAGTGACAACGATAATTTACTACTCACATCGAAGAAGTTTATACAAGGGTCAACACAGTTATGAGAAACCAACTACCAAATTGGATTAAATGTGTACGAAGAATCGAAGTTGATACTACTGGAATGATCAAGAAGACGTGATAAAATTGGAAAGTCAAAAATTAGTGACATTATAACAAACGATTCAACACCGACGGAATGGTCTTAGCAAACAAGAAAAGGTACCTTATAAGTTAACGAGATTTGTATGCAACCAATCATCGTAGAAGGAAGTGTGCATGCAGGAATTCCACGAGAATTGGCTACGGATCCAACTTTGCAAAACATAATATACGACGGTATGAAGATATCGAAGGTAATAAATACCGAGGTAGCAAATCATAACCTAAAAAGGGCAAGAATGTTGTAAACCATCTTGGAATAGAAATTGATAATAATAAGAAGCTCGTTACTCACATCGGAAGATATACATTAAAGCCGATGCAGTTACAAGAAGCCTACTACCAAACTTAAGTGAATACTTATGGAATACTGAACCAGATACTACCGAAACAGTCAAGACGGCAACAAGAAACTGGAAAACCAAGGAAATATTCCGACATTATAACAAAACAACTCGATGTTAGCGAAGCGGTCTTAGCAAACAAGATAGTGGACGGACTATTTTACTATACAGATATTTACAAAATATAGTATTTTATATATATCTATATATATACTTACAATTCTAGGATAAGTAAAGGTAGTCTTGATAAGTGTTAGACATGTAACGAAGAACCAGGAGATACCAAACGCGCACCATGTAACCATTCCAAGTAAAGGACTCAGCGTTGAAGGATTAGAACTGTAGAACCTATAAACAATAAAGATTTTAACTAACAATGTATAGATTAGCTCCAAAATTCTATGTAAAGACGGCAAATTACACGCACAAGGTAACGACAACTTCACAACAAAGAAACAGAAAATAGCCAATAATATAGGAATATGTTAGGAATTAATCAAGACCGATTAACCGAGTATCAACGACAAACGCGATTAAGATAAGAAATTATTATATTGTACTAAGTTAATATAGCATAATTGTATTAAGTCTGGCGTAGAGAAATAAAGTTATGTTACGCAGTAGAACTGGTTATAACACACTATGCACATATTAGTACTAAATTAATTAAGCGAACACTCTATAAAAATAAAACACTCGAAACACAACAATAAAACAGTGCTATTGATAAATTATAAAATTTAACAATAACACAATCCACATGTTATTATATTAAAATAACACATAGCACATATACACATTATAATGATTACACAAACAATACTATTGTCATTTAAAAATTCTAACTGTGCTAAAATAGAGGGAAATAAGCAACGGACGAATAATTATTTCAGTATTAAACAAAGAACGCGTCACTATACTTTTACCAGAGACATTCACGAGCGGCCATCTTGGATTGTCATAAACATAGGATAGCTTTTACACGTGCGCATTGGAATACATGCAATAATTACACACATTAAATAAATGCAAAATAATATTATTCCCACTGCAATTATACGTCAACTATTAAAATAAAGTCACAAATAATTAACGGATAAATAATAAATTTCACATTAATAAAATGTCACTATATACTAGGAACATTCACAGGCGGCCATTTTGGATAATCAACACGCGCGTATAGTAACCTTTATGCGTTACAAAATAAATTACATTTTCAGCGAAGGAATAAATATTTAATAAATGATAATAGAAATGGAAGATCGTAACAAAGAAAGAATAAATAATGGTCAATACAACGTAACGCAAGAATATTAGAAATTAATAGAAACCAGCCGTGAGAAACAAACCATGAAATAATATATTAAACTTACTATTATAAAAAAAAATGATATTTTATTGAAAGAAACAGGAAATAACGCATAAGAAGACTCGGCAAATACTAAGTTGCCACGCGCCTAGAACGTTTCACTGGCATCAGCAAGGAAGTTAGCAGATACATCGCAGATGCAACTTCAGCAAGGACAAGTTGGCACGCGTCTGCCACGTTCCACTGGTATCAGTAGAGAAGTTCTGGGAAACATCGCAGACGCAACATTAGCAAAATACGGGCTACTACGATACCTACATTTTATCAAGCACCTTGCATGTCCCTAATACCCAACGAAATATGAGAAATTAGGAATAGCGTAAATAAGATAATCAAGAAGACGAAACTTGAGCACAATCCGCGAAAGTAGGCAGTTACAATATTCCTAATTTGTCACGTAGCAATGCTGTGATTCCCATAGAGATGATCCATCACGTGACAATTAGGAAATTATAAATAAGCGAGAATAACATAGAGTAGCAGAGTCCTTATTTAAAATTCAGACCATTCACATCGTCTCTCTGTCCGTCGAAATCGAATATTAGAAAAGTTAAATGGTTTCAAAGAGTCTTCATCCAAAATTCAAATCGTTCACATCGTCACTCTGTTCGTCGAAGTCGAATATTAAAAAGGGTTTCAAAAATCATCATTCGAATTAAGCATTCGTATTGTCACTTCATCTGCGGAATCACAGTTAATTGTCAAAATTCGGCTCATCACCAAGCCATACATACCGCCGATCGACTTTACATATAATCAAGGTAGGAAATTTGAAATTGTATATCCTCTTCTCTTTTAACTTGCAGTCGAACAAAGTTATCTCTGAACAAAAGCACCCGTCGGCAGCTCTAGTTGACAGATGAAACTATCAAGCACACAATTCACGTAGATTTCACCCGAACGTCTTGAATTCACGATATAAAATTGAAATAAACGTTCTTGCTCAAGATTTAATAAATTGTCTGGAATAAAACAACTTTATCAAATTTCGATCTATTTCGTTTACAATTGTTCGCTGTATCAACCAGTGATTACGGTGTTTTCAACGCAGAGAACATCTATGGTTTTTCGTTTTCCTCTTCCCATCGTTAGCAGATTGCTCATCCTTGGGCGAGGCCTAAGAGGCCACACTGATTGTCCACAGTGAACCCAGTTACCAATTAAAATAATCATTTTTCGCTTACGACTCCACTAGTTGCCAAGAACGACTTATATTTTCTAAATTGTCAAATGTAACTGATTATTCGCTGTGTTAAACCTGTGTTAACGGTGTTTTCAATTATCGAAAACACTTATCGATTTTCGCATTCCTCCCCCATTGGTGGCAAATATTGCCCGTCTTTGGGCAAGGCTTGCGAAATCGCACAAGTCGCACACAGAGAGTGATATTAACTTCACCATGATCACATTAAATGACGAAATCCAGAAAGAATCGAAAAGATAAAAGTCACCTTAACAAGAAGCGAGCCGTTGGTACAAACGATTAATTGCTACAGAAGTTGAAAGGGAAGAAAAGAGGCGCCGAGAAGAGTTAGGATTACATCGCGAAGATTTTGTACCGAGTTTTTCGCCCTCGAGTTCACTTATTTCCCAACATTGCGAGACGCATTCCTTCCAATCTCGATCGCCATCGCCTACATCTTACGATAGCGTTTGTCATAAACCGTATTATGTTAATCACCCGAACGAGTAGAAATTAGTTTTCGCCATTAATTCTATCACAATAAGTAAATCTTATCGAACATTTCTGAAACCCTATCCGACCAGTAGCTCGAACATTCACTATATCTACATACATATTTACTACATACTACCGTATAATACATCTATATTTGTATCCGACGATACTTATAACCGCCATTGTAATACATTTAATCGACTAAAATCGAATAAATTATAACATATTTACATTAATATAACTCAATCGGACGAAATAAATATATTTGTCAATATCAATTGTCTATTCCGAATAACTTTAATCCTCTCCCGTGCCAGTACTCCTGCGCATAGCAGGTTAGCCGAAAAGTGGAATTCGTTTGCCAGTTGCATTAAACGTTAGTTAACGCTACCCATTAAACGTAAATTATTGGATAAGCACTTACGAAGTAACAAAAACCCCGACAGACGAAGGTACAAGGATTGTTTTCCTACAGCCAAGAAGGTGCTTACAGAGGCACTTCCAGACTGGGAATTCAATATAATAGTTACCGAAAATACACGACAGACGAAGGTACAAAGATTTGTTTTCCTACAGCCAAGAACGTGTTACAGATGTACTTCCAGACTGGGAATTCAATCTAGTAGTTACCAAAAGACACGATCGACGAACAATACCCATCACACACTAACACTCTTAGCTTAAAGAAAATAATAATAATAATAAAAAAAAAATTTTTCGAAATAGTCCTTAGACTATTTCTGGTGGCAGCAACTACCGTATTAATCGGAAATCTAAATCAGCATATCATATACAATAATACCATTTCAATATCTCCCTTCCAATTAAATTCAAAAT
This sequence comes from Bombus huntii, assembly GCF_024542735.1. Classification (NCBI taxonomy): domain Eukaryota; kingdom Metazoa; phylum Arthropoda; class Insecta; order Hymenoptera; family Apidae; genus Bombus; species Bombus huntii. Next base: position 269,847 of record NC_066255.1, on the reverse strand, counting down.
CAAACAGAAAATAAATTTAATAAAATATAAATTTAAAATTTGATTGATTTCAATAAATACGTAACAGTCGAAACAAGCCCAACAGCTCGCAAATCGCGATGATTCCGCCGATTTAGACGAAAACTACCAGTCATTTCCTTCCCGGTGGAGATATTTCGACGTTCAAGCGCTCCATTCACTCCATTTGACACGCCAAATGTACTGCTCGGCGGTATCAGCGTCGAAACAAGCCCAACAGCTCGCAAATCGCAATGATTTTGTCGATTTTGACGAAACCTAGTCGATATTCCCTTCCCGGTGGAGATATTTCGACGTTTAAGCGCTCATTTCTCTCCATTTGACACGCCAAATGTAACGCACACCAGTTTCGGCGTCGAAACAGGCCCGACAGCTCGCAAATCGCGATGATTTTGTCGATTTTGACGAAAACCAGTAGTTATTTCCTTACCGTTGGAAATATTTCGACGTTTAAGTGCTCATTTCACACCATTTTACACGCCAAATGTAATGCACGCCGGTTTCAGCGTCGGAACAAGTCCAACAGCTCACAAATCGCAAATATTTTGTTGATTTTGATGAAGACTAGTAGATATTCCCTTCCCGATGGAGATAGTTCGGCGTTTAAGCGCTCATTTCACTCCATTTTACACACTAAATGTAATACGCGGGCGTTTTAGCGACGAAACAAGCCCTACAGCTCGCAAATCGCGATGATTTCGTCGATTTTGACGAAAACTAGTAGTTATTTCCTTACCGTTGGAAATATTTCGACGTTTAAGCGCTCTATTCACTCCATTTTACAAGCCAAATGTAATGCAGGCGCGTATCAGCGACCAAGCAAGCCCAACAGCTCGCAAATCGCGATGATTTCGTCAATTTTCACGAAAACTAGCCGTCATTTCCCTCCCGTTGGAGATATTTCGACGTTTAAGCGCTCGTTTCACACCATTTTACACTGCAAATGTAATGCACTCCCGTTTAAGCGTCGAAACAAGCAAAATAGCTCGCAAATCGCGATGATTTCGTCGATTTTGACGAAAACTAACTGTCATTTACTTCCCGTTGGAGTTATTTCGACGTTTAAGCGCTCGTTGAACTCCATTTTACACTACATGTGTAATGCACTACCGTTTCAGCGTCGAAACAAGCCCAACAGCTCGTGTTACGTATTTGTTTGTTTAAATCAATCAAATTTTAAATTTAAATTTTACTGAAAATTTTTTTTTGTGTTTGAGTTTGAATTTAATCTGAAGGGAAATAAATTGAAATGATATTATTGTGTATGTAATACTGATTTAGAATTCTAATTAATACGGTAGTTGCTGCCACCAGAAATAGTCTAAGGACCATTTCAAAATATTTTATTTTTATTATTTTTTACGTTTAATGGGTAGCGTTAACTGACGCTTAATGCAACTGGTAAACGAATTCCACTTTTCGGCTAACCTGCTATGTGCAGGGATACTGGCACGGGAGAGGATTAAAGCTGGGAACAATAAATATTTGTCCTCGTTGAACGGATTTTTATTTGAATGTGGAATTGCCTAGATTATTACCTTTATATATATGTCGGAGATAAGAGGACACCGATGCCTTCCCTCTGAAACCTCGGGTAAATCCATAGAAACATTGTAATTAAAATCCACAGTTGTAATTAAACGATTTACCCGTCACTCTACCCAATTGTATTCGTTTGAGACTTGTGACAATGAGCTTGGGCTCAAGGCGACAATTAGTCGCCGAACGTGGCCGCGGTCAACGGGACGAACTCTCCATCTAACAAAGGCATTGAGTAACCCTATAGCTCTCCTTAAAAGAAAGATTTGTAGCGACACGTGAGAGGAAACATTCCAACGGTTTCTGTCCCGTAGCTCGCCACACGCAGATCCTATTCTCCGGGCAGGATGTTTACCAGATGCCGACGCGTCTCCACAGCACGTGATCGGCTAGCCCGAGGACCGTCATAAACACTAATATCTAGTTACCTAAAATCCTTCAACAGATACACAGTTTTTGTCCCAGTTACGGGAAGACAGGAGAGACCTATTTTCCACGAAGGACGTCTCCCACTAGCAACCCTCCCTCAAGGGCAGCTAGCATCCTTTTCTAACTACCGATATGGAGATTGGCCAATTAGCAGCAACGTCAATTTCCCTTACTTTCCGAACGTAGGATGTCCCGGACGAATCCGATGATCTCGTGTCCTTAGACACACCCCGTCATAGTTTTCCTCTGGGGTATCACCGGGACGGAAAGTCATTCTCTCTTGCGACCTCACCGACAGAAAAGTCTAACGCCTTACGGCCAGTGAATATCAATACAGAATCCGACTTAGATTTGTGCGAGTGCGTACGATTACCGTCCCGTTGTCCGCTGACTCGTTATCGAACCTAAGACCATTGTCACTAGCATCGCGAGTGTATGGTCATTGTGAGTTTGTGTCAACTCTGTAACAATTTTGTGTGTGTTAATAAAAATAACCTCAGTGTAAAAGGAAACATGGATAGCTTCAGTGAGGAATCCTTACCTGTCCCAAGCCCCCGCCACGAGGACGACTCGGGCCCAGACTCGGTATTCGACACGACATCAGAAGTGGGATCCGAACATACGTTGTCGATGCGGGATCATAAGAGCATCGTACGTGAGCTAATCCGATCGCTAACGGGGAAGAAGGGACACTTAGTAGCCAGGGTAACGTTACCACGCTTTAACCCCGAAGCCGAGAACGCAGATCCAGTCGCCTGGTGCGCAGCCGTTAGCCTTCTTATGAGAGATCACCCTCTGAAGAACACTGCGCTATATTCTGCGTTGAACCGCGCCCTGGAGGGTCCGGCAGCGTATTGGCTTACGCAGATAATGGATGGCGAAGAGATCACATGGCCAGCTTTTAAAGAACAATTCACCGCGCAATTCGGTGGCCAAGAAACAGCAGCTTCATCGTTAATCAAAGTATCCAAGGAACTACAGCGGGAGAACGAATCATCATGGGCGTACGGAAACCGTCTTATCTCCCTCCTGTATTCGAAGTGGCGAAATTCGACAATGGAGGAAGTAGCTACCGCCACCGTTCTCTATCTAATGGGCTTACGCGATAGACGCTTTAGACGACTAGCACTCACGGGCGATATATCAAGTCGGTGAAACAATTTCAAAAAGAAATGAAGCCTTTCCTCTACGAGGAGAGGCGGACATCTCCGCCACGGAGACCATCATCGGGCCCCGGAAATAAACGAAGCGGGTCACCCACCCCCCGGGAAAAATGCCACCACTGCGGTGCATATGGACATACGATATCTGAATGCCGCAAAAAGATGAGGTTGGAGTCGAAGAAGGACCCCCGACGCCTGGAGAAGAGCCGACCGGCCGCATCGCCAAAAACATCGTGCTTCAAATGCCATAAGCCAGGACACATCGCGCCGTATTGCCCGCTGCTGCGAGAAGGGAAACGCCGTCCCGAGGAAGAGCATCGTGTCGATGCCTGTGTCGTGTAAAATTAAGGTAAAAAATAAGGAACTTGTTAATTTCCGAAAAGGAGATTAAGTTCTTTTTATTTTTTTACTCAATTTATACAATTTTTTCGGTTCGCGATGATACACTTTCGATACTTGGATTAGTTAAGAATTTTTTTATTAGACTGACTGGATGATTTTGAAGGGAGCATTTATATTCTTCCATTCGTTGGAGTGGGAGAAGGTTTTGTTTATACTTAGTGTAAAATTCGGAGAACGGCTGGAGTGATCGAATGCCACTCAGGCGGCTGAGAACGGGTGCTGACCGGACGGTCACACGCGATAAGGCGTTCGGAATTTCGGTTTGTTATATACAGTTGCTCGAATTTCGTCTGTGACATTCCCCCCTTCTTAGATTGAACTTGATCCCTCAAGTTTTCTTCAGAAGACTTTTGTGAAATCGGACTTGACGTGGCTTGAAAATTACAGCTGATTCCTCCTCTTCATCTGAGTGGTATGTGTTGGTTGGAATATAGATGTTGGGTGTTGAGCCCAGGGTGAGTGGCACTGGTGGGGCTGTCGCATTGTGGCTGTTGATTACAGTTTCATTTCGGCAGCAAAATAAATTGATACATAATTTGTTCGGTATACATTTCCTGATGCATTTGAATACCCCTATTTTGTTTAATCCATATATACCTAGTATGCCTAATGCTATGTACCCTAATATCTGGAGCGTGGTTAGTCCCCAATACTGTATATTTTTAATTCTGTGTTCGAAATTAAGAGTTTCTATCTCGTCGCCTATTTTATCGATCGTTGTTTTATAGCCTTGTAAATTATCTATTATTTTCGGTGCTCGCTCGAGTTTATCTAATAGATGAGTGAAACTATCGTTTGTTTTGAGCGCTAGGGTTTTTGTTTTGATTTCGTATATGACTTCGTTTTTTGTTTCGCCTATACGCATGTGTTCGTCTTTGTACAATATATCGCAAGAAGTGTTATCTCTTATGATGGAAGGCTTGTCAAGTTTTTGTAAGGTATGTTTCGTTTGGCAAATTGTGTCTATTTCTATCGGATTTGCTGGTATCGCAATGTAACAGTTGCTAGTTTTGAGCGGTATAAAGCTAATGTCTTCAATCTTAAGTACAGTTATTTGACAATGTTCAATGTGTGGTTTGAAATTTATTATTTCGCTGCGACAATCGGTTCTTGAATTTCTGTCATGGATTGGTAGTGTTTGTTTGCATATAGTGGTTCCGGCTCGATTCTTACAAAGTTTGTTGAAATACTCGATATCAGCGTTTATAAATGAAAGACCTGAAGTTAAATATATCTGATGTTCGACTACTGGAGCCAAAAATACTCCATTTCTTTTACTCGGGATAGGATATACTTGTAATATGTTCCATTCTGTGTTAGAGACTAAAGGTACTATGATCTTGAAAAATATTTTGTCATCTATTGTGAAGATTTTAAGATCACTGATGTCGAGTATGAATTGAAAATGTTCGGTTTTGGCAGAAATCGCGGTGTTGTACATCTGGCTACCTATTGTCTTGGCGTAATTTTCTATGAATTCATTGGGGTCAAGTATTTGTGGACTAATTATTCCTTGTTTGCCTAATATCATGACGTTAAGTATTTCATCTAATTGGAAGTGTAAAGTTTGCATCGCGGTGTCGACTTTCATGATCATCTTAAGCATAGATCTATTGATATTTGCCTGCTGTTGTAATTTTAATATATCACTATATGATCTCTCTAAGTGGTTTAGGTTTTCTGAGTTTACAATTTTTCTAATAAGTGATGTTTGATTAGCTATTATGGTCTTGATTTTATTATTATCATCGAATAGTTTGTCCATATTTTTGTTTATGAGCGTAAGATCATCATCGTCGAGAGTCCCGAACAGACTTTTCGATACGGAACCTATGATGTTAAGCAAACCTCGTGTGCTCCGGGTATGTGTTAACGCTTTCAAGTGTTTTGCGAGTTGTTTTAGGTTATTGATGCGATTTTGTAATCCGCCTAACTCTTCGACGTATTGTTTGCTGATTGCACGTGAGTCTATTGTTAATTTATATGATTCTATTGCGCTTATCTGTTCGTATATGTCGCTAGTGTCTAATCCTACTATTACATTGGCAGTGTCGCTGTATAAATATCCTTTTCCTATGTTTTCTACGAATACAGAGTTTCCTTCTAATGGTGTAATATTTATTTGCGCGGATACTATTCCGGCAAAGAGGAGCGTCGACCTGGAAAGTAAGGTTTTAAACGATTACCGTGTATCTTTTTGTCTTGAATCAGATAGTATGGAGTACATACTTTATCAATCGTGTACGGTCCTAACCATTCCACATCAAGTTTATGCCTTTTATGATCGTTATGTATTAAAACAGAGTCTCCTTCTTTGAAAACTGATTGAGGTTTTATAATTTTACGTTTTTGATCGCGCTGATATCGCTGTTTACTTTTGATCAATGTTTCGCGAGCGTGTCGGAGTCTAGAGTCCCATTCCTTTTTGCGGAACGTGACTTCGTCTGCGTATGTGCGTTGGGGATTCTTGGATATTGTGGAGGGAAGATTGGCTTCGTGTCCGAATGTGAGTTCGAATGGCATGTAACCAGTAGAGTCGTGTATCATTGTGTTATATGCAAGGCATACAAAGTTAAGTTGATCGTCCCATTTTTCATCCGAATTTCGCTGTATCGATTTTAACATGTCTGTTATTACTGCGTGTGTCCGTTCTAACGATCCGTTACTTTGTGGGTGGAAGGATGTCGTTTTGATATGTTTGATTTTGAACGCGTCTTCGTACTGTTGCATTAAACTAGATATAAAATTCTGTCCGCGGTCAGTTAATATCTTTTTTGGAGCGGAAAAGATGTAAATGTAATGATTCAAGAGTGCGTTCCAAATTGTTTCCGTTTGCTGAGTTTTTAGTGGTACGAGTATTAAGTATTTTGTCAATTCGTCATGTATGGATAGAATGTACTGATTGCCTTTTTTCGTCTTTTTCAGTGGGCCTAATAAGTCCATAGCAATTTTATCGTTTGGTTCGAGGGGTGTGTCGGTGATACAAGGTTCTTCGCGCGGTCTGATACGTGTAGTTTTAGATGTTTGGCAGGTGTCGCATGATTCTATATGTTGTTGTATACGTTTCATCAAATCTGGTACTCTGTGCCGTTCACGAATGCGGTCGTATGTCTTTTGTATACCGGGGTGTCCTACTAAATCGTGATTTTCTTTCAATAATTCGTCTATTTCTTCGTCGCTATATGTTTGAATTGGTTCCCATGCAAAATTTAATTCTTTTACGGTGTCGTTCAGGAATAGTAAAATTTGTTTGATCGCGTTCTTTTCGGTCTCTGTGAAACTGTCGTCGCCTATACCTATCTTTTCGTTTATATGAATAATTTCGTTTAATTTAGTTAACCATTCGATTCTGTCGTAATTTCTTAGCTCTGTTTTGGATAATTGATAGAAAGATTTACGGTTCGGAGTCATTTTGAGAATTTTGGGTAACGCGTCGGTAGATTTTTCCCAATCGTGATATTTTTTTATCGAGTTCTATGTTCAAATTTTCGCGTCGTCTGGTCAGAACATGTATTCTAGATAGTGCGTCGGCTGCAGTATTATCTTTTCCTTTCGTGTATTCTATGTCGTATTCGTATTCTTCTAGTTTTAATCGCCATCTCATCAAGCGTGATGAGGGGTCTTTGCAATTCTGTAACCATTTTAGTGCTTGGTGATCGGTTCGGATGAGGAATTTCCGTCCTAACAGATATTGTCGGAGGCGTTTCACGGCCCATACTATTGCTAAAAGTTCTTTTTCTGTAGTGGAATAGTTTCGTTCCGGTGGGTTTAGAGTTCGCGAGATATAACAACATGGATGTCCGTCCTGTGATAAGATTGCACCTATACCTTCGTTACTGGCGTCAGTCGTTAATGTGAATGGTTTCGCAAAGTCTGGGAATTTTAGTACGGGTGATGAACAGAGTTTGTTTTTTAATGTCTGGAATGCTTCCTGGGTTTTATCTGTCCAATGAAATGGTGTCTCCTTTTTTGTAAGTTCGGTCAATGGTTTCGCGATCTTAGAAAAGTTTCTGATGAACTTACGGTAATAACCTGCTAGTCCTAAGAACGATTTGATGTCTGTGGGATTACGTGGCTGTTTGAAATTGCTAACGGCTTCTAATTTTTTGGGATTTGGCTTTACACCTTCGGCGGTTACTATATGTCCAAGATATTCTAATTCTGGTTTGAGAAATTCGCATTTGTCCGGCTGTATTTTGAGTCCGAGTTCGCGTAGGCGTTGCAATACTATCGCGAGGTTGCTATTGTGCTCTTCAATCGACTGTCCGAATATTATAATGTCGTCTAAATATACGAAGCAATGTTTATTTATGAGTCCTCTTAGCGCGGTATCCATCATGCGTTGAAATGTTGCAGGTGCATTCTTTAAACCGAATGGCATCCTATTGTAATGATAGTGTCCTTGTGGTGTGGAGAATGCTGTGTACTTTTTAGAGTCTATGTCCATTGGGATTTGGTGGAATCCGGAGGATAAATCGAGGGCTGAGAAGAATTTTGCGTTGCCTAGTTGGGATAGTATGTCGTCTATGTCAGGTAATGGATATGCGTCCTGGTCAGTTAGTTCGTTTATTTTTCTGAAGTCTATTACAATTCGCCATTTCTGTTTCCCTGAGGCGTCTGCCTTTTTTGGTACTACCCAGACTGGTGAATTGTAAGGAGAATCAGATGGTTCTATAATGTTCTTTTGTAGCATTTCGTCCATTTGTCGTTTGATTTCTTCTTTATGGCATTCAGGCGGTCGGTAAGATTTTGTGTTAATGATTTTATTTTCTTTTAACGTTATTGTGTGTTTAGCAAGATTAGTGCATGGTAATAAGTCGGTCTCTAGATTGAATACGTCGAGGTAGAACAGCAATATCTTTTCGATTGGTTCACGGAGGGTTTTCTCTATATGCGAAAGTCTAACTAAACCTTTAAACGTGGAGACTTGATCATACGTATTTGAATTTTCGATAAAATTAGTCATTTTGGCTGGGCACTCACCACCATTGATAAAGCATATCGTTGTCGGTTTTCCTTCCAGGTAGACTGTTTTTGACACTGCTTGTTTTGGAGGTACGTCGTTTTCCTGTTGCAATAAAAGTATATTATTGTCAAGTTTTAATTGTTGATTCGAGAGTTCAAATTTGAATTTAGATAGGGCTGGCAAACCGAGTATGCCGTCTTCTATAATTGGAAAGTTGTCTTCTACCACAAAAAATTCTAGAGTTTTGCCAAATAGTTTTATCAAAGCGTGTTTGTTGGTTTTAAATTTAGAGTGTCCCATCGAGAATTTCCGTTCTTTTGTTATTCTTGGTCGTAATACGCATCTTCGCTTGAGTATATTAATTCCTGCTCCGCTGTCAATGAGGAATTTATGTCGCTGTCCGTCGGATCGTAAAAGTACTGTGGGTAGTCTTCCTGTTGTGGCGTTAATTCGTAGGTCTGGTCTATTGGTTCCTCTATTTCTTCCTTGTGTGTCTCGAGATTGTGGACTGCTGGTGGTCTCGGAAATTGGCTGGGTGTTCGAAAATTTTTACATTGACTGGAGACATGTCCGATTTGGTTGCATTTGAAGCATTTTAATTGTGTCCTTTGGGCAAGTGGTATTTGTTCGGTTTGTCGGAAGCTTCTTGGCATTGGATTGGGTGTTGGAGTTGGTTTTTTAGTGATCGGATTAGGATTATTGGTTGTTAGTCGTTGCTGCTCAGGAAGTCGTAATCGTTCTATTGGTTTTGGTCGTCGATTTCGATCTTCCCTGAAGAATCGCTCGATGTCGGTGGCTTTCTTTTCGGCTTCAAGGATATTGTATGGTGGATTGGCGAGTAGTAATTGTCCTATTTCGCCTTTCAGGCCTCGGATAAAATCGATCACGGAGTCTTTTAAAATCCTGTCGTTCATAGCTCGTCTAGTAATTTCGTCACGGTATTCGTTCGTTATACTGTATTGTAACTTATTGAGCGCTCTGCGGAACCTGATGATATAATTTTGCACACTTTCGTCGTGACGCTGTCTCGTTTCGCGTAGCTGGTCTTGATGTTCTCTAACAGAGTCTTGGGTGGCTACGTTTCGTCTTAGGGCATCGTACAGGTGTCCGTATTCGTATATCGGTATATTGCAGATGGCCATTGCGGCTTTACCCGCGATTTTCCCGATTTTGATCATTTTTAATAGTAGCGTGGGTTCGCTACACATGGCTCGTAATTCGCGTACTTCGCGTATGAATTCTTCTACTCCGATATTGTCTTCGCCGTTTAATTGCGGAATACATACTATCGCGTCTTTGGCCCGTAAGCTCGGCGGGGCGAATTGCGGTGGACGGTCTTCGTAAGAGGGATGGTTGCCTTCTTCTGTTCGAATTGGAACGCATGGTGGGGAAGTTCTATCTCCCGCGGCAACAGATTCGTCCATAGTAATAAGGGAGCCTAGTTCTGTAGTAGCGTCGCGTCCTATTTTTATTTTAGAGATATTTTTGCCTAATAGTTCTATTTCCGCTGCACGCTTCTTATTTTCACTGTCGGCCGTCCGTTGTGTCTCTTCTACACGTTGCGCAAGAATTTCAATTTGTTTTTGTATCACGTCGAGTATGGCACGAATCGAATTGTCCGTACCTCCGTTTGTAGAAACGGTTTCAATAGTTTCGACTTTGTCTTTTCGTGATGTGGGCATGATTCTAATTGAGCTTATTGAGTCTGAACTACTGTTGCTATTTGGACTCGAAGCGCTTGAGAAACTGGGTTTTCTCACACGGTATCGTGAAAATGAATCCAGATTTTTCAGCTTACCGTAGTAGCTATGACCGTTGAGGAGTCTCAGGGATGTTTCCTCTCTGGCAGGTTCTAGATTCCGAATCTTATTCGTAGGCTTGCTCTGCGCTGACCGTAGTCCTCTCGTCTAGTTTCACCGTAGTGGAACGTTGAAAGTTGCTGCAGGGCTTCGTAGTAGCAAAGATTCGCACTGGGTCCGTTGATCCTTCGATCTTCAATGATGCGCGTACGCCGAAATCGTAATTTCGTTTGCACTGAAGTGAATAGATCCTGGCACGGATCGCCAAAAATGTCGTGTAAAATTAAGGTAAAAATAAGGAACTTCTTAATTTCCGAAAAGGAGATTAAGTTCTTTTTATTTTTTTACTCAATTTATACAATTTTTTCGGTTCGCGATGATACACTTTCGATACTTGGATTAGTTAAGAATTTTTTTATTAGACTGACTGGATGATTTTGAAGGGAGCATTTATATGCGAGGTCGCCTAAGGCCTTGAAAATGGCTCTCTGGAAATCGGCTGATGCATTTTTCAACCCAAACGGCATCGTCACGTATTCGTATTGACCGTCGGGGGTAACGAACGCAGTATATTCCGTCGAGTTAGGATGAATGGGAATCTGGTGAAATCCGCTAGCCATGTCCAGGCTAATGAAGTATCTCGCACTCTGCAATCTCGCGATTTGGTCAGCAATAAGGGGTAAGGGATACCGATCCGCGACCGTATTTTTATTCAGCGCTCGAAAGTCTACACGCAATCTGTCTGAGCCGTCCTTCTTCTTCACGAGTATCATAGGGCTCGCGAACGGCGAATTACTAGGTTTTACAATTTGTGCTTTCATTAATTCGTCTATTCTCTCGCGTACTATTCTTCGCTCTTCCTCGCTAAGCCTGTAAGGGCTTCTCTGCACGGTGACGTTGGGATCAATTAGCCGTATTTCCAACTGGCCCGTACTGACGCGAGTACGCGGGAAACCCGTAATGAATGATTCTTTAAATTTTTCGAGAACAGAGATTAATCGATCTATATCGTTACCGATCACATCAGTGTCAACCTCGTTAATGTTGACCGCATCTTCCGCGACTTTACCACAAGCGTTAACGACCTTTGTTTTACAAATAACGAGGCTATTTTGCGACGAGTGATATTTACGTCGAATCCCTGGCTCAAAATCTCGCGACCAATCATGATGTCGTATTTTAGGTAATCGTCAGCAAGGACATGAAAAACTATCTCCAATGTAAGACCGTTAATACAAACAGTGGACAAAATCTGAAGTGTACTCTTAATACAATCCCGATCCCCCACATCACTACCACATCGGTTATTCTTTTACCCGAAAATTTCGAGGCTAGGGACTCTTTGATTAACGAACACTCGGCCCCAGAATCAAAGTAAAATGGATACGACTCACCCAGATGGCTTAATCTACCAGCCGGAGCTTCCACTACACATAAGTCGATCCGGCGTTCGTCAATGGAATCGTAGTTTCTTTTCCGCGATGATGGGCAATTAGGCGCGATATGTTCCTCCTCGTGGCATTTGAAGCAGGTCACCTTCGACGATGCGGCTGGTCGTTTTTCCTTCGGGTTTCGTATATCCTGCTCCTTCCCCGTTTGTGTTTGCAGGCGACACTCCGTTCTCCTATGTCCGAGAGCACCACAGCGGTAGCACTTAATCCGAGGAACTGATAGCCTGCTTCGTTTAGCTTCAGGTTCCGTTAGTGAATTTCTTGGCGAAAATGTCGGCTGATCGTTGTAAGGGAGAATCCTCATTTCATCATGAAATTGGTCCTCCGTCCTGATATTATTCGCGAGCGTTAGTCGCCGAAAGCGTCGATCTTGTGAACTCAGTATATAAAGGGCGAGGACATTGATCACTTCGGGCATCGTTAGATCTTGCAACTTCATCTGCAGCATGGAGCGGAGGCGACTACCGTACGCTCCCGGGGATTCAGTCTCCGACGGTCGTTCTCTGGATATCCTTATTAACGCCGAAGCGGCTGTCTCTCTGCCACCAAAACGCGAAAGAAATTGTTCCTTAAACGTTGCCCAGGTAAGCTTTCCACCGCGCACCATTTGTGAAAGCCAATGCGCAGCAGGACCCCTTAGGGCGCGATTTAGAGCGGAAAGTAACGCACTATCTTGCATCGGGTGGTCTTTCAAAATCAGATCAGCATGAGAGCACCACGCGGATGGATCGGCGCCCGTGTCGTGTAAAATTAAGGTAAAAATAAGGAACTTGTTAATTTCCGAAAAGGAGATTAAGTTCTTTTTATTTTTTTACTCAATTTATACAATTTTTTCGGTTCGCGATGATACACTTTCGATACTTGGATTAGTTAAGAATTTTTTTATTAGACTGACTGGATGATTTTGAAGGGAGCATTTATATTCTTCCATTCGTTGGAGTGGGAGAAGGTTTTGTTTATACTTAGTGTAAAATTCGGAGAACGGCTGGAGTGATCGAATGCCACTCAGGCGGCTGAGAACGGGTGCTGACCGGACGGTCACACGCGATAAGGCGTTCGGAATTTCGGTTTGTTATATACAGTTGCTCGAATTTCGTCTGTGACACCTGCGTGGTGGAAGCCCCCACCGGTAGATTAAGTCAGCAGGGTGAGTCGTTCCCATTCTATTTCGATTCTGGAGCCGAGTGTTCGCTAATTAAAGAGTCCGCAGCCTCGAAATTGTCCGGCAAAAGAACGACGCACGTAGTAACACTGCGAGGAATAGGAAACACTTGTATTAAAAGCACGTCTCAGATTCTGTCCACCGTAGGTATTAACGGTTTTACATTGGAGATAACTTTTCACGTCCTTGCGGACAGCAACCTAAGATACGATATCATGATTGGTCGTGAAATTTTAAGCCAGGGTTTCGACGTAAACATTACACGAAACAGCGTTGATATTTGCAAGAGCAAGGCGGTTAACGTTTGTAGTAAAGTCGCGGAGGTTGCGGTCGACATTAACGAGGTCGACACCGACGTGATTGGCAACAATAAAGATCGATTGATTTCCGTTCTCGAAGGTTTCAAAGAATCATTCATTACGGGCTTCCCGCGTACTCGCGTAAGTACGGGCCAGTTGGAAATACGGCTAATTGATCCTAACGTCACCGTGCAAAGAAGCCCTTACAGGTTTAGCGAGGAAGAGCGCAGGATAGTACGTGAGAGGATAGGCGAATTAATTAGAGCAAAGATCGTAAGGCCTAGCAATTCGCCGTTCGCGAGCCCCATGATACTCGTGAAAAAGAAGGACGGCACGGATAGATTATGCGTAGATTTCCGAGCACTAAATAAAAAACACCGTCGCGGATCGATATCCCTTACCCCTCATAGCAGATCAGATCGCGAGATTACAAAACGCGAGATACTTCATTAGCCTGGACATGGCCAGCGGGTTTCATCAAATTCCCATCCACCCGAACTCGACAGAGTATACCGCGTTCGTCACCCCCGACGGTCAATACGAATACGTAACGATGCCGTTTGGATTGAAAAACGCACCCTCCGTTTTCCAGAGGGCCATTCTCAAGGCCTTAGGCGACCTTGCTTATTCGTACGTTGTTGTTTACCTGGACGACGTCTTAATTATTGCCGACTCGATAGATCAAGCACTAGAGAGATTGCACACCGTGTTAGATACTCTCGTAAAAGCCGGATTCTCCTTTAACTTTTCGAAATGTTCCTTCCTAAAGACATCGACACTCTATTTGGGATATGTAATTCATAATGGAAAAGTCCGCCCAAACCCGGGTAAAATACAAGCCCTGAGTTCTTTATCTGCACCGTCGACCGTCACACAGCTTAGGCAGTTCATAGGTTTGGCCTCGTACTTCCGAAAATTCATTCCTAGATTTTCACAAGTAATGAAACCCCTGTACGCACTTACGTCTAGTAGCAAGAATATAACTTGGACAGATAGGCACGAACAAATAAGACAAAAGGTAATCTCCGTCCTGACTGACGCGCCGGTGCTAATGATATTTGACTCCAATTACCCCATCGAATTACATACGGATGCCAGTTCGGAGGGATACGGGGCTATCTTAATGCACAGGGTCGAAGGTAAAAATAGAGTGGTGGAGTATTACAGCAAAAGCACGAGCCCCGCGGAATCTAGGTACCATTCGTACGAATTAGAAACTTTAGCAGTTGTAAACGCCGTCAAGCATTTCCGTCACTATCTACACGGACGAGAATTCCTTGTTATCACCGATTGCAATTCCTTGAAAGCATCCTGTAATAAGGTACATTTAAATGACAGGGTCTGCAGGTGGTGGGCTTACCTGCAAAATTTTACCTTTGACATTATGTATCGGGAAGGTAAACGACTGGCCCACGTAGATTTCTTCTCGCGGAACCCCGTAAACTTAGATTACCGTGCGACCAGCAAAATTGTCGAGAAGGAAATTAACCTGGCCGAAATCTCCGGCGACTAGCTACTAGCGGAACAACGTCGCGACCCACAGATTTCTGAGATCGCCAATAAATTACGGAACGAAGAGCTCGCGGAAGACGTCGCGAACACGTACGAAATACGGTCCGGTACCCTTCATCGTAGAATACAAAGAAAGGGCAGAACTCTCTGCTTGCCCATTGTCCCGCGAGGCCTTAGGTGGTCCGTTATAAGCCACGTGCACCAGTCCATTATGCACTTAGGGTGGGATAAAACGCTGGAGAAGCTCTACGAGTATTACTGGTTCGAAGGAATGGCGAAGTACGTTCGCAAATTCGTGGAGAACTGTCATGCTTGTCGAGTTTCAAAGGCAAGCTCAGGAAAAATACAAGCGGAATTACATCCTATACCTAAGACCAGCATACCTTGGCATACGATTCATGTGGATATAACGGGCAAACTAAGCGGCAAAAACGACTCTAAGGAGTATGTCGTTGTGTTAGTCGACGCCTTCACCAAATTCGTATACTTGTACCATACCCGTAAGATAGATTCCTTAAATACCATTAAAGCATTAAAGTCCGCCATATTTTTATTCGGCTGTCCCTGCCGGATAATAGCGGATCAAGGAAGATGCTTTACGGGCAAAGAGTTCCGAGATTTTTGCCAAGATAGGAACATCAAACTCCACTTAATAGCAACCGGTGCTAGCAGAGCCAATGGACAGGTAGAGCGTACCATGAGTACGCTAAAAAATATGTTCACGACGGTAGAAACCACCGGGCGGTCTTGGCAAGACGCGATCGGGGAAATACAATTGGCATTAAATTGCACCACCAACCGTGTAACTAAATCAAGCCCGTTGGAACTGCTGATCGGGAAAGCAGCAAGGCCATACGGCTTGACGCTACCCGACAATATAGAGGAAAAGACAATAGATATCTCCGATGTAAGGCGCCAAGCCATAAAAAATATAGAGGCTAGTGCCAAGTACGACAAAGACAGATTTGATAAAACTAAGGCGAAAGTGGTTAGGTTCAACCTCGGCGATTTTGTGCTACGGAAAATTGAAGAGAGAAACCAATGTAAACTAGATCCGAAATTTAAGGGTCCATTTAGGATAGCGGAGATTTTGGAGGGGGACCGATATATTCTAAAAACGTTAGACGGCAAACGCTCTTACAAGTATAGTCATGACAGGTTGAGAAGGATGCCAGATAGTTGCATTCCTGCGGATTTGGACGTTGTTAGTGGTGGCGAGGACAGTGACCCTAGCGATATGAGTACCCCGACCCCCGAGGGTCATTAACGCAACGCCAGGAAGCCGAAGCGGTCGTGTATTCACATGCACCGCTAGCGGCAACGCCAGGAGGCCGAAGCGGTCGTGTATTCACATGCACTGCTAGCGGCAACGCCAGGAGGCCGAAGCGGTCGTGTATTCACATGCACTGCTAGCGGCAACGCCATGAAGCTGAAGCGGTCGTGTACTCGCACGCACACCCAGCTGCAATGTTACGAACCTCAATCGGTCGTATGTTCCCACGCACCGCCAGTGAAACTCCGTGCGGTCGTGCGATCTACAAAATCAAGATTCTTCTGGGTACGAAATCGCAAATAGTCTGTCACGCCACTACGACCCAACTGATAAACCACAGGATGCAACTAATATTTCGAACACGAATCATAATGTTAATAATTCTGTCCTTTTATTTTTGTTACCGAAACCTCTAGCAAAATCCTGCTGTCGAACTGGACCCTTGGTTTATTTGACATTTGATTAAGTTGTAAATAATGTTGATTGTACCAAATCTAATAATAGGGAAAACCCAATATTTTAGCTACACCCGAGGACGTGTGATAGTCAGGATGGCCGTGTCGGAGATAAGAGGACACCGATGCCTTCCCTCTGAAACCTCGGGTAAATCCATAGAAACATTGTAATTAAAATCCACAGTTGTAATTAAACGATTTACCGTCACTCTACCCAATTGTATTCGTTTGAGACTTGTGACAATGAGCTTGGGCTCAAAGCGACAATTAGTCGCCGAACGTGGCCGCGGTCAACGGGACGAACTCTCCATCTAACAAAGGCATTGAGTAACCCTATAGCTCTCCTTAAAAGAAAGATTTGTAGCGACACGTGACAGGAAACATTCCAACGGTTTCTGTCCCGTAGCTCGCCACACGCAGATCCTATTCTACGGGCAGGATGTTTACCAGATGCCGACGCGTCTCCACAGCACGTGATCGGCTAGCCCGAGGACCGTCATAAACACTAATATCTAGTTACCTAAAATCCTTCAACAGATACACAGTCTTTGTCCCAGTTACGGGAAGACAGGAGAGACCTATTTTCCACGAAGGACGTCTCCCACTAGCAACCCTCCCTCAAGGGCAGCTAGCATCCTTTTCTAACTACCGATATGGAGATTGGCCAATTAGCAGCAACGTCAATTTCCCTTACTTTCCGAACGTAGGATGTCCCGGACGAATCCGATGATCTCGTGTCCTTAGACACATCCCGTTATAGTTTTCCTCTGGGGTATCACCGGGACGGAAAGTCATTCTCTCTTGCGGTCTCATCGACAAAAAAGGATTAACTCCTTACGGTCAGCGAATATTAACACAGAATCCGACTTAGATTTTTTGCGAGTGCGTACGACTACCGTCCCGTTGTCCGCGGATTCGTTATTGAACCTAGGATCATTATCATTAGTCTCTCGAGTATCTAATAACCACGGTTACTTGTCCGGTTCTATGGTAATCGTATTTGCACTAGCCAATGTCTTCTCTATTGCATAGCGACGACGTGTAATCCAAACGAAGATTCGCTTTACGCCCCTAACCCTAATTCTAATGTAAACCAGACATATATATATATAATTAATTAAAAAAAGGGGGAAATATAAAATTAAAAATACATATATTTAACAAACATAAAATAGATAACACATTTAAAAAATATATATATATATATGTCGGAGATGAAAGGAAAGCCGAAGCCTTTCCTTGAAAATTTTGGGAACATCCTCTAGTACCTTAGCCTAGATTTTGTTATAGTTGTAATTGCTTAAGATTTGTAATAAGCGAGATTGGGTTCGAGGTGACAATCGGTCGCTGAACGTAGCCACGGTCACGGGATGGATGTTTTATCTAACGGAGGTCTGGAGTGGTTGTATGTGTTTTCCGAGAAATGTGGTTGTGGCGGCATGCGGCCTCGAGAGCGGGCCGAGCCACGTGTGATGTTGCCTCGGAGGTGCCGATGCAATGGGACATACATTGTATTAGTAATCAAAACTCCAGGCAGAAACTGCCTAGCAACGGCGTTTGGAACTTTCTCGATGCTTCCAACGAGTGTGCCTAGCAACGCCGTTTGGAACCTTCTCGATGCTTCCAAACGGGTATAGAAAACAAAATGCAATCGTACAGGGAGAAAAATCTCCACGAGGCTGGCATTCTTGCGATTGCCTTGGAGAGTGATACATCGAGCATTTTCGACGATCGCATTTGCGTCTAAGTTAGTTTCGCTTAGTAAGGAGTTATCCCGGTGACCGTGGATTCGTTTGAACTCAAACATTGCTAATAGTATTATTTAATTTAATTATTCGTAGATCGTATTATTCATTAGGCTTAGTGTTTGTTAGACTTATTATTAGCTGTACTTATTATTTGTTAAGCTTAGTGATAGACCTGTATATACGTGTAAATAAAATCTCGGCTTTGTGAAACGATGGCTAGTCCACATGAAGAGTCGTCGCGCGCCCAAAATTCGAATCGTGACCCGACATTAGAAGTGGGATTAGAACCGTTTAAAGTGCTACAAGAGCAAATGGTCCTTATGCGCGAGTTAATTCAGACGCTAGCGCACAAACCGGGGGAGCAAAGACCGAGTACGGAATCTAAGGATGCAACGTTACCACGTTGTGACCCCGAAGGCGCGGGTGTCACAGACGAAATTCGAGCAACTGTATATAACAAACCGAAATTCCGAACGCCTTATCGCGTGTGACCGTCCGGTCAGCACCCGTTCTCAGCCGCCTGAGTGGCATTCGATCACTCCAGCCGTTCTCCGAATTTTACACTAAGTATAAACAAAACCTTCTCCCACTCCAACGAATGGAAGAATATAAATGCTCCCTTCAAAATCATCCAGTCAGTCTAATAAAAAAATTCTTAACTAATCCAAGTATCGAAAGTGTATCATCGCGAACCGAAAAAATTGTATAAATTGAGTAAAAAAATAAAAAGAACTTAATCTCCTTTTCGGAAATTAACAAGTTCCTTATTTTTACCTTAATTTTACACGACACGGGCGCCGATCCATCCGCGTGGTGCTCTCATGCTGATCTGATTTTGAAAGACCACCCGATGCAAGATAGTGCGTTACTTTCCGCTCTAAATCGCGCCCTAAGGGGTCCTGCTGCGCATTGGCTTTCACAAATGGTGCGCGGTGGAAAGCTTACCTGGGCAACGTTTAAGGAACAATTTCTTTCGCGTTTTGATGGCAGAGAGACAGCCGCTTCGGCGTTAATAAGGATATCCAGAGAACGACCGTCGGAGACTGAATCCCCGGGAGCGTACGGTAGTCGCCTCCGCTCCATGCTGCAGATGAAGTTGCAAGATCTAACGATGCCCGAAGTGATCAATGTCCTCGCCCTTTATATACTGAGTTCACAAGATCGACGCTTTCGGCGACTAACGCTCGCGAATAATATCAGGACGGAGGACCAATTTCATGATGAAATGAGGATTCTCCCTTACAACGATCAGCCGACATTTTCGCCAAGAAATTCACTAACGGAACCTGAAGCTAAACGAAGCAGGCTATCAGTTCCTCGGATTAAGTGCTACCGCTGTGGTGCTCTCGGACATAGGAGAACGGAGTGTCGCCTGCAAACACAAACGGGGAAGGAGCAGGATATACGAAACCCGAAGGAAAAACGACCAGCCGCATCGTCGAAGGTGACCTGCTTCAAATGCCACGAGGAGGAACATATCGCGCCTAATTGCCCATCATCGCGGAAAAGAAACTACGATTCCATTGACGAACGCCGGATCGACTTATGTGTAGTGGAAGCTCCGGCTGGTAGATTAAGCCATCTGGGTGAGTCGTATCCATTTTACTTTGATTCTGGGGCCGAGTGTTCGTTAATCAAAGAGTCCCTAGCCTCGAAATTTTCGGGTAAAAGAATAACCGATGTGGTAGTGATGTGGGGGATCGGGATTGTATTAAGAGTACACTTCAGATTTTGTCCACTGTTTGTATTAACGGTCTTACATTGGAGATAGTTTTTCATGTCCTTGCTGACGATTACCTAAAATACGACATCATGATTGGTCGCGAGATTTTGAGCCAGGGATTCGACGTAAATATCACTCGTCGCAAAATAGCCTCGTTATTTGTAAAACAAAGGTCGTTAACGCTTGTGGTAAAGTCGCGGAAGATGCGGTCAACATTAACGAGGTTGACACTGATGTGATCGGTAACGATATAGATCGATTAATCTCTGTTCTCGAAAAATTTAAAGAATCATTCATTACGGGTTTCCCGCGTACTCGCGTCAGTACGGGCCAGTTGGAAATACGGCTAATTGATCCCAACGTCACCGTGCAGAGAAGCCCTTACAGGCTTAGCGAGGAAGAGCGAAGAATAGTACGCGAGAGAATAGACGAATTAATGAAAGCACAAATTGTAAAACCTAGTAATTCGCCGTTCGCGAGCCCTATGATACTCGTGAAGAAGAAGGACGGCTCAGACAGATTGCGTGTAGACTTTCGAGCGCTGAATAAAAATACGGTCGCGGATCGGTATCCCTTACCCCTTATTGCTGACCAAATCGCGAGATTGCAGAGTGCGAGATACTTCATTAGCCTGGACATGGCTAGCGGATTTCACCAGATTCCCATTCATCCTAACTCGACGGAATATACTGCGTTCGTTACCCCCGACGGTCAATACGAATACGTGACGATGCCGTTTGGGTTGAAAAATGCATCAGCCGATTTCCAGAGAGCCATTTTCAAGGCCTTAGGCGACCTCGCATATTCGTATGTCATTGTTTATTTGGACGACGTTCTAATAATCGCCGACTCGATAGATCAAGCTCTAGAAAGGTTGCACACTGTACTAAACACTCTCGTAAACGCCGGATTTTCTTTCAATTTCGCTAAATGTTCTTTTCTGAAAACGTCGGTACTTTATTTGGGATATGTAATTCGTAACTGAGAAGTTCGTCCAAACCCGGGAAAAATACGAGCTTTGAATTCTTTACCTGCACCGTCGACCGTCACACAGCTTAGGCAGTTCATAGGTTTGGCCTCTTACTTCCGAAAATTTATTCCTAAATTTTCACAAGTGATGAAACCCTTGTACGCACTCACTTCTAGTAACAAGCACATAACTTGGACGGACAGGCACGAAAAGATAAGACAACAGATAATTTCCGTTCTGACCGACGCGCCGGTGTTAATGATATTTGATCCCAATCGCCCCATAGAGCTACATACCGACGCTAGTTCGGAGGGGTATGGAGCTATTTTAATGCACAAAGTCGAAAAGGAAAACAGAGTTATCGAATATTATAGTAAAAGGACCAGTCCCGCGGAATCTAGGTATCATTCGTACGAACTGGAGACACTAGCAGTAGTAAGCGCCGTCAAGCATTTCCGACACTACTTACATGGACGGAAATTCTTAGTAGTTACCGACTGTAATTCTTTGAAAGCCTCCAGCAACAAAGTAAACTTAAACGACCGGGTTTATAGGTGGTGGGCTTATTTGCAAACATTCGATTTTGACATCATGTATCGAGAGGGTAAACGAATGGCCCACGTAGATTTCTTTTCGCGAAACCCCGTAGACTTGAATCGCCGTATGATAGACAAGGTCGCAGAGAAAGAGATTAATCTGGCCGAGATCTCCGAAGATTGGCTATTAGCGGAACAACGTCGCGATCCGCAAATCTCCGAAATCGTTAATAAATTGCAGAACGAAGAGCTCGCGGAAGATATCGCGAATACCTACGAACTGCGATCCGGTACACTTTACCGTAAAATACAACGAAAGGGCAGAACCCTTTGCTTACCCATTTTTCCGAGAGGTTTTAGATGGTCCGTCATCAACCATGTGCATCAGTCAATTATGCACTTAGGATGGGATAAAACGCTCGAGAAGCTCTATGAGTATTATTGGTTCGAGGGAATGGCGAAGTATGTTCGCAAATTTGTCGAGAACTGCCATGCTTGTAGAGTTTCGAAGGCTAGTTCAGGTAAACTACAGGCTGAACTGCATCCTATACCTAAGACCGGCATACCGTGGCATTCGGTGCACATGGACATAACGGGCAAGCTGAGTGGCAAGAATGACTCGAAAGAGTATGTCGTCGTCTTGATCGATGCCTTTACGAAATTCGTGCACTTACATCACACACGCAAATTGGATTCGCTTAGCGTTATCAAGGCACTTAAGTCCGCCGTGTTTTTGTTCGGTAGTCCCTGTCGGGTAATAGCAGATCAGGGTAGATGTTTCACGGGCCGGGAATTTCGAGAATTCTGTGCAAGCAAACAAATCAAAGTTCATTTGATCGCGACCGGTGCAAGTAGGGCCAATGGGCAAGTAGAACGTGTTATGAGCACGTTAAAAAATATGTTCACAACGGTAGAAACGACCGGGCGTTCATGGCAAGACGCGATCGGGGAGATGCAATTGGCTTTGAATTGCACCATCAACCGCGTAACCAAATCGAGTCCTTTAGAGTTATTGATTGGTAGAGCAGCAAGACCGTATGACTTATTACTACCTGATAACATCGAGGAAAAAGAAATAGATATCTCCAGTGTAAGACAACAGGCAATAAAAGAGATGGAAACTAGTGCTAGGTATGACAAAGAGAGATTCGATAAAACCAAAGCTAAAGTAGTTAGGTTTAATCCCGGTGATTTGGTACTACGCCAAAATGAAGAAAGGAACCAGACAAAATTGGATCCAAAATTCAGGGGTCCGTTTGTAATATCGGAGGTCCTGGAAGGAGACCGATATACCTTGAAAACACTGGATGGGAAAAGGTCATACAAGTGCAGTCATGACAGGTTAAGGAAAATGCCGGATAGTTGCATTCCTGCGGAGTTGGATGTCTGTTGTGATGACGAGAACAGTGACCATGGCGATGTGAGTACCCCGATCCCAGAGGATCGTAGAATTATATGAGCCCAGGTGCGGCCATGGGATGGAGTTCAGTGCGGTCAGGCACTGGAAGTGACGATGTCACGAAGCTGGGAGCCGGTTTAGTACCGACAGCGACAATGTCACGAGGTTGGAGCTGGTCTAGTACCGACAGCGACAATGTCACGGATTTGGAGCTGGTCTAGTACCGACAGCGACGATGTCACGAAGCTGGAGCTGGTCTAGTACCGACAGCGACAATGTCACGGATTTGGAGCTGGTCTAGTACCGACAGCGACGATGTCACGAAGCTGGAGCTGGTCTAGTACCGACAGTGACAATGTCACGAGGCTGGAGGCGGTCTAGTGTTGACAGCGATCGTGTTACGAAGCTGGTTATGTAACGAACTTTGAGAGTATGTGCGATTCGAAGGATGAGACCCATTTGGGTGTGAAATCGAAAATGGTCCGTCATGTCATTACGACCCGACTGAAAGCACGCAGAATGCAACTGGCACTTTGAATGCTAATCACAATGATACTAATCCTGTTTCCTTTTGTTTTGTTGACGAAGGTACACCCGAGGACGTGTGATAGTCAGGATGGCCGTGTCGGAGATTAAAGGAAAGCCGAAGCCTTTCCTTGGAAATTTTGGGAACATCCCCTAGTACCTTAGCCTAGATTTTATTATAGTTGTAATTGCTTAAGATTTGTAATAAGCGAGATTGGGTTCGAGGTGACAATCGGTCGCTGAACGTAGCCACGGTCACGGGATGGATGTTTTATCTAACGGAGGTCTGGAGTGGTTGTATGTGTTTTCCGAGAAATGTGGTTGTGGCGGCATGCGGCCTCGAGAGCGGGCCGAGCCACGTGTGATGTTGCCTCGGAGGTGCCGATGCAATGGGACATACATTGTATTAGTAATCAAAACTCCAGGCAGAAACTGCCTAGCAACGGCGTTTGGAACTTTCTCGATGCTTCCAACGAGTGTGCCTAGCAACGGCGTTTGGAACCTTCTCGATGCTTCCAAACGGGTATAGAAAACAAAATGCAATCGTACAGGGAGAAAAATCTCCACGAGGCTGGCATTCTTGCGATTGCCTTGGAGAGTGATACATCGAGCATTTTCGACGATCGCATTTGCGTCTAAGTTAGTTTCGCTTAGTAAGGAGTTATCCCGGTGACCGTGGATTCGTTTGAACTCAAACATTGCTAATAGTGTTATTTAATTTAATTATTCGTAGATCGTATTATTCATTAGGCTTAGTGTTTGTTAGACTTATTATTAGCTGTACTTATTATTTGTTAAGCTTAGTGATAGACCTGTATATACGTGTAAATAAAATCTCGGCTTTGTGAAACGATGGCTAGTCCACATGAAGAGTCGTCGCGCGCCCAAAATTCGAATCGTGATCCGACATATGTATTCCTGGCGTTTCAATTATTTTCCCCTTTGTAGTTATTCTTATTTCCTGGTTTATTTAGAATTGTGTGTATATGTATTTTGTTTATTGGTTGGGTCCGTTAATCGCCCTCGTTTTGTTAATCCTTCCCTTCGTTTCGTAGTGCCGTGTGTTCGTTTGTGCATTCAAATCCTTATTCGCGTGTTTTGTATAGAATGGTTTTCTTGTTCTTGTTACGGCGCGTCCGGAGCGCGGGACGTGACACATTACATTTGCAGTGTAAAATGGAGTTCAAAGAGCGTTTAAACGTCGAAATATCTCCAACGGGAAGGAAATGACGGCTAGTGTTACGCCACGAGGCTTGCCACAGGCTGTGTTTTCTAACCGTCGCTCGCGGTCCTACAACGTCGCAGACGGATCGTCGCGGCTGCCCGGCAAACGAACATTGTAGTGGCCAGCGCATGGTTCATTAAGCGGGACGACCTCCAGAAACGTCGACTCGTGGCCGTTGTTTTACCTCGCGTAAAAGAATGTGGCGTGATCCGAACGTAGTGGGGGTCGCCTTCCAGAAAAGACGAAAATAATCGAAGGGCGTGCAGTTCCTTCTGACGAGTCAAACGTGACACTTCGACAAATCTGACGAGCAAACGAATTTATCTAGAGATCAAAGTCGAGTCAAATTTCTGTAACATCTTCATCATATTATTGTAAAATATATTGTTCTATGTTAACCTGTTAATACAGTGTTACATTCATTAAACCACCTCTGTTATCCTAACCGAAACAGGGGAACGACTATTTCGCGGCGTCGATTAACATAATCGTAGCGGGAACTTACAACTCTCGCTGACGCGTTCTCCTAGCGACCGCGTCTCTCCGCGAACGGTCTTAACAGTTAGATTTTATCGAAATCGACGAAATCTTCGCGATTTGCGAGCTGTTTTGCTGGTTTCGACACTTAAACGGTAGTGCATTGCATTTGCACTGTGAAATGGAGTTCAACGAGCGCTTAAACTTCGAAATATCTCCAACGGGAAGGAAATGACGACTAGATTTCATCAAAATCGACGAAATCTTCTCGATTTGCGAGCTATTTTGCTTGTTTCAACGCTTAAACTGTGTCACGACCCGCGTTCCGCACGCGCCGTAACAAGAACAAGAAACCATTCTATACAAAACACGCGAGTAAGGATTTGAATGCACAAACGAACACGCGGCATCACGAAACGAAAGGAAGGATTAACAAACGAGGGCGATTAACAGATTCAACCAATAAATAAAATACATAATACAAACAATTCTAAATAAAACAGGAAATAAGAATAACTACAAAAGGGTGAAATAATTGAAACGCCAGGAATATATATATATATATATATATATATATATATATATATATATAATTTATTAAAGAATACCTACACTTTTAAAAACAGTACATATCGTACTACTAAAATCTACAAATTTCCCGAGCAATCTATGAAGTTTACCAGCTTTCTAATTTTTAGAAAATAGAAACGTTAGCTCTTATAACTGGACAACTGTTCATTTCGTTGTACTGCAGAACCGGTAAAAGCTCGTAAAAATAGTTCATTTTCCCGGTGTGAAACAACCAATTTGTTCGATTACGCGCTGCAACTATTCTGTGATATAAAAGTCAATTCTTATTTCTTTATAGAAATTCTAATACGACAATTTTCATTCGCGCTTTCATAGCGATACATATCGTTCTTCGTCTCATGTTCCTCTCGATTATCGTATTGTACGACCGGCACTGTAATGGAAATTGTAACATTTATTAACTGAATATTTAACGTAATAGTTTAATTGCACATTACAAAGCATTATCGTTCCCGTACAATTATCATTCGACGTCATTAATCGATAGCTGGGTAAGTAAATACATCATCTCATAATGAAAATTGTAATTACGATTCATATTTAAATTAGCCATCTGTCAAATATGAAACTTATTATATAATCATTCCACGCGTGATAAACGAAATGAATTTTTTTTAAATCTCAATATCAAATTCAATAATAGGTTTATCCATTTTTTAACGGATGTTGTAATTATTATATCGAGCGGACGTTTAAACGAATAATCATAGCGAATAAACATTGCAATAGAAGAAAAATGACCAATATCAGATCAATTAAGAAAATAAATTGCAACATTTACTTACCCTCACTTCATTTATTTTCTAACTTCTTCAAACATTTACGCTGACCAAAAACAATTTATAAAATATGAAGGTCCGCAAACGCGCACGTCGAACGAAAAACTCCCTTTAACAAAAAATTGTACAATAATGAAATAAGATAGTGATCAACGTACTTGATAAAGTACACACGCACGCACGCATGCACGCGCGCACACACACACACAGAAACATATACGTATATGAAAGCACATAAATATAACGCGTTCAAAGAAAAGTAGACAAATTTATTAGTCGATCTATCATAATTTTCATTAAGCTGTTTCAAGCGGCACTTAGTAAACGATACGATAACGCGATTAGATCTCTTTATCTCTTATGTGAACAAGACGATGTATATTAAATAAAGTTAGAGACAGTATGGAATATCTAGTTTACTCGTTTTCTGGCTAGTCGTCTAGCCAAGAATGCTTGACATATTCTGCTTCAACAAACTGAGACCATCGCAAACAACGAAGAGGAAGCGCCTAAGGCTGACAACCAAACTTCACTCTATGCTCGATGTTTGAGTCGAGCGCAGTTCGTACTAGGTCAGAAGCGTTGATTTGTCTTGTAAAGTATATTTCAACAAATATCGATACGTTTCATGCGTGTCATGAAAAATGCGAATACGTGACTTATAGAACACTTTGAAATCATTTGCTTCGTATGTGTGTGTGTGTACTTGGCGTGTTTATTGTACGTCTCAATCTAGGTCGATTCTTCATTATAGTAGCGTGAAAATTGATTTTGAAACGACCTATAAATCAAAGAATTAAATATTCTCTATGCTTTATTTTATGATTATCTTAATTTATCCAAAGAATCATGAACACATGCGAAAAGTCCGACCCGATATATCGCGGTCGCGCGCCTCGTCAGCGGGCGAATCGTGCGAATGAAGCTCGTGTAGCTGAAGCTTTCGTTACAAGTATCGCATTTGTAAGGGTACAATTTCCATGGTTCGTCCGGATAATGCTCCAACTTGTACATTCCTTGAAACGATTTACCACATATTACGCATAAAAAATCATTGCCCTTGTAATAATACGTGTCATGCTCGACTAAACGTTCGTAGGATTCGAATAACAAATGACATATTACAGATTGGTTTATCTTCCACAGCGCAATCGGAATTCAGCACCAGCCTAGAATCTTGCTCAATATGTAAGTGTCGTTTGTGAATTTGAAGACTCTGTTTCTTGACAAATCCTTGATCGCAGAACTTACAAAAGAATTTGTAGTTCACCGAACACGAAGGCGCATGAGTAGCAAGCATGTGAAACTGTAAGAATCTTTTAGTGGAAAACATCGTGTTACAAACGTTACACTTTTCTGTGGCCGTTTGGCGATAGGCGCGCTCGTGTATGCACAAATTTTTAAATGTTCAGAATTGTGTTTCACAAGCAATGCAAGGAAACTTTGTTCTGTTCATCTTGTCCGCTCGGTGACCCTTTACACATGCAATCCTATTAAGTAACATTCTGCGCTTTGCACCTGTATCGAATGACGAAGAGAAAGTATCATCCGTAATAAGTGTACTCGTAATCAAATAATTTTCCAAAGATCTTGTCGTCCCTCCCGAAACGTCCGACATTTGTTCCAAATCAGGCGACTGTGCTATGCCGAGTTCCATGTCACTTGGTTCTTTCAAGGACCGAGACAAGTGGTTTACATAAGGTACACGTTGTTTATTTTGTAAGACTTTCATTCGACGACATACATTCTCGTGTTGTTTCAAACATGAGTATAGCCAAAATCGTTTGCGACAACCTTTGCATTTGTGTTGTTTCTTGAATGCATTGCAATTTATTTCAACATCAACCGGTGAAGCGTCCTTTTTTGATCTTATGGTCTTCAAACAGTGCAAAATCATGTGTCGTTTCAACAATGCCGACGTGTCAAACTTCTCATAACACACGCAACATTCTCTTCGTTTAAACACAATATGCTGACGTAGATATGTTAAGGAAATTCGAGGATTTGTAAATACAAATAATTGACTATATTTCACACACAACAGCTATACATCTATATTACACTCTGAAGAACGTCTTGCACGCACGCTTGTCGCCAACCGACTATCCTAGATTCTTCTAACATCTGGCAACAGTCTTTTGTCTCCACTAAGACCTGGGCGCTCTCTGATCCTTACACACACACTCTCATGTACAGTGTAAATGTATCACTTCCCTAACAAGATAATGAGTTAGTAACTTATTCATGGACGTGTAACGCGCGTTGCATATGCTCGAAATGTAAATCGTATGGAACAATTTCATGTGCTCGTGCAGGTTCTCCTTCGAAGAAAACGATTTTTTACAAATATGACATTGAATTATTTTTTGCTGATAGACTTTAAAGTTCTTCTGAAATTCAACCAATTCTTGTTGAGGTACGATTAATCTATCAGCGAAAGATTTTACAAATTCACTGAATCGCTTTGACGCAATTGTGTCAGCTTTCAAAGGCAAGTTACATGTCGAGCTAGTTTCACGAAAACCTTCAAATTCCTCTTTCACATTTTTCGATACTGCTTGCTTGAAAGCATCTTCGTTTTCGTTTTCCTTTTCGTTTTCGTCTTCGTCTTCGCTTGACACAAAACTAGTAGGCTCCAAGAATTTGTCGCATTTCTCCAAACGGACCACGCATTCTTTATACTTGGCTTCAGGTGCAGATCTTCTACTGTGGTCAAATATATAGGAGAACTGGTTTCTTTTAAAAGATTGTCTTGATCTTCCAAAGGTCTCAAACTGCAATAAATCGTAAAAATCATATAAAGAAGAAAGACATCTATTCACTGACCTAAGGTTGTAAGGCGTATTGTGCGAGGTATTAGAGCTTCCAGGTTCAGCTTTTATTTCGTTCCTTAATAAAGATATCATTGTTTTTAAATTCACATGAGTTTGAACAAATGGTCGTTTCCTAACAGGAGATTCGATTCGCTCAACAGAAGTAAACACCTGAATAACTTCTGCAGCCTTTGATGTCTTGTTACTAAATGTGTCAAGCGTTGGAGTTGGAATAATAGTCGCAGTAACAGGAATATTCTCCGTATCGATAAAATTTTCCGAGCTAACCCATTTGTCATTCGGTTTGTCTTTGTACGTCGATATGAAGTCTGTAAGGACGGTCTGCTTCATCCTTTTCGAAGGTGTACCATGCGAATCGTTTAACCATTTCGGGTGCGTAGTCTTGATATTGCTGCTCGAACCCTTGGTGGGTGTACTGTTTAAACTATTAGATATATTTTTTGAGCTATCTACGTTTTTTGGGCAGGGACTGTGTGAAGTATTTGATTCTGCCATGGCTATATGCCATCCGAATGATTCGACTTTTCTAACGATTCAGGAGATGTTTTCGTGATTTTGCTTTCACCAGAAAATATTGCGTTCCCATGCGCATGGAATAAATGAGATTGGATATGTCTTTTATAGGAAAACCTTCGGCTACAAAAATTACATCTATACCCAGACAATTGTTTCGTACGACATTGCCTCTTTAAATGACGTATCGAGTAAATATGCATAGTGAAAATTGCAGTGCAATTATTACACTTAAATACATTACAGGTATATAATTTGTTATGCTGATCAAATAAATATTTAGTTCGAAAAGTTAACAAACAAACGTTGCAACTTTTTCTGTTGTTTGAAGGTACTTTATGTTTACTTTTTCGTTTATCAGGATTCGATTTCTTATTTTCTAGATACGTACTTTCTTGAGGAAACGCGGATTCTTCATATTCAGAATAAACGTCATCCGAAGATTTACCTTTAAACGTCGCTGTTTCATTTTCATTCCCTGTATTCGTATCAACTGGTGACAAATCATCGCAGATCTCCGGATCGATTGGCTCTTCTTTTATTCTTATTGCATAGTCAGAAGGCTGAAAAAAATATACAAACCTAACGTAACATTCTAAAAAACGAAAAATCTATGAAACAGTCCTAGTCTAGTAATTGAAGCCAATCGTGCCATAAATATCATGGATTGGATAGAAAGCTATGTATAGAGCTACAAAACTAGATAGTAGAAAGAGCGATTTATGACGTCATATTTATGAGTTAGCCAGGTTCTACCATTAAAAACATGAAAAACATAACTGCACAAATCCAGAATACTACATACATAAGAAGAGAGGTGTAAATTTTGTGTAAATTTACAGCTTCATTAGAATTGCTACGAAACTTTTCCTCAACTACTAACATTTATCATAGGACATGGCCGATCGATATTTTCAAACTATTGTGTAGTGAAGTAGATTATATTCAACTCTCAATTATATTCAAATGTAAGAAAAATCAGAAATGTCAGAAAAATTAGCATGGTTGTTTAACGTTATTTCATGAATGTATTTTTCCAGGTAACAAATTGGCACAAAGCAACGAGCGGTTCTTCTACATGTTTAACAAATTGTATATTATAAATGAGAAATGAAATATACGACAGAGCAAAAAACGCCATGCAAAACTCTAAAAATTCAATATCATTTGAAAATATAAAAAAACAACTCAAAAAGTTAACAAAAATCACCATGAATTGTTTAAAGTAGAAATATTTGTATTCAATTCGATGGAAAA
The DNA here is from genome assembly GCF_024542735.1 of Bombus huntii. Lineage (NCBI taxonomy): Eukaryota > Metazoa > Arthropoda > Insecta > Hymenoptera > Apidae > Bombus > Bombus huntii. Next base: position 238,802 of record NC_066255.1, on the reverse strand, counting down.
TATTGTAGAATCAATCGCGATCAGTAAGCGGTGTGAGAAACAGTCAATGGTAGTAACTGGTCAAACAGAAGGAAAACGCGACTGTCAACGGTGCTTACATACGCTGAAACACTGATACGATGAACGCATCAACGTTTTTTATCTTTTATGGTTGGCTTGCATCGATGCAGAAAGTAATATTATTTTCTTAATTGGTAGGCAAAGCCATTGGGTATATATTAAGTATATATTGATATACTGATGTCATTTCACGAGACTTTAGAGTCGATGCGTAACGTCATTACGATACGTTTCAGCTATACAGGCTGCTCAACGAATTTTCTACGCTAGACTATACTAGAACTACTGAAGCGCTAAATTTCTAGTTCTCAAAAATAGCGATTGTTCTTGACTGTGGCGTAAACCATGCTTAACGGAACGTTCGCGACATTGTGTTGTAAAACTCCAATAATATTTCTTTTTAATCTGAATCGATATCGAAGTGCGTTAAAAACTGTAAATAATTTGATTTATACAAATGATTTTTGCAATAACAAATGATTTATAATAAACAAATCTGAAAATCCTTGCACAAAATAGAAAAGTTTTCATTCCGATACAACTATTCGCTATAGAATAATCGCTGGACATACATAAAAAATACGTACTCATCGAACTGATAACGAATAACCACCGATACGTTCGTGTGATCTGCTCTATTTAAAGTTATACGTTACAAAACGCCTCAGCTGAATCCAATGCCCGTATTTATATAAATACATCAGTGAACAGGTAGCGCAAGTTCCCAGTGATGAACGTTCCTGGTACATGTGTGAGTATTAATCCATTATACGGCAATATATTTTTTACAACATACGTTGTTTCAACGCTCGTATGCTTCGACGCATTAATATGATGAAAATCTAATCTTTCTTACTAATTCACTTGGTATCGTACGAATAAATAGATAACATTTCACGATACAACAGCGATTTACATTAATATTACATAAAACATATTTATATATGTATAAATATCAATTTTATATTCTATAAGCCGAGGAAAATGAATAACAAATAATAATAACACAAATGGCAAACATAATCAGTGTACTAAATATTAACATATTAATGAAAATCATTTGTAACTCAATATTTCCATTTTTATAAAATAAAATATGTAAATGAAATTGAATTGTAAAATAATCACATTCGCAGAAACTCATTACTCTCCAACGGAGCAATTAAATATTATATTAATAACAATAATAAGCACGGTTGCATCGATGCTAGACATTCTGCATTACTTTAATATTTTTAATCCATGTATTATTATTGCGCCATAATATATAAAGTATAGACGCAAGAGATCATAGCGCGTTGGCCAAAGTAGTCTTATAATTGACAGATACATTATACAGAATTTTATGTACCATCGTGGAAATTCCTTTTAATTCAACAATTAAATTTCATTTCTATTACAAATCATAAGTTTGCGTCATAACGGCCAAAGAAGCAAATCTTACTTTGTCATATTGAAATAGTTAAAGAAAGTGGTACATAAATATTAGCTTAATATGTTATATTAACCAAGATTTGTAGAAACAAAATACATTATTCAATACGGTCAAAGTTCACTTATCGAATGATGTTTCAAAAGGTACTTACGTCCATTTTGTTGTCCAATTTTATATCCATGGAGATTGCATAAACGGGCCGCACGTAAACTAACACTCGAGCCATTTGCTTTACGAAATTATTATTAGTATTAGACAAACTGCTTGCCTGTGCACAAGGAAAATCTATGATTAGTGAGTAGTAGACTTTAATAATATCCTCAAAGAACAATTCGCGTTTTCCTTAAAATATGCCATAACTGCACGATAACAGTAGCAATTTGTAAATGAATATAGAAATTGTATGAGATACAGTTATCAAATATATTTAACAAAACTATAATTATTTGATAGAAAGTCATGAAATTAATGAAAAGTAGAAGACAATGGAAGATATTTCAGGTTAACTTGTCATACATGATCTTAAAAGTTGTATACACTCTCTTATTATTCACTTATTATTCACTTGCATCCAGAACATGTTTTCCTTTGTTAATAGTTCGCGTCAAGATAAAATGTAAATTCTTTTTATACACATATAAACATGCAAAGAGAGAGAAAATACCGTTCAAACTCGGACAGCATCATGAGCAGCACTGTGCGCATTAAAATGGTATCCACCACTAGTAGCAAACATGACGCTCAGTTCAGACAGATTCACGCGTGGCTACAGCGCATGCGTGTTACTGAGTAGATTTTCTGATTAACTTCACGTTATGTCCAATACAATTTTTTGTTCGCGTTTCTGTATAAACTCACGTTATATATGTATGTATATCTGTGCATCTAAGAAGCAACACCAATACACGTCAATGAATATCTGATTATTCCTACATCATAAGTACTGCAAGCATCGTATTCGTATACACAGGTTTGTAAACTCCAGTAGAGGGGGTAATGCTCTTAATATTCGGAAATGTGCTTTACAAATCGGCCGTTAGTCGCAGCGCTCGCATCGATTTGTTAACACCTTTGTTTGCAAAATTATGAAAAGCAGTTTAGTTTATATTCTTCACCTTTAGTGATAATTTTCATCAATATACTTAAAGTAGAATAGAGTAGAGATGCAGTATTTCACGTGATACAAAAGAATGTTGTTTAAATAAATGTAGTTTTACATAATACTATAGAGTTTAGTTATAGACACGATCGTGCTGCAGACACAAGAAACGCTGCGCGGCGAAGTCTAACAAATCGATTCAAGTCCCTTACTCGAGAAATACTTTCTGGCCCGTAGGAGTCTTACCCACTCTAATGGAATTCTTAAATTTGTGTATACGAACACTGGCGCGCGCGGGCGCGCACACACACACACATGTACTTACTGTTGACTCTGTCAAAGGCTTATGAGATACCACTGGTTGTATTAGCGATCGTTTTGTACGACAGAGATTATATTTACAGGTACAAAAAAATGACTTTTACAAAGTTTAACGAACAACAGTGGTGTTTAGACACGCAAGATGCAATTGACAAGGTTTTTGGGTTCGATAAGGAATCCACGGTGAACGGGATAACTCTTTACTAAGCGTAGAATACTTTTTAAGTACAAAATACGATTGCGTAACTTTCCAAGGCGATCGCACGAATAATAGACTGGTGAAAATTTTCCTCTCTTTACAATCGCGTTCGTTTGTTAAATATTCGTTAGAAGCATCGAGAAAGGTCCATTCGCCGTTGCTAGGCAGTTTCTGCCTGGAGTTTTATTATTAATACAACGTGTGTCCCATTATATTGGCACCTCCGAGGTAAAATCACACGTGGGCAGGCCCGTTCTTGAGGTCGTATGCCGCCACAACCACATTTCTAGGGAGAACCATACAACCACTCCACACCTCCGTCAGACAAAACGTCCAACCCGTGACCGTGCCTACCAGTTGTGTCACCTCGAGTCCAATCTCACTATCACAAATCTCGAACAATTACAATCAGATTGAATGAAAACAATTGCTTAATTACGGCTATGATAGAATCTAGGCTAAAGTATTACAGGATTTTCCCAACATTTCAAAGGAAAGGCTCCGTTTTCCTTTCATCTCCGGCATGTGTAATATCATCCGAGATACAATGACACAGACCGAACGAAGTGCAGAATGAGCATTTATATCAGTATACACAGACGATACGTAGAATAAACACGTTTATCGCACGTCTGGAAGCATTGGGAACCTTTAGCATGTTAGTATTATTCCAAATGTTATCGACTCAGCGTCTCGATGATATTATCTGTTCCCTTCAGCACATTATCCAGTCCAGCACATTGTTAAATATATAGGCATCTCCTTTCCATAACACATCTTGGATAACAAGCTTTTGTGGCAATCGCATATCCGGAGATATTTACTTGTACTCCAATGATGTGAGGTCAATCTTGCTGAACACTTGATCGGCCTGCGGGCGTTCGCAGAGTGTTGTCCTGATAGTAATAAAAATGGAGCGATATATGGGACTCTCTAAGAGGTGGTGTTCTATCTTTAAAACCATATCAATTTCCGGCATGAATTTTTCTGGCAAAAATCGTCCTGGTAACCAAGTGATTACTACCTAGCGAAGCTACAAAAGTATGGATGGAACACACAACAATACTCTATTGAAAGTGCAACAGGTTTTCTGTGCTAAGGAAAATCAAAACTGGTGTTTTCTCGATAATGCCTAGACTAACAATAGAGTGTATGTTTTTCGATTTTGAACTTGAACATCTGATGACGAAAATGAGAGCCTGCTGAACTATGCGTCTCATTTAAAAGATAGACAGAGCCACGTTACATTTCTTTAACCGGTAGGGAGTACCACGAATAATCTATACTGGATGAAGAAAAGGCGGCTCTGAATCGGCGTTTCATCAAATACTTAAAATAATAACTTAAAACAGTCTTGTTACATTAGACTTCTTCAGAACATGGTAATGGCAGTGGAATTTGAGCTGATGTAGGGTTTTCGTGACAGTCTAGAGCGGCTTACCTTGCACAACCACATAAATAAATTGGCGAAGGTGGGGATTTATAGTACTTAATTAGGCTTCTTCTACTAGATGAGATAACAGCAGGCCTCGTGTCACGACGTCTTGACGTTCTACGACGTCCGACGGCGCCCTCATAGGGGGTTATTAGTCCAGTCTAGTTCATTAAATAGTTTTGGATGATCTAGACTAGACTAAACTATTAAAGTAGCTTTTAGCTTGATATATCTCGGAATTATTAATATATGTTGTTTACCAATAGCAATCGAATCCTAATATTAAAATTAACGTTACACTTCGAGAATAGTACTTCATCTATTATTATTTGGGAAACGATGGCAATTACCTGATCCCATCACGGGGAGGTAACTACGCATCGAAGGCAGAAGATGTAAAGTTATTTGATAGCAAAGAAGTAGCGTGTATTGAAATGTATTAATTAGAGTGGGTATAGTATGTGGATCCACATAATCATATTTGAACATTGAACTTACCATCGAAGAAACCAAACCTCGTTGCCATCGATTAAACTGCATTTGCTTCTTCAATTCCGTGAATGCAATTTGTTTCCTTGGCTTTCAGCGAGTACGGAGAATTACATTACATCTATAGACGCTTTACATTTACACTTTGTGTTAGCACTGATTTTATATGAAATAGTTAAGTGAAAAATTAAATACTGTGTTTAAAATTAAAAGATAAAACTAAATGGATACAAAATACCGCTTCAAAGACTCGAAAGATTTCGTTAATACTAAATAAAACAAAATAAATCATTAATTTAATCGCTATTAGTTGGTGGTATTGATTTAAATGAATAGTAGAATTGCTTCCGATTAATGGTATAAATTAAGAGCATAATTATTTTAAATTAATGGGAGGATATTGTTATAAATTATTATTTTAACTGTTAAAAATTAATGGAGTAATTATTTCAGGTTAATAATATATTGTTATAAATTAATAGTTGAACAGTAAGGAATTAATAGGTCAAATGTTGTAAGTTAATGGCTTAAATGTTGTAAATTATTAATTTAATTGTTACAAATTAATAATTAAATTATCAATAAGTGCGTAAAAGTTCTATTTTGATCTACACAATACGGCAGATCAAGAAAGATGAGCTCCCGCGCGAGTCGGAGTTCCTTATACACCTCGTACAAGTCGTAGAGAAGAAGATTCAGAGACGTAAACGATCTCGCGCGATGTTGTGCAAAAGAATGTTGGATTGGATGGAAATCTATAAGAGCACATGGAAAATAGCTCTATGAAATTTACGAGTGGAGAGAAGTAATATTTCCTCTGAACCGTTGCCTCCATAATTCATAAATAAAAAAGCGTATTATCAATGTTCATAAAAGGCTTGCACACGCACCGTGATTGCCCCTACCGCGAGTATCCACAAAAAATACAATGAATTACGACACATGTTCGATATGACCTCCGTTTTGTCGTAAACAGAGCCTGACGCTTCTCTTAAAATTTTACCGTATCGAGAATGCAGTGTTGCAGTTCTATCGCAATAGACACCGGCAATGCGTACACTAATCTCCTCATGTGTCCCCAGAGGTAAAACTCGAGAGAATTTAAACGTGGAGACCGAGCAGACCAAAGCACAAGTTCCCTTCCACCGATCCATCTATTTCCAAAACAGTTAGACTAGTGCTCCTGTACTGCGTTGGTAGAATGTGATGGTGCACCATCCTGCAGAACAATCTCTTAATGCGCCTGAATTTTCACGTGCTTAAAAATGTTCGTTACGTGTATTTGTTATTCCAGTGTCACATTTATTAAATGTTGTCTCATTAGTAAATAATATCCTCGCGGGGAAATTGGAATTGCGTTGGATTTTCCGACTCATCCATTTGAAAATGTGTTCTTTTGTTTTTAACTCGTGAACTTTCTGAAAGCTATACAGGTGTACATTTTTTCCCTTCAATACAGACTATACGGTGCTGCTGCTGACACCTTCTTCAGCAGCAATAACCCTCGTATTTAACCTGAGATTTTTTTCAATGCGGTGCAGTATTCCGTCTCCCAGATCCGGATCGTCGTGCTGAATTCGTCTGCCAGGTTTCAATGTACCTATATCCTGAAATCAATAATCTATTTAAAAAAATATCTTTGTGCTAAGTATATAGTTCTATTGGTGTGGTAACAAAGGTGCATGTCCGAAAGTTCTCCAAATGTATACGATATTTTGTAACAGATATGGCGATTTAAATAATAAACAACGAATAGTAATGCTACACTGCATACAACACTCACTGCGCGTATTGCACACCCAATACACCTAAGTGACACTCAAACTTTATATTTTCAGTTCTCTGAAAGTTTCTCATCGACTGTCGGAATGATTCTGTCCTTTCAAAACTGTTCTAGCCTTTTGCCTCAAAATGGCTACAATATGGTAGCGACAGAGAGTTCATTCACGAAGAAGAATTTACTATATTCTTTGCCAATGCTTATGTAACTTAAATTTATGTAACTCGGATTTATCCAGGAACAATCATAATATTTCAGAAGTTCCTTACGAAAACAAGGGTGTGGTATCGAGGAAGCAAACAGGCTGTGCACCAAATGTGTTTAAAAAAGCGTAAATCTATTTTGTACAATCGTCAAACTTTATATAGCTGGAGATTTATTCATAATTCGTATTTACTAGATGGGTTTCGGAAATATGTCTATTTCTTTTTTTGTACGTACTCTCAAGCTCTAAATAGTAATCAATAAAACAATAAAAATATTGGCACATCGTCTTCAGTTTGTATTGTCTTATTGGCCATTATTTAAGGCTCTGTATTTAATATCAAGTAGTCCGTAGTTGCATGACTGTGAAGGCACTGATAGTATTCAATATGAACAGGCTGAAACCACTATTTAAATATTTTCTACTACTACTACTTTAAATATTTGTTTTTTTTTTGCTGAGAGTAAAGCAAAAGCGCTGGCGCGTGTGTGTGCGTCGAAGAGAGTTCGCCTCGGCATTCTTATAAAGAATTCGCGATCTGTATTAGATTCAATTCCACTTTATACGAGCGCCGGTTTCACGTTCTCATCTCAATAGATGCAACAAATAAGTGCGATAAACTCTTTTTATTTCAATCAGATATACAAATTCTCTTACCGACCTAGGCGATTCGTATCTGTGGTGTTACGGTTACCCGAGTTTATATTACCTTTCCTGAATTTTACAAATGACCGTACATGTTGTACGTAAAGCAACGTAAACATCTCACCAACAAGTCTTCGCATCCATCATCGTGACTGTATCTCCAAGAGCAGTGTTATGTCGCGTAGGGCATCTGCAGTCCATCCCTAGCTGCTGGACAGCCAACGGTCTACGTACCGTCATTCCGACCCTCAATAAATCTAAGGACCCATTATAAACCTTTAAATTTAACTTTATTGTGTCAACATATGTTCTTCAGTCGATCTGTTTGTCCTGAAGGATTTTTAATCCTAGAAATTTTTTCGGTTCGCGGCTGGTTATTAGAAAAGTCCTTGGGTTTGTTGGGCGTTCTTAAAACCACGGAGAAAGCGGGTATTCACCTATTGGGAAAAACGGAATATTTGTCTAACAAAACAGGTTGGTTTTTCCCATGAACAAGATCACCCACGAACCACGTTGGTAGGAGGCTTCCTCCTCATACCTTCAGACATTAACGTGGGTCATAACCAATCGACATCGCGGATCGTTACCCTCAATTTTCCTAACGAAAAGTGTGAACAACGAATCCGCGTTCTTCATTCAAAGGGCACACCCACACCGAAATTTCTTTCGTAATAACGTAAGAGCGACAAGTCACTCTTAAGCACGTCATCTTTCTAAACTTGTTCTCGGGACTACAGAACAGTCACTTCATATCTATACTTAGTCTTCTCTATTGCTACGTCAACTAAAACAACAAACTCAACTGTGTGGGCCTTGCTCTATTGTGCATGTGTATCGCATCTTTATACGCCAAATCATCGTCTACGATGTATATCATACGCAATGGTGTAACTCTTAAGTGTTGAAAATATATAGTTTATAACCCTGTTAATCGCAGCGTTATACCACCTCAACCACCCACATTATCTCAACGGAAATCAGGGGATCCACCAATTCGCGGTGTCGATTATTACGTGTTTCCTCGCGATTGCGTCTCCCCGCGATTGGTCGAAAATACTGTGTCAATCTCAGAGCTATTGCATTTGCAGACGACCTTGCTATTGTGACATCAATCACATCTCAACCTACATCAGTGATAAAACATCGACCCCCGACCTTCGGACTCCTTTGGACATATCACCACCTTATTATCGTAGCCTACACCAAGGTTCTGACGTACCTTAGTCCACATCAGAGATAGGCTATCGACCCCCGACCTTCGGACACTTTTCCACATCATAACCTACACCTAGGCCCTCAACATCCTAAAACCAAAACGTGTATAAACCGAGACTTCACCCAGCTCGGGCAGTTCTTGTTATAGTTGCTGTTCTTGTACAACACTCTTTTTACGGTTCAGTGTTATTCTATTATTCGATAAAAGAAAATTAATAGTTGGATTACGACTCAACACTAACTTTTACCGGACGACGGTAGCGCAGTGGTTAGCGCCTTAGATTACGAACGTTCGGGACCCGGGTTCGAATCCCGGCGCCCATAGTCCTATTTTTCTTCCACGCATGTAAATTAGAAGAAAAATAGCAGTACCTCAGCAGCGACATTTACAGCCAGCAGCTACAAGTATCACGGACAACACATACACCTCAAACGCAACGGCAGCTGAAATGATTTACGTTACCAGCATACGATTGCTGGCGGAATTGCTCTTAGCAACCAAGCAGCGGACCATCTCGGAATACGCGAATTGGCTAAAACGACGGATAGAGATAGTCAGGCCATATCCGGTTATGCGTCATAGCGAAAAGAAAATTTTCGTTTTTAAAGAACTGGAAACATCGCCGTATATTCTCTTGCGCCATGACGCGATAGGGGCCCCTTACAGCCGCAGTACGACGGGCCGTTTAAAGTCGTCACGGGAAAAGAGAAAAATTACGTTGTTAAAATAAATGAACGCGACGGTAACGGTTTCCATAAACTGTCTAAAACCTGCCTTTCTAGTTCCGGACGACCTAGAAAAAAAAACTGCCGAATCCCGTGACGTACTGATTTCGGTAAGTCAAACGTACTCTTGCGACGATAACAGTGCAAGCAATGAGGAACATCAGAAGAGAACACCAGGAATAGGTACGTTACGCTGTCGGGACGTAGAGTCCGTTTTCCCGATTGGTTGCAGATAGGTTTCGGGTAAGAATCGTAAATTGTCGGACACAGGATATATCGGTGACTTTTAAACTAACGACGACCAAAGAAGACCGTATAAATAATTTTAAAATTATAACTTAATAAAAATGTAATTACTGATAGGGGGTTGATGTAGCGGCACATGTGTCATAGGACAAGGCGGATCGATAGCGTCTCACGAACACCCCGCGTCTTACAAGGGGTGTCCGAAACTCGTGGAGCTGCGCAAAAAGCTAGCTGAAAAAAAGAAAAAAGACAAGGAAACAAAGATAAAACGAATTGTCCAAATAAGCCGTAAATACGTCCCAGAAATAAAGTTCTCTGGCGTAATGAAACAACAAACAAAACTAAACGAAATAGTCGAAAACACAACACAAATAACAAACTTAAATCCGCCATCAAGCCAAAGCGCAACCACAACCGATAACACCCCCCAACAAAGCATTATAAACGTTATCGAAGACTTCAGAGAAAGTATACTACAAGCGTTAAAAGAACAACAAACGCAATGAAATGAAATAAAAAACCACTATCAACACACAAAGAAAGGATCGACGCTATCTTCAGCACTTTTAACAGTGCAGAAGATTTTTTTTTATTTATTTGTTGAAATTACAATCAATTCTCGCGTTGAGAATTTTCAGTAATTTTTCTGGCGTGGCGCAGTGACATGGCTGATTGTTTATAATAAGTTAATACTTATTATAGATAAGTATAATTTATAAGTAAGTATTATAAGTAAGTGAATATGCTTAATTTAGATAACTAAATGAATCTAGCGTTTAGGTCTAGCGGGTAGTGCCTCTTCAGCCTACAAATCTGGTCCGTCGTATCAAGTAGTCCAGTGATTAGGGGGTTTCGGTGTTTGTTGACTCTTTTGCTATATCTGTCGCTATATTTTGCTATTTCCTCTTTGACTGTGGGTATCTTGAGGTCGCGATGGATGGTTTCGTTGGTAACATACCAAGGTGCGTCTATTAAGGATCTTAGCGTTTTCGATTGGCAGCGTTGGAGTATTTCAATGTTGGAGTTACTTGCAGTTCCCCATAGTTGGATTCCGTAGGTCCAGACAGGTTTTATTACGGTCTTGTAGAGGGTAATTTTATTCTGTATGTTTAGTTTGGAGCGTCGGCCCGTGAGCCAATAGAATTTTTTTAGTTTGTCCTTTGGTTGCTTCGTTTTATCTGAGATGTGTTTCTTCCACGTTAGTCTCCTGTCCAGGGTCATGCCTAGGTATCGGACTGAGTCCCTGCTAGGAACTGTTGCATTGTTGATGGTGACCTGGGGGCAGGTTTGTTTTCGGAGCGTGAAGGTTACATGTGAAGATTTCTTTTCGTTAATTTTGAAGCCCCATTTATGAAACCACTTTTCCATGGAGTCGAGACTTCGCTGGAGAGTGGATGAGGCTATTACCGAGTCTGCGTGGGTAGCTAATAGCGCTGTGTCGTCTGCAAATGTCGCTATTGTTATATCGTTTGATATAGGTAGGTCGGCAGTGTAGATGGAGTACAGTAGGGGGCCGAGGACACTACCTTGGGGTATGCCGGATTCTATTGGGAATGTTGCGGAAGTGGCGTCTAGGCATTTAACCATGAATTGTCTGTTGGTTCGGTAGGATTTTAGGATGGAGTAGTAGGGGTGAGGTAGGATCTTTTTAAGCTTGTATAGTAGCCCTTCATGCCATACTTTGTCGAATGCCTGTTGGATGTCTAGGAAAACCGCTGAGCAATATTTTTTCTTTTCGAGTGTTTGGCTGATCGCATGGGTTATGCGGTGGATTTGCTCTACTGTTGAATGTTGTTTTCGGAAGCCGAATTGGTAATCTGGGAGTGTTTTCAAGTTCTCTAGGAGTGGAAGGAGTCGATTCGTGAGCATCTTCTCGAATAGTTTAGACAGGGTAGGTAAAAGACTGATTGGGCGATAGGAGCTGGTTTCGTATATCGGTTTACCGGGTTCAGGGATGAGGGTAATCAATGAGATTTTCCAGGCCTTAGGTGTTCAAGGCGAAGGATAGCATTAAAAATCGATGTGATGAGTGCGATCCCTTTTATGGGAAGTTCCTTGATTGCTTTATTGCCTATTAGGTCATGCCCTGCTGCTTTATTGGGGTTTAGGCGACTGATTGTTTCTATAGTCTCTGCAGAAGTGAAGGGCTCGATAGGAGGGGACATTTGGAAGGGGGTGTGCAAGTATTCAGTAACGTCCGCGGCAGCTTTGGGAGAATGGGGTTTGAATACTTTAGACAAGTTTTTAGCAAACAGGTCGACTTTTTCTATAGGGCTACGCGCCCATCCACCTTGCGGACGGCGGATTGGTGGGATTATTTGTGGGGGGGGGGGGGGCGTGTGAGTTTCCTGGAGGCCTTCCATAGTGAGTAGTTGGAGTCGACTGTGGGGGATAAGCTGGCGAGGTATTTTTGGAAACAGTCGTTTTTATAATTTTTTATAGTTTTGGATAGCTTTCTAGTTGCGTTGTTTAGTTTGCGTTTATCATCCGGTGTTCTATGGGTCTGCCATACTCTTCTTAGTCTACGTTTTTCTGCTATTTTTTTAGTATGTATTATATATATTTATATTATATATATATTTAAATATATATAAATATTTATGTATATTTTTTTAGTATGTTTGCTGATGGACGTCTTTGTCGGTGTGGAGAGGCGGATGGCGTTTATTATGCTCGTGTTTAAGTATTCCGTGGCTGCTTCGATTTCTTCCTTAGTTTTTAGTGAAGTTAAGGCCGAAGTTGAGTGTGTAAAGACTTCTCTAAAAAGCTGCCAGTTGGTGTGTTGGTTGTGAATGGAGCCATTAGGTGTATTCTCGATAATTGTTGAACTGACTGTTGCTATCACGGGGGAATGATCAGAGGAGAGATCAGCCGAGGAGTTGATTTGGGCGTGTCTTGAAGAGATATTTTTAGTTATGAAGAAGTCGAGAAGGTCGGGTATTTTGTTAGTGTCAGTGGGCCAGTATGTGGGTTCGTATGTGATGAGGTAGTTGAGGTTGTTAGTTATTATGCTGTTTAAGAGGTTTTTGCCTCTTGCTGTAACCAGTCTGCTGCCCCATTGGGTGTGCTTGGCGTTATAGTCTCCTCCAGCTATGAATCTATTACCCAGGGTGTCCAGGAAGTTATCAAAGTCTTCTTTGGCGATGGAGTGTCTGGGAGGGTAGTATACTGTTGAAGTGGTGATTGTACCATGACAGTCTTCTATTGCTACGTTTGTTGCTTGGAGGTAGTCTGGAATGATGGAAGTTCGTAGTGCTTAATACTTGTTTTAATTATGATTCCGGTGCCACCGTGGGCCTTTCCGCTGGGGTGTTGGATATGGTAGAATTTGTAACCATTTATTTTCAGATAGTTCTTGTCGGTGAAGTGGGTTTCCGATACGAGCATTACGTCGATTTGCTGGTGTTTTAGGAAGAGTTTTAGTTCAAGCTTGTGTTGCGGTAGACCGTTGGCGTTCCAAAGATCTATGCGCCTTGGTTTTATTTTGCGTCGGGGCGTATTAATTTATCCATGATGAGTGTTAGTAGCGATAGCAAATTATTTATTTGCTCTGATTGTTTTTCTATTAGCTTTTCAAGCCTAGAGAAGTTGTCTGTGTTAGGTGAGTTGGGACACTATTTTGGGAAAGACCCCTTTGGCTATTCGGGTTATTTTGGATGCCTTGTACTGCTTGGGCATAGGAAGTTGAGGTAGTGATGAATTTAGTAGGACTGGGTGTTTGGTTGGTTACCTCTTTTGCTCTGAGTTTAGGGTACCTGTTTATGTATCGGGTTTTATAGGCTGAGCAGGCTTTATAGTTGGCAGGATGGTCACCTTGACAGTGGATGCATTTCGCTGGGGTTTCCGGTGATTTAGCGCACTGGTCAGTGGAGTGAGTGCCTGCACATTTAACGCAGCGGAAGGTATGGTTGCAGTATTTCTGCGTGTGACCGTACCTTTGGCACCTTTTGCGTTGCACTATTTCTTTTTTCACAAGCGGTGGTTCGAATTTTACTATTGCGTTCATTAGGCGACTGATTTTGTAAATTTCCTTATTGTTAGGCTTTTGTTTTATGTTTATAAAAAATAAGGATAACGGGTCTTTCGAGACTCTATGCCTTATATTGCTTACGTTGATGACTTCGTGGCCGAGTTTTGAGAGTTCGTATTTGAGTTCGTCTATGTCTGCTGAGTAGTGGATGTTGCGTAGAACCACTCGAAAGGGTCTTTCTTGTTTGAGTTGGTGTTAAGGAAATTCGAGGATTTGGGAATACAAATTATTGACTATATTTCCCACACTATAGTTATACATCTATATTACTCTCTGAAGAACGTCTTGCACGCACGCTGGTCGCCAACCGACTATCCTAGATTCTTCTAACATCTGGCAACAGTCTTTTGTCTCCACTAAGACCTTGACGCCCTCTAACCCTTACACACACACTCTCATGTACAGTGTAAATGTATCACTTCCCTAACACGCCTCCTTACATTTATACTGTACACTTAATTTTATTTACATACTTGTCGAATTAACAAAATATTTAACATTTATCGCTTTATTTACATTTCTCTTATTTTACATTCATCCATGACCTAAACCTTTCAAATTTCTCTCTACACAGTGCCTTCGTAAAAATATCCGCATTGTTTTCTTCTGTACTTACTTTTATTATGTTTATCTTATTTTCCTTTACGTACTCGTGAACGTAGTGGTAATGAACTTCGATGTGTTTAGAATTTTTTGTAAAAGTTCCGTATTTTGCTATACTCATTACTCCAGAGTTATCCTCATAGATTTTTACAGGGTTATCGTCTACATTTACATCGAAGATTTTCATTAGTTCTCTGATAGTCATTACTTCGCTCACCGCTTCCGATAGAGCAACATACTCTGCATACGTCGAGGCTTTTGTCACACACCTTTGTTTTTTAGACTTCTATCCAATTACATTTCCATACAATCTAATTACATACCCAGAAGTCGATTTCCTATCTATATGATCTCCTGCCCAATCAGCGTCCACATAACAATCTATCGTTTCGCACTTTTCATTTCTTTTATAATGTAGCCCTAAATCTCTAGTCCGGTACAAATATTTCAATATTCGCAAGGCATATTTAAAATGTGTCTCGTTACAACAATCTTGAAATCTACTCAGATAATTCACACTATAACTTATATCGGGTCTGGTATTTACACTAATATACAGCAATGCGCCAATTAAATTCTTGTATCCAATGTCCTCTCTATTTATCTCAGCTTTTTCAATTTTTAAGTTGGTCTCCATAGGTGTACAGTACAATTTGCTATTATGTAATTTATATTTGTTTGCTAATGATTCTATGTATTTCTTTTGGCTTAATCTCATTTCATTTTTTAAATAATCATACTCTATATTTATTCCAAGATATTCTTTTACTTCACCTAAATCTTTCATTTCAAATTTATCAGTTAATAATTTTTTTTCTTTTTTTTTACACTTTGTATCTTCCCTTTGTTTTTACTACAAATCAACAAATCGTCTACGTATATTAACAAATAAACAACATTTTCTCCCTCTCCATAAGTATATAGGCACAGCTCTATATTGTTCTTCTTAAAACCTAATCTCGTCACATACTTATCAAAACACTCATACCAGTCCCTCGGACTTTCTTTTAACCCATAAAGCGCTTTCGATAATTTACAAACTCTATTCGTTCCGTCCGCATATCCCTTTGGTTGATTTACATATACCTCCGAGCTTACTTCACCATTTAAAAAGGCAGTTTCTACATCCATTTGCTCAATTATTAATCCATTTTGACAACAATATGATAGCAATATCTTAAAGGTCTGATTACTCGCCACTGGAGAATATATGTCATCGGCTACGTTTCTTTGTTGAAATCCCCTTACCACTAATCTAGCCTTATACCTGTCCTCTGATTTTTTCGTGTAAACCCATTTTACATCTAATATTTCTTTGCCTTTTACCCTTTCTACCAATTTCCAAGTTTTATTCTTATAGAGACATTCTATTTCCTTATCCATAGCCTGTTTCCAAACTTCATTATTTTCGCAACAAATCGCCTCCTCAAATGTACGAGGGATATCTACTTTACAATAATTTGCATGCATCTCGCAAATATTTTCCTTTTCTGGATACCTTACTGGAGTTTTCTTAATACGTGTAGATCTCCTAGGAGTGTTTGAGCTTTCAATACTACTATTATTTTCATCTTTCCTACCCATATCTTCCTTATCCATACCATCCAATGAATAGTTATCTTCGCTATCATTTCTATCTGCTTCTGATGAATTTTCCTCAAAACCGATACATTTAGTGTCTGTCTCTATGACCTCTACATGTCTAGCTATTGTTATTTTCCCACCTAATAAGACTCTGTATCCTACTTCACTATATCCTAATAGAATTCCCATATCTGCCTTCTTGTCCCATTTGGAAACTCTTTTTTGTTCTGGCCTTCTTACAAAAACTTTACTTCCATATAGATGTAGATTTTTAACACTTGGTTTTTTCCCGAAGAATATTTCAAAAGGTGTCTTTCTTTCTATAGTATTCGCTAATATTCGATTTTTCAAGTATGCCGCTGTACAAACTATTTCCGGCCAGTACCTTTTATGTACTTTCGCTTCCGCTAACAAACAACGCGCCATATCCATCACTGTTCTATTATACCTTTCCGCTGTCCCGTTTAATTCATGTACGTATGTTGGGCAATTATTTATTCTTATACCTTTATCCCTAGCAAATTTATAAATTCGATTATTTAAATATTCTTTACCATTATCGCATCTTAATATTTTTAACCTCTTGCCCGTTAAATTTTCGGCTTCATTTACGAACTGTACGAAAGAATCAAAGACCTCATCTTTTGATTTTATACAATAGATCCTAGCTATTTTACTATAATCATCGATAAATGAAATGAAATATTTTTCTCCATTGAATCCGGTGGTCTTAAAGGGACCACATACGTCCGTATGAATAATTTCCATTATTTCCCTAGCCTTAGTTCGATTATTTTTGAAAGGTAAGTTATGCATTTTGCTTTCTATACACACCCTACATTTCAAAAGTTCCTTTTCAAATTCATTCGGTATGCCAGTCACTAGCTGCTCTTTACCCAAAATCTCTAAATATTTAAAATTTACGTGTCCTAGCATCCTATGCCATCTTTCCTTTTTACTCATACCACTACGTTCGGCGCTGTTTACTAAGTGCTTCTTCCCTTTCAATATACTTTTTATTCTATATGTCCCATTCTCTTTGAACGCTACAGCTGTAAGTTTATTATCCTCATCTATTACTTTCGCAATATTTCCTTTGGAAATAACCGTATTCTTATTGTCTGTTAGTTTACCTAAACTAATCAAATTTGCGGACATTTCTTTCGCGTAAAATACTTTCCTCATATTTATTTCATTTTGTTTTCCGAATGCTTCAAAATAACTTATAACATTCCCAACTTTTGTCGCTTTTATCGGTCTATTATCGCCTAAATATATATTTACCGGTTCTTTTAGGTCGATAGATTTATCGAAATAATTTATATTATTAATTATGTGATCGGTACAACCGCTATCTAATAGCCACACTATTTCGTTCTTACTTATTTCATTCGTCTCACTGCTGTTTGCTGCATGCGCCGTTGCTGTCCATATGCCTGCTCTTGAGTTTCCATGCTCGCCCGTGCCGGTTGTTGATTGACGATGAAAGTTTCCACGTCCTCTGCTCGTATTGCCTTTGTTCCCTCTTCCTCTGTTTCGACCACGTGTTGGCCCATGCCAATAGCCGTTACTACTTCCCGCTTGGACGCCATTTTGACACTCTCTCGCAAAGTGTCCTAATCTTCCACATCTGAAGCATCCTTCCTTTTTTGCAGAAAAAGCGTTGGTTTGCCTTTCTCCTCGATTGGATTTATTTTTCTTCTCTGCTATCTCTATTTTATTTTTTACATACGCTACCGTTTGATCCTCTTCTTTCAATGCGTCTATTATGTCCGCTATGTAGCTGTATTCTTCGGGTAACGTATTCAGCATGTAATTCAGCTTTTCCCTCTCACTTACTTGTGCGTCCGCACTTTTTAATTCATTTATTAATTTTTCGAAATCGTTAAAGAATGATGCTGAATCACTGTAGTTCTCCAGTCTTATGTTTTCCAATCTCCTTCTGCATACGATCTGCAGTGCCGTCGACTCTTTCAAGTACATTTCATCGTACCTTTTTATTATATCATACGCCGTTTTTCCTTCCCTAACATACTCCAATTGTCTGTTCGATATTGCACTATAAATTATATTTATCGCCTTCAAATCCTTTTTGTCCCAGTCTTCATCGTCTCTTTCGTTCTTCATTCTAGTTGTAACAACCTCGCATTCCTTATATTTGAGAAACATCGTGATTCTTTGCTTCCACATTCCATAATCCTCACCATCGAATATAGGTATCATGATTTCCGATCTCTCCATTTTAATTGATTCTTCTTTTTTTCTTTTCTTACTCAAGCGTTCCTACGTGCTCGAAGTATATTTTTTCCTCTGAAAGTTTTTTTTTTCTTTACTGAAAACTCACTCGCAAGATCGTAACCACGCACTAAATATCTTGCAAAACTAGTAACCACGCTTTGCTACCATGTTAAGGAAATTCGAGGATTTGGGAATACAAATTATTGACTATATTTCCCACACTATAGTTATACATCTATATTACTCTCTGTAGAACGTCTTGCACGCACGCTGGTCGCCAACCGACTATCCTAGATTCTTCTAACATCTGGCAACAGTCTTTTGTCTCCACTAAGACCTTGACGCCCTCTAACCCTTACACACACACTCTCATGTACAGTGTAAATGTATCACTTCCCTAACAGTTGGTACGTGTGAAAGTTGGCGCTCAAGGTCTTAAGCAGTTTGGTGATTTTTCTGTATGCGTCAGGGATTGTCGGCAGAATTTTTACTTTGTTGTTGTTAATCTTCAGGTTGTAGTCGTCCTTGGAGATATCTCTCTCGAAGGACTTGATCATTGTTTGTATGTCGATGACATCATCCACAAGTATTAGTGGGGGAGGGGGGATTCTCTGTGCTTGTTGGTTTGGCGGCGGATCTGCGATTTCCATGGCGTCGTTAGTGGATTGCAATACGACGGACCTGTTGTGGGTGTTTATTTGTATCGTTGATTGTTCGTTCCGGGTGTCGATCGTGTCTGGTTTTGATGTTTCTATTTTCCGTTTCTTTGTAATATTAGCGTCGTTGGTGCGGAGAGTTCTAATACACTTCTGCCAAGGAGGAGGTAGCGCGGGATAGTTGCGAGTTTGCTCAGGAGAGCCTGGCCGCGATTGCTGGGCCATCATCGAGCTAGTCAATTCAAAATGAATAACTAGTCGTGAGGCTGTGAGGATAGTATTCGGGTTGGGGTTAGGTGCGTGGGATTTTCTTCTCCCTAAAGGGTAGGAAACACTTGGCTGTGTTCACTTTCGACGGTTGGGCGACACGTGTTGTTTTCGGACTACACTGGGCACTAGAAACACGTCTGCACGCTTCGGCACTCAACAGCGAACTGCAGCGCAGAAGATGAATAGCCAAAATCCACTAAACCAACAATTACAGCAAAAACCACATAAATTAAACTTAAAACACCTGAAAATAATAGAAATAAATGCCAACTCTCTAATTTCAAACCAAAAAAGATACAGTATGCTAACCCTAATAAATAAAGAAGCCCCCGACATCGTACTCGTCTCAGACACAAAACTAAATAAAAAACACAAAGTACACTTCAAAAACTACTCCATGATAAGACACGACAGACCGAACGCCAGCCAAGGAGGAAGAACAGCAATCCTCATAAAAAAAACTCCATAAAACACAAAACAATTCTAAATGACAAAATAACAAGTTTCAAAATCCTAGAAACAACGATCATAAAAATAAAAATAAGCAATACGGAAAACTTGTTTATTACTGCAGCCTACGCAACCCTCGGAAACCAGAAGGAATTTAGCGACGAATTCAATAAACTTTTCGAACTCTTACAGCTCAATAAAACGGAAAACTACTATATAATAGCAGGCGACCTGAACGCAAAACATACAAGCCAGAAAAACGAAACAAACAACAGGAGAAGCAACTTCATTAGAAACTGGCTAGACAATAAAAGCATTCACTACAAAACAACCTTATACAACCAAAAGGACGCTCATACCTGGACATATGCCTAGCAGATGCACGACTAAAATTTCAAAACCTACGTCCAAATAACACCCTCAAAACCTCAGCCTATGACAGTGACCATACCGCCCTAATATTTCACGTAAACAAGAACACATCTGACCTCCCAACACTCGAAACACAGACCGAGATACCCAGGTACAACTACAAAAAGACAGTCTGGAAAAAATTCCAAAACATACTCGAACAAAACTGCGACCTAAAGATCTACAACAACGTCAACCTAACAAACAGACAAATCGACTCATTCATAGACGAAATAGAAAAACATACACAAATTGCTCTCCAAAAATCTGTGCCAAATATAAAACAAAAAAATTCATGCGAGCCCTATATCAACAACAAAATAAAAGAGCTACATCGAGACAAAAGCTACATAATCTCCAAGATAAACAACATAAAACTTAACTATTCTTACGACAAAAGAGAAGAATTAGAATTCCCAAAGCACCTACTATACAAAATAAAAGCGCAAATGAAACAAGAATTCGCAAACTCTATAAACCATTACTGGACAAATAAAATAAAAGACATCTCCAAAAACGACTCAGCCAACATGTTCCCTCAAATAAATCAAATCTTCAGACCAAAAGAACAAAACCCCATCTCACCTCTCAAATTGTCCCCAGAAAAAGCATCCCTCATCCAAGAAGCAGTTATAACGATACACAACACCATCAAAGACACCGAGGGTAACTTCGTAATAACTAAAACAACAGAAAAACTAGACATCATCGGCACCCACTTTTCCATAATACATACGCAAAACGAACACATGGGCCGAGAACAACTAAACAGAATTATCATCGCCGAAACAAACAAACTCAAAAATGAAATGGAACAAGACAAAACGCTAAACAAAATAGTCTGCACATTCTCAAACGAAAACACCGCAGACAACCCCAAACAACCAGATCCAGAAATAAACTACTTCACAAATTACAATCAACTAAACACAATCTTCTCCAAACTAAACAACAAAAAATCCTCCGGCTTCGACGGCATCCCAAACATTTTACTCAAGCGCCTACCGAACAAAATAAAATGGTACTACACAGTACTCTTCAACAATGCTCTAAACAACACATATTTCCCTAGAAAATGGAAAAAAGCCAAACTGATAGCTATTACAAAAAAAGATAAAGACGGCTCATCGCCCGCAAATCTACGACCCATAAGTCTCCTCCCCAACATAAGCAAAGTATTTGAAATAATCATAAACAACCCCCTAACCTCCTTCTGCACAAAAAATGACATAATCCCAGAAAATCAATTTGGCTTCAGGCACAAACACACCACAATTCGCGCAATAAACAAACTTACGTCGGACATCTGCTGGGCCCTAAACGCAAAACAACGAGTAGCCGCCTGCTTAATAGACCTCGAAAAAGCTTTCGACACAGTCTGGATCCCAGGTCTCATGTACAAATTGATCAAGAAAACCTTCCTGAACACCTAATTAAAATAGTCTGGGACATGATCACATGCAGAACATTCGTAATCACCGAAGGTTCAAACACATTAAGCAAAGAATTCTCCATAACAAACGGTCTGCAACAAGGTACAGTAAATTCCCCGCTACTTTACAGTATTTACAACAGTGACTTACTAAACCTCTTTAATCTCAATACATCCACCCACAAACGCTCCATAGCCTTCGCAGATGACCTAATCATCTACGTAACAGGCCGAAAAACTAAGACAATAAAAACTGAACTGCAAGAACTTTTCGAAAAAATATACGACTATTACCACGCATGGAAGCTAAAAATCAACACAAGCAAATGCGAAACCATACTGTTCAGACCCAAGTTAAGTGAAATCGGTCCAACAGAAAGAGAACACTGCAGAAAATTCCAACTAAGGGAAAAAGCAAACAAAGGGGCACTCATACCACACAAAAACTGCGTAAAATACCTAGGAGTAAACATAGACTACAAATTAAACTACAAGCAGCACACCGAAACCCAACTTGCTAAGGCCAATAAAGCATTCTGGAGCATAAAAATACTATTCTACTCCAAACATCTCGACAGCAAAGTAAAAATACTATGCTACCAAGCACTAATCGGACCGATCATTACCTACGACTGCCCAATCTGGTACAACATATTAGCCTCCCAGATGGAAAAATCCGCATATTCGAAGGAAAATGCATCAGGGCTTGCCTGAGTACATACAGATCCGAACACAGCGGATTCAAAAAATATGTAAAAAACAAAACAATATACGACCTAGCCAACATTCACCGCATTGCCTGTCACATCCCAAAGCTAATAAGAAACCACTTCGCGCAAGCAGCAAAAATAAAAGAAAACAGCTTAATTTTCAGCTGCCTATTTCCTAACAACGCATATTACAAAAACACTCTGACAACAGGCCACATCTCCCCAGAAGCTTTCCTATGCCTAGACGAAAAAAACTACCTCCAGGACCAAAACAACATCCCAATAATATATCACATAAAAAGAAAAATAGGGATCAAAACCATACTTTACGAAGAAAACATAAATGGACAGACCGCCGACACCAGATGGAGATACAACATGGCCCTCCCCCGGAAAGACACCAAAGACAAACACAGAAAAAACACAAAAAAATACTAGTGGATGCAGAACCTATAACAAAATAAGAGAGAACGTTAAACCGACAGAACTCAATTCTGACACCGCATAACACAGGTGTAAAATGTAAACACTGTAAATATTTGTAAATATTTGTAAATATTTGTAAATAATTCGATTTGACCTCATCTGCATGCGATTAATATCGTTGTATTCCAACAAAAACGAAACTATTTGACAAATTTAATTAAAGACTGTAAAGAATCATGTGTCGCAACCATGAAGTTTAGACGTGCATTGTTTCAGGAGTGTTTTAAGTGAGATAAAATAAGTTATCGATAGGATTATTTATCTAACAACAAAGTAGGCTAGCTTTATTCACAGAATAGTAGATTTTATAAATTTATTCTATAACACATCATGGTTAACATATGTGGTGCAATGTGTGTTGTCCCTTTAAATTCGGCGAATCTCGAGCACTTTGGCTGTAAAAAGGAAGATTAGAAATATCAAGTTGGGATTAATTTTTAATATCGACTCCCTAATCGAACGAAAGAAACTATCATAAAGAACGACATGCACGAATGTAGTAAATACATACGAATTTTCATTTGGCATCAAAAGTATATAGAATAAAATTCATCTGAAATCTGATTGAAGTCTTACATCCTCTATTAACACGATACTTGGAGTGAGTAATTTTACCCGGATATTTACCAGGTTGTAAAGGAGTATAGGGGATGTGCATCAAAGAGGTAAATCATCCTGAACAGACGGACGTACTCGTACAATGGGCACTCGAATGTTCTTCGAGTGGTCGCCGAATAGAATCGCCCATCTCAAAGAGAAGAGCCTCGAGTGCACGACAATTTCACTAAAATTTGCATGAGGAAGTGGAAACGGTTAAAGAAACCGCTACAACCGCTCTTGTTCACGTTCTCCTTGTTCGACCCTGCTACAGTCATTGCAATACTATTTTGTCCTATGTTCGCGGTTTGTGGAACTTAAAGAGCGGTGCAATCGCGTAGTTTCCTTTAGCCACCGTAGTTACGACACCGTCTCAACCCCTCCCTTTTTCCCTCTCTCCCTGCCTGACACCCTTTCTAGTTGGTGAAAGGAACAGAAGTTTGAGCATCGTAACATTCATTTTGCCGCGCGCGCGCGAAACATCTCGAACTTTGATCTCTATGGAAACGGAGACGGTGAACGTGGAATTGGACTCGATTGCTTCCCTCGCCTCCCCAGCTTTAGGAGCTGCTATACAATGATTCGCTTCTTTTTCTGCTTCGTATATGTTCAGCCAGTTTTGAAAATAATTGAGAAATTGAAGTTACGAGGGAATGAAGGTAAATGCCAAAAGTGAAAATTTTTAATAAAAACAAAAACAGTGTTTCGACATCGATCTTCATCTTTATCAGTTTTCAAACATAATGAAAGTTTATCTATGCCATTAAAATCTAAAGGACACGAAGAAGGGGCCAATAGCTGGGGACCTATGGATAATTTTGATTTCAAAAAAATTGCAGATTCCGTACATAAAGCTGCGATATCTCTGATCGTGGTGAGAAAATTGAGATCGTAGACGTTTAAGAAAATAGGACTCCGGGAGGCTGGTTACAAGATAAAGAGAGGGTGCTGTTTAACCATACGGAAATAGCTATTTCGAAAGTAGATGCGCGATGATAGCGGTACAAGCGACCAAAATTGCGGGTATTTACTCGATGTGTCGTGAAAATTACGTCGGCGCGAGATCATGATGAGTTTCGAGAGTCTAATAACAATAACAAGTTTGCCGATGCTTCCGAGATACGAGAAGGATAGTTTAGATTACCGCGGCTTGGTAGATAAGCTAGATTTATGCGGCGAACACAGAAGTTAGTCATCAGATTACGATCGATGTGTCTGTACTCACGATCGCTTCGTAATCTCCAAGTTCGCATTCGACGAGAACGGACAGCATCATACTGCCGAGGATTAAAATAGCTTAACTTTCGATTGATTATATTGGTACAAAGAGTTGACCTGTACGTTCTATCGTTTCGGTCTTTAAAAAGAAAGGGAATTCAATTGTTTGAACTATAATTTATATTACATAGTTAGTCTTCGATATAATATTCATCGTTACTAATTGCACGCGTATACGCGAATTTTTATGAAATTACAAGAAAAATTCTAAATTGATATTCAAGTTTCCATATACATATGTATCTGTTTTATTTGTTGAGAAAAGTTAAATTAGCATGATCGCTAGTTACTACAAGCTAAGTTGGTATGACTTCTAACGAAGATTTTTTCTCTTAGAAGTCGACCGCGTGTTAATTGACAAAGTGTATCCTGTGTGTTAAGACATATTGTACGAGGCGGAAAAAAAATATAAAGAAAAATATAAATTAAAAATATAAATATAAATATAGAGAGGAAAATCGAATCTGTGTGAATCGATTAATTATCAACCCCGAACCTACATGAATTAACATTATTGAAACAAATGAAATAGCTTCTGAAGTTTCCTGAATATTCTAAAACGTATATTTCTAATGTGAACGATCACAGATAGAACTCAGTATGAACGTAGATAAATCATTGCGTGTCAAATATTTTTACGAAGCTTTTGATTCTGGTCCATGTATGTTTCTTATCGTTGCAATTTTTTTTGTTCAACGATTCTGATAGCTAACGCACTAAAGTGAGTTATGAAACACAAGTTTGCGCACCGATTTTACATCAAACACAAAAAATCATCCGAACATCAGAAATATATCATGAATATTTACAAACGGAATAATTTATTCCTATCGTGAAACTCCCATCTATATATAAATCAAGCGAAACTACCACAAAGAATAATAAGAACGAAAATAAACAGATGAGAAATGAAGGAAAAATATCACAGTGCTTACCGTAGTATAACGTGAACAAATAACAAGTAGCTAATATTTCATATAACGACTGCGACATTTCCTGCTCAACAAGACGTGTTTTTGCATGGTGCACGCGACCTGGTCACCTGCTGACTCGAAGCAAGCTCGCGCGACATTCGAATAATCATTCCAGGAATCGGCGTCGGTTAGCTCTGGTTAACGAGCGCGTTTGTTAATACAGGACTGAATAGCATCAACGCCTACGTTCGTAGCAATATTTTAACGGGGCATTATCATGTATCGTACAGGTTCATTCGTTACACCGGGCTGATCCTGTCACATGGCAAAAATGACATTCGCCGATATGAGTACCTTCATTCTCAAAATGGTTTTGTCGGATAACGGAGCTTACGAGGCCAGTGTGCTGCCCGAAACGATAGATACAGCGACTACCGAATAGCGGTATTATTGACGCGTTTTTGAAATTATAAACCGCGATCGTACAGCACGAGTATGTCTGACCATTTGCCCGCGTGATATCCTTAAATGCAATATGGAGATACAGAGATGATGAAGATCGTTGACAATGGGAACACGGTGACTCGAACGAGTGGAACTGGGTGAATTTATTTCACTAGCCCATGCAAGGATCGTACAGGCTGGATTTTGTTTAAAGAGAAAGTATGGAGCAAAATTAAAATAGTTTACGTGGAATTGGATTAGAAATGCTTCTGGGTGGAAGATGTGGTATTTCACTATTATACAGCGATTCGTGAAACTGTTTGAATAGTTAGAAATGCCTGAAATTTCTATTCTTGTTACGTCGGGCGACCGTCTACCTGGACCCGGCCATACACCGCGGGCCAGACGGACATCAGATGTCCGCTCATCCTTACGACGTGCCCTCAATAGTCCTAAGGGCCCATCATAAATTCCCATAATTTGCTAGCTAAGGTCCTTCAGACCCAACAAATATCTTTTTTTCCGAATCATTTCTAAAGACTATGGTCTACTACGGCTTGACAAGGGAAAGTTAGTTTTTTTCGCGTACGATGCTTCCTACTAGCAACCTTCTATCGAGGGCGGCTAAGACCTTCCTAGTCCACCAACCTTCGTTTATCCAATCAGGAGCAATGTATACTGCCCTCACTTTCCTGACCAAAATGTCATGAACAAATCCGATGGTCCCGTGCGCTAGACACACCCATCACTAGCTTTCCTACGACACAGCATCGTCACTGTACCTCACTGCTCCTACGACATCAGGAGAGTCAAGTCAACTACTAAGTCTAACTCTAACGCCTAACGTTTAAGTCTAAGCACAACGCTAGAGGAGAGTAATTCACGTAAACTAGTTAAGTCGGTTCTCGATATTGTCGAACGTACATCTCCTCTACTAAGTATACTATAGTGCTACGTCCACTAATACACTAAATTCAATTATAAGAGCCCTGCTCTAGCGTGCATATCCATCTTATCTTCGCGCGATAAGTTGTTATCTATTTATATCTACTCAACGGTGTAATCTAAGTGTTGGAAATACATAACTTATAATTCTGTGAATCACAGTGTTATACAAACTGAATCACCCCTATTATCTCAACGGAAATCAGGGGATCGATCAATTCGTGGTGTCGATTGCTATAATCGTAACAGGAATTTACGACCCCCGTTGACGTCTCTCCTCGCGATTGCGTCTCCCCGCGATTGGCCGAAACTACAATTGTATTTGCTAAAATATAATTAAAGCAAACTAAATCAACATAATATACCTATCATAGTAAACAGTGAAGTACATCCTATAACAAAAAGAGAGTTATGAAAAAGGATAAAGTACTAAATTAGCAAAACTCGTGAGAATAACGTGCACCACAAGTGATGATGTATAATATATATCGGAGATGAAAGGACATTGAAGCCTCCCCATTGGAACTTCGGGATAATCCCCTAACACCGTAATTTAGATTCTATCATAGGCGTAGTTAAACAATTGTCGTCTTTCGATCCGATTGTATTTGTTCGAGATTTGTAATAATGAGCTTGGGCTCGAGACGACAGCCAGTCGCCGAATGTAGCCGCGGTCACGGGATGAACGCTTTGTCTAACAAAGATACGGAGTAATTCTATAGCTCTCCTTAAAAGAAATATTTGTAGCGGCACGCGACAGTAAACATTCCAACGGTTTCTGACCCGTAGCTCGCCACACGCAGATCCTATTCTTCGGACAAGACGATCACCAGATGTCAACGCATCTCCACGGTACACGTTCAGCTAGCCCGAGGACCCGTTATAAATCTTAAGATTTAGTTATCTAAAGTCTCACAAACAGACAAACAGTCTTTGTCCCAACTATGGGAAGATAGGGAAGATCTATTTTTTCAACGAACGACGTCTCCCACTAGCAACTTTCCCTCGAGGGCAGCTAGCATCTTTTTCTAACTACCGATATGGAGATTGATCAATTAGCAGCAACGCCAATTTCCCTTACTTTCCGAACGAAGGCTATCCCCGACAAATCCGATGATCTCGTGTCCTTAGACACACCCCATCATAGTTTTCCTCTGTGGCATCGTCGGGACGGAAAGTCATTCTTTCTTGCGATTCCCATTCCCAAGTCTTCAAATTGACGAATAGAGTAACACCTTACGATCAGTGAATATTACGCGTCCGACTTAGATTTTGTGAGCACGTTCATCTATCATCCCGTCGACCGCGGATTCGTTATTGAACCTAGGATCATTGTCATTAGTTTTTCGAGTATGTAATTACCATGGTTACTTGTCCAGTTCTATGATAATCATATTTGCACTAGTCAATGTCTTCTCTATAGCATAGCGACAACGTGTAATCCAAACGAAGATTCATTTCACGCCCCTAACCCTAATTCTAATGTAAACCCGACATATATAATAATCGGAAGCAGTGGAACCTAGCAAAGTGGGGAATGGATGTGAAAAAGTAACGGAAGAAAAATGAGAGGTACCGTTGAAACGGTGCTAATATCTGTCGCTTTGTTTTGCGCGCGGGAACGAGCGATCGGTGGGAAGCGGTTGATGCGGCACAGAGAAAAATGGAGGAAACTATTTCATATGGGAAATCATGTTGCGATACGTTCCAATCGATGAGAGAACGGGGCGGTGATTGAAGTGCAACAGCGTAGAGGCCTATTGCCGATGTCAAAGGAAATGAAGGAGTGTCGTCGCTATAGGATCGCACTGGAAATATTTTGCTTTTCATATTCTATTTATGCAGCGGAATAGTCATCTAATGCTGTCGTAAACCACGTTGCTGGTGGTGGTTTTCGACCTCTCCGTGTTGCAGAGACACTGTCAAAAAGCCCATTCTTTGACCTGGAAACTCCATTTACTTGACGATTAAACAGGCCTAGGCTTTATCTTCTAATTTGCATCATCTTTGGCAACAATGGAACGTTGTATTGTGGCGAACCCCTTGTTAAACGATCTAGTGAATTTAGTTCACGTTGTACTATCTTGCGAGGAGATTTTATATATGTATGCCGGAGATGAAAGGACATCGGGGCCTTTTTTTGGAACGTTTGGGAAGGTCCCCAATACTTTGGTCCAGACTTTTTATTATAGCTGCACTTAAATAATAAAACTGCGGAATAGTTGTTTATGTTCTAATCCGAGTATGGGTGTCCGAGGTTTTTCTCGAAACTACTTTTTTCGAGTTGGCCTGCACGATATTTCAAGTTCTAATGAACCGATTTATTTGAAATTTGGTGTGAATGTTTTTCATACATTCCTCTATCGACTCAACCACGCTCAGATCAAAATTTTTAATTTTACTATTTTTTAAAAATTCGGAATTGTCCAAAAAACATACCAAAAAGGAAAATTTTTTTCAAATAGCCGCCATTTTGTAAAAAAATATTATTTTGACTTTTTCAAGGTTCATGCTATAGCCGCATCTATACTAATTAAGAATCCGTTCGGCTTTTTTGCTTCAGATGGCCAGGAGGGTTGCAATCATGCACGCCAGGACTCCCTTTTTTTAGACCCCTCACTTTGCCAGTTCATAACTTGAATTTTGAGATTTTTTCAGTTAATTTTTTATCTACTCTTAAAGTATCAATAAACAAATGCTAAAAAATAAATAGTAAAAATATTTTTCGTTTCGTTTGTACAGAGCTTCAAAAATCGCCCGAAATGCATTCCTCTAGATTAGAATACCCCCTTAAAAACAGAGATTGACCCGAGAGGTACGGGGAGTAGTATATAAGGGCAGTTCCACTTGGACTGCGATTCATACCGACGAGTCATACCCGGATCGTGT
This sequence comes from Bombus huntii, assembly GCF_024542735.1. Classification (NCBI taxonomy): domain Eukaryota; kingdom Metazoa; phylum Arthropoda; class Insecta; order Hymenoptera; family Apidae; genus Bombus; species Bombus huntii. The sequence continues at coordinate 209,010 of NC_066255.1, read as the reverse complement.
ATCACATCGCATTCGTCATCTCGTCGGCCGTGGATTCGTTATTGAAGCTAAATTCATCTCATTCATCGACATCTCGATCATCCAACCGCCGTTATTACTTGTCACACTCTGTAATAATCACATTTGTACCAGTAAATATCATCTCTAGTACATCACAACGATGGCCAATTCGCGGAAAGGTTCAGTATACGCCCCTAACTCTAATGATAACCCGTAAATACATAAATATATTGCAGGTCACAGAAAACAGCCAACGCCCTGACCGCGCTGAGTGCACTCGTTCCCGTCAGATCACGAAAGTTAAGCAGCGCCGGGCACGGATAGTACTTGGATGGGTGATCGCCTGGAACTCCGTGTGGCGTTGGCGAAGCGCGCTGGGTCCGCCGTGCCCGCCCCCCCCCCCCCCCTTGGGTTCGGGCTTGGGCGCTTGGCGGCTCAGCGCCTCGGGGCCACCAAGCAGTCCGGTAGGGGAACCGGGCTGCCTGGCACGGCGACCCCGGCACCGCTCCATCAGCGGTGGTATTAAGCGCACGGGGGAGGCCCCGTTGCGACACTCACAGCGGTTCCCGGGCCTCTCTCGATCGCAGTCGGGACAGTTATCGTAGAGGTTTTAGTCGGTTGGAGTCCGACACTACCACGCCGCTTTCCCCAGAAGCGGCCTGGCGTCCGTGCGGATTTCCTCCACATAAAATATAAAAAAAAGCTCACAGAAAATAGAAAAAGATAGATAGGGGTTTGTGTGTTTTAAGTGTAGTGATAGGATGACGTGTAAAACGTTATGATTTCATTTTGCATGAAAAATATCTACAATTTAAAGAAGTTATTGCAGAATTTATAAACTGCTCATACATGATCTCTTGATTTAAACAGAATGTTTTGGAGCTACGAGAGGAAATCAATAAGTTAATGAGAAAAGACTATTTAAAATCGGAAGAATATATTTGGAAAGTGGAGATCATTGAAGAACTATTTTCATAATATTAAAATTAGCAATTAGCTTGACGCGCGGAAAACGCGTCAGCGAGAGGCGTAAATTCTCGCTACGATTCTGCTAATCGACGCCGCGAAATAGTCGTTCCCCTGTTTCGATTAAGATAACAGAGGTAGTCCAATGAATTTAACACTGTATTAACAGGTTAATATAGCTTGTACATTTAACAATAAGTAATAATATAAACGTCACAAATTATTTGGCGATGAATACAGTTAATATGTTACAGAATTTCGACCCGACTTTACGATATCTCTCGATGTGTGCGTTAGACTAAGTGATCTGGATTTTCTTCGTCTGAACCTCTCGACGTATAACGTTTGACTCTTCAGAAGGAACTGATTGCTCTTCGATCATTTCTTTGTCTTCTCTGGGAGACGACTCCCACACACTCGGGTCACGCCACCGTTCGCGCCTATGATCACATATACCACCTTCTTTATGTGTATGACATAACGGACCAAAATCGACGTTTCCAGAACTCGCTGCTTGGTGACAACTATGCGCTCGTCGATACATTATATATCTTCCGTCGGGCAGATAAGACGATCCGTCTACGACACTGTAGGACCGCGAGCGACGGTTAGAAATACGGCCTATAGTAAGCCTCATAGGGCAACACGGCGTATGGATATTTGTGACGTATCTATGTCGATCTATACGTATAACTCTACATGCCAATAGCACGCACCATACATCCACTGCTCTCTTTACAATCGTCACGCTTAATTAATCTCCTGCGATCCCGTATATCGCTTTAGATATTGAATGTCTCGTTATTTTTATCCTTATTCTATCATTTGGTAGTTCTTAGTATTTCGACTCCTTCAGGTACTTATTTTTTGTCAATTATGTATTAGTCAGAATTAGTTTTAGCTATTAAATTCCTAGTAATTATTATAATTATTAATCACTTGCTCGCGTACCTTTCCTTTTTTTGATTACCAATGGGTTTTGTCGTCGATATAATAATAAGCCAGATGTGTTTTGCCAACCGCGTCTAGCCACGATCGCCCGGTCGTTTCTATGATCGTGAACATAATTTTCAACGTACCCGTAATACGCTCTACCTGACCGTTGGCCCTACTCGCACCGGTTGAGATTAAGTGGAGTTTTAGTGTTTACGTTGCCAGAAATCTTGGAATTCTTTACCCGTTAGGACACCTCTCTTGATCCGCTATTATCCGGCAAGGACTGCCGAATAAAGATATAGTGCTTTAACCGTACTAAGGAAATCTACTTTACGAGTATGATGCAGATATGCGAATTTAGTGAAGACGTCGACCAAAACAATGACATATTCTTTCGAACCACTTTTACCGCTTAGTTTGCCCGTTATGTCCACGCGAACTGTATGCCAAGGTATGCTGGTCTTAGGTATAGGATGTAATTCAGCTCGTATTTTCGAAACTTGACAAGCGTGACAGTTCTCTACGAATTCGCGAACATACTCCGCCATTCCTTCGAACCAGTGACACTCGCACAGTTTCTCAAGCGTTTTATCCCAACCTAAGTGCATAATTGACTGTTGCACATGGTTAATAACGGATCACCTAAGCCCTCTTGGAACGATGGGCAAGCAGAGAGTTCTACCTTTTCTCTGTATTTTACGATGGAGGGTGCCGAACCGTAACTCATACGTATTCTCGGCGTCTTCCGCGAGCTCTTCGGTCTGTAATTTATTGACGATCTCAGAAATTTGTTGGTCGCGACATTGTTCCGCTAGTAGCCAATCGTCGGAGATTTCGGTTAGGTTAATTTCTTTCTCTACAATTTTGCTGAACGTACTGCGATCCAAGTCTACGGGATTTCGCGAAAAGGAATCTACGTGGGCCATTCGTTTACCTTTACCCGGTACATAATGTCAAAGGTAAAAGTTTGCAGGTAAGCCCACCACCTGTAAACCCTGTCATTCAAGTGTACCTTATTACTGGATGCTTTCAAGGAGTTGCAATCAGTGACAACAAGAAATTCTCGTCCGTGGAGGTAATGACGGAAATGCTTGACGGCGTTCACAACTGCTAACCTTTCTAGTTCGTAAGAATGATACCTAGACTCCGCAGGGCTACCTCCTACACTGTAACATTCTATTACTCTATTTTTACCTTCAATCTTGTGCATTAAAATAACCTCATATCCATCCGAACTAGCGTCGATATAAAGTTCTATTGGATAGTTCGGGTCAAATACCATTAACACCGGCGCGTCGATCAGGGCGGAAATTACCTTTTGCCTTATTTTTCCATGCCTATCCGTCCAAGTCATGGTTTTATTATCGGAAGTAAGCGCATACAAGGGTTTCATTACCCGTGAAAATTTAGGGACGAATTTTCGGAAATAAAGGGCTAAACCTATGAACTGCCTCAGCTGTGTGACGGTCGTTGACGCAGGTAAAGAACTCAAGGCGTGCATTTTACCCGGATTGGGACGAACTTCTCCGTCGTAAATTACATATTCCAAATAGAGTACCGATGCCTTTAGAAAAGATCATTTTGAAAAGTTAAAGGAGAATCCGGCTTTTACAAGGGTATCTAGTACGGTGTGCAATCCTTTTAGAGCTTGATCTATCGAGTCGGCAATAATTAGGACATCATCGAAATAGACGACAACGTACGAATGGCACGTTGGCTGTTATACGTTAAAGGAATCTCAAGAAAGATCTCTCGTTTCGTTTGTTCGCAACATCGAAATCAGCAGCCGCTGCTGAATACAACGAAGGAAAGAGTAGTACAGATCACTCCGACCAAATAATTTCTTATGTCACCACAATTAAAAAGGGTCAAATGCTACAGAAGACTTGGCGTGCGACTACTCCTGAGGATTTCCGTAGTAAACGCTTTGATGGTTTACAAAATTGTAGCAAGGAAGAATATAAATATTAGAATATTTAGACAAGTATGAGTTGCAAAATTATTAGGGTTGTCCGAAAATATAAGAATCCCCATTTTCGACGGAGTCAGCATAGTATCGCAGTCCGGAAAATGACTTCCAGAAGAAACATTAAACGCGCACGCACTTATGTTACACAAATAAAGGACATCGAATGGGTCGAACAAAGGCACAAAAGAATTTGAAGAAAACAACAACTTATTGTCCAAATTGCTCATCGAGGGTAACCAATGCTGTATATTTCCTAGAATTAGGATGTATAGGGATTTGGAGAAACCTGCTTGCCGTGTCCAAACTAATAAAATATCTCGCTTTTGCAATCTCGCGACTCGATCCGCAATAAGGGGTAAAGGATACCGATCCGCGACCGTATTTTCACTTAGTCCTCGAAAATCTACCAATCATCTATCTGAACCATCGTTCGTCTTCACGAGTAACAAAGGGCTCGCGAACTGTGAATTACTAGACCTTATAATTTTTGACTCTAATCAACTCGCTTATTCTCTCACGTACTATTCTCCGTTCTTCCTCGCGAAGTCTATTAGAACTCCTTTGTACGGTGATGTTAGGATCAATTAATTATATTTCTGACTGGCCTGTATTTACGCGAGTACGTAGGAAACCCGTAACGGATGAATCTCTGAACTTTCGTAAAGAAAGATTAATCGACTTTTATCACTACCACGTACCTCATTGTCAACTTCATTAACATCGATCTCGTTTTCAGCGGTTTTATTACGGGCATGAATTATTTTTGTTTTACACATAGCGAGGCCAGTTTGTGTAATAACGTCAAAATCTTGGCTTAAAATTTGACGAGCAATCGCGATATCGTATTTCTAAATAACTATCAGCGAGGACATGAAAAATTTATCTCTAACCACTAACCCTGCAACGGACAAGATTTGAGCGATACGTTTAGTACCAATATCTCTTATTCCTCGCATTACTACCATATCAATCGTTCTTTTGCCAGAAATTCTCAAGACTGCGGATTCTTTAATTAGCGAACACTCGGCTCCGAAATCGGGGTAAGATGGAAACGACTCACCCGGATGGCTTGATCTACCAGTTAGCGCCTCCACTACGTAGAAGTCGATTCGACACTCGGTATTGAAATTATATTCAGGGCACTGCTTTGTAAAGGATTTTCCTCCATAATCAGATTGGTAGCTGCGCACCATGCAGCGGAGTCGAAAAATTGTTAGGTTCCACACTCGATTTTTGCACTAGCGACGGAATTAACTCGCGCACGATGGTCGTAAGCTCTTGCACTGTTGTAACCGGCACTGTATCCCACTTCTGATGTCGGGTTTACATTAGAATTGGGGTTAGGGGCGTGACACGAATCTTCGTTTGGGTTACGCGTTGTCGTTATGCAATAGAGAAGACATTGACTAGTGCAAATACGATTATTATAGAACCGGACAAGTAACCGTGATAGTTAGGTACTCGAGAAACTAATGACAATGATCCTAGGTTCAATAACGAATCCGCGGTCGACGGGATGATAGATGAACGTACTCACAAAATCTAAGTCGGACGCGTAATATTCACTGGTCGTAAAGGGTTACTCCTTTCATCGATGAGATCGCGAGCGAGAATGATTTTCCCGTCCCGATGATGCCACAGAGGAAAACTATATTGGGGTGTGTCTAAGGACACGAGATCATCGGATTCGTCGAGAAAAGCCTTCGTTCAGAAAGTAAGGGAAATTGGCGTTGCTGCTAATTGGTCAATCTCCATATCGGTGGTTAGAAAAAGATGCTAGCCGCCCTCGAGGGAAAGTTGCTAGTGGGAGACGCCGCGCGTTGAAAAATAGGTCTCCCCTATTTTCTCGTGGTTGGGACAAAGACTGTTTGTCTGTTGGTAGGACTTTAGTTGGCTAAATCTTAAGATTTATAACGGGCCCTCGAGCTAGCTGAACATGTACTGCGGAGACGCATCGACATCTGACAATCATCTTGCTCGAAGAATAGGGTCTGCGTGTGGCGAGCTACGGGACAGAGACCGTTGGAATGTTTACTGTCGAGTGTTACAACTATTTCCTTTTTAAGGAGAGCTATAGAATTATTCCATGCCTTTGTTAGACAAAGCGTTCATCCCGTGACCGCGGCTACGTTCGGCAACTGGCTGTCGTCTCGAGCCCAAGCTCATTATCACAATTCTCGAACAATTACAATCGGATTGAATAACTGCAATTGTTTAATTACAGTTATAGTAGACTCTAGGTTACAATGTTGCGGGATTAATCAAAATTCCAAAGACTCCGGTGTTCTTTCATCTCCGACATGTATATGTCGTGTTATCGTTAGGTTTAGGGGCGTGTAACGAATCCTATTCGGACTAGCCATCGTTGTTGTACCACAGAGATTATATTTACTGATATAAATAAGATTTTTACAGAGTTTGACAAATAGCCGTGGTGATTAGACACTCGAGATGTTACAGACAATGTTCTTAGGTTCAATAACGAATCCACGGTCAACGGTGTAACTCTTTTAAACGTAGAATATATTTTGATGCACAAAGTAACGTTTGCTGTGACGCTCGGTATAATACTGCACGTAAAAACGGTGTGAAAAGTCTCCAAGGTGATCGCAAGAATAAATGACTGATGGATTCTGTCCTCTCCTTAAGATTGCGTTTGTTCGTAGCATATTGGCCGGGGATACCAACAACATTCCAGCCGCTGTTGCTAGGCAGATCCGCGTAGAGCTGACATTGCTTCTACCCGGGGTTTGATTGTTAATACAACGTGTGTCCCACAATATTGGCACTTCTCTGTTAGGTAAAAACGTTCATCCCGTGACCGTGGCCACGTTCAGCGACCAATTGTGTCACCTCGAGCCTAAGCCCACTGTCACAAATCTCGGACAAACGTAATCTACTATCTATCTAATAATAAAACTACTTCTAAGTTTTATTATTTAAGTACAGCTATAATAAATAGTCTATACTAAAGTATTGGGGATCTTCCCAAAAATTCCAAAAGAAAGGCCCCGATGTTGCTATATCTCCGACATATATATGTCGGGTTTACATTAGAAATAGGGTTGGCGGCGTGAAACGAATTTTCATTTGGATTACACATTGTCGTTATGCAATAGAGAAGACATTGACTGGTGCAAATACGATTATTACAGGACTTGACAAGTAACCGCGGTACTTAGATACTCGAGAAGCTAATGATAATGATCCTAGGTTCAATAACGAATCCGCGGTCAACGGGATAACAGGATGCGCTTTCTTCCAAAACCCAAATCGTACTCGACTTGCTTGGCTACGGTGGAAGTATAACTAAACTAACTCTTTGTTAAAACGTGGAATATCCACCGAGCGTAAAGACACTATGTAGCTCGCTAATGAGACCTCACGAGAGAATGACTTTCCGCCGCGATGAAGATGCAGAGGAAAACTATGATGGGGTGTGTCTAAGGACACGCGATCATCGGATTCGTGGAGAGATGCCCCCGTTCGGAAAGTGAGGAAAATTGACGTTGCTGTTAATTGGTCAATTTCCATGTTGGTGGTTAGAAAAGGATGCTGGCCGTCCTTGAGGGAAGGTTGCTAGCGGGGAGCGTCATTCGTTGAAAAAATATATCTTCCCTATCTTCCCGTAGTGGGGCAAAGACTGTTTGTCTGTTTGAGAGACTTTAGAGAACTAAATCTTTTTGGAGATTTATAACGGGTCCTCGGGCTAGCTGAACGTGTGCCGTGGAGATGCGTTGATATCTGCTGATCGTCTTACCCGAAGAATAGGGTCTGCGTATGGCGAACCACGGGACAGAAACCTTTGAAATGTTTACTATCGAGTGCCGCTACAGCTATTTCTTTTTAAAGAGAGCTATACTATTACCCCATACCTTTGTTAGACAAAACGTTTATCCCGTGATCGCGGCTACGTTCGGCGACTGGTTGTCGCCTCGAGCCTAAGCTCAATATCACAAATCTCGAACAAATACAATCGGATTGTATGACGGCAATTGCTTAATGACGGCTATGATTAGAATCTAGATTATAATGTTAGGGGATTTTCCCAAAGTTCCAAAGGGAAGGTTTCGGTGTCCTTTTATTTCCGACACGGCCATCCTGACTATCACACGTCCTCCGGTGTATTTAAAATATTGGGTTTTCCCAACATTAGACTCAATATAACTGACATTATTTAAAATTTAACCAAATGTCCAAATCAGCCAAGGGTCCCATTCAACAACAAAAATTTCGATCGTATGCTCAATAACAAAGTAAAAGAAAACAAAAATCAGTAACGTTATGATTAGTATTCAAAGTGCCAGTTGCATTCTGTGAATTATCAGTCAGACTGTAATGACATGACAGATGATTTTCAATTTCGTACATGGATGAATCTCAATTTGTGGAATCGTATTACCACACTGGACGTGTCGTGCAAACGCTGAATGCCACACTGGACGTATTGCGAAAGCGCTGGAAGTCACGCCGGGCATATTGCGAAAGTGCCGGATGTTATTGCGTTGCGAAGACACTGAATGTTAGAACATTGTCGCACCAAGCGTGTGTGAAGGCACTATGTTTAATCTTATGGCCATAATGTTAATGATCCTCTGAGATCGGTGTACTCATATCGTCATTGGCATTACCATTGTCATCACACTACAGACATCCAACTCAGCAGGAATGATACTATCTGGCATTTTCCTCAATTTATCATGGCTGTATTTGTATGATCGTTTACCATCCAATGTTTTTTAAAAACATACCTATCTCCTTCCAAAATCTCTGCTATTACAAATGGATCCCTGAATTTTGGATCTAATTTTGTTTGATTTCTTTCCTCATTCTTACGTAATATAAAATCACTAAGATATCTTTATTATATTTAGCGCTAGTCTCTATATTCTTTATTGCCTGCTGTCTTGCATCGGAGATATCTACTTCTCTTTCTTCGATATTATCGAGTATCAACGAGTCGTAAGGTCTTTGCTGTTCTACCGATTCATAGTTCCAATGGACTCGATTTAGTCACGCGGTTGGTGGAGCAATTCAAAGCCAATCGTATTTCGCCAATCGCGTCTAGCTACGATCGCCCGGTCGTTTCTATGATTGTGAACATAATTTTCAACGTACCCATAATACGCTTTACCTGTCCGTGGGCCCTACTCGCACCGGTTGCTATCAAGTGGAGTTTAATTTGTTTTTCATGACAGAAATCTTGAAACTCGTTACCCGTAGGACACCTCTTTGATCCGCTATTATCCGGCAAGGACTGCCGAATAAAAATATAGTACTTAAGTGCTTTAACGGTACTAAGGAAATCTACTTTACGAGTATGATGCAGATATGCGAATTTAGTGAAGACGTCGACCAAAACAATGACATATTCTTTCGAACCACTTTTACCGCTTAGTTTGCCCGTTTCGTCCATGTGAACTGTATGCCAAGGTATGCTGGTCTTAGGTATAGGATGTAATTCAGCTTGTATTTTATCTGAATGTGTCTTGAAAACCTGACTAGCATGACAGTTCTCTACGAATTTACGAACATATTTCGCCATTCCTTCGAACCAGTGATACTCGTACAGCTTCTCCAGCGTTTTATCCCATCCTAAGTGCATAATGGACTGGTGCACGTGGCTTATAACGGACCACCTAAGACCTCGCGGGACAATGGGCAAGCAGAGAGTTCTTCCTTTTCTCTGTATTTTAAGATGGATGGTGCCGGACCGCAACTTATACGTATTCGCGACGTCTTCCGCAAGCTGTTCGTTCTGCAATCTGTTAACGATCTCAGAAATTTGGGGATCGCGACGTTATTCCGCTAATAGCCAATCTTCGGAGATTTCGGTCAGATTGATTTCCTTCTCTATGACTTCGTTAATCGTACGGTGATCCAAGCCTACGGGATTTCGCGAGAAGAAATCTACGTGGGCCATTCGTTTACCCTCCCGGTACAGAATGTCAAAAGTAAAAGTTTGTAAGTAAGCCCACCACCTGTGAACCCTGTCATTTAAATTTACTTTATTACTGGACGACTATAATAGTGACGAAAATGTTTAGCAGCGTTTACAACTGCCAACGTCTCTAATTCATACAAATGGTAGCTGGATTCCGCAGGACTTAGCTGTGTGACAGTCGTCGGTGCGGGTAAAGAACTCAAGGCTTGTATTTTACCCGGGTTTGGACGGACTTCTCCGTTATGAAGCACACATGCCAGATAGAGTGCCGACGTCTTCAAGAAGGAACATTTAGCGAAATTGTAAGAAAATCCGGCGTTTACGAGGGTGTTCAATACAATGTGTAACCCTTCCAGAGCCTGGTCTATGGAGTTGGCAATAATTAGAACATCGTCCAAATAAACAACAACGTACGAATAAGCGAGGTCGCCTAAGGCCTTGAGAATGGCTCTCTGAAAGACGGATGGTGCATTTTTCAACCCAAACGGCATCGTTACATACTCGTATTGCACGTCGGGGGTAACAAACGCTGTATACTTCGTAGAAGTTGGATGAATAAGAATTTGGTGAAACCCGCTGACCATGTCCAGACAAATAAAGTACCTCGCTTTTTGTAATCTCGCGATTTGATCCGCAATAAGAGGTAGAGGATACCGATCCGCGACCGTATTTTTATTTAACTCTCGGCAATCTACGCATAGTCTTTCTGAGCCATCTTTCTTTTTTACGAGTAATATGGGGCTCGCGAATGGAGAATTATCGGGCCGTATAATTTTTGCTTCAATTAATTTGTTTATCCTCTCACATACGAGTTCTTGCTCTTCCTCGCTAAGTCTATAAGGACTCCTTTGTACAGTGACGTTAGGATCAATTAACCGTATCTCTAACTGACCTGTATTTACGCGAGCACGTGGGAAACCCGTAATGAATGAATCTTTGAATTTTTCAAGAACAGAAATCAATCGGCTTTTATCATCTCCAATAACATCGGTGTCGACCTCATTAATATTGATCTCGTTTTCAGTGGCTTTATTATATGCATTAATTATTTTTGTTCTACTAATAGCGATGCTGTTTTGAGTGATATTTACGTCAAACGCTTGGTTCAAAATTTCGCGACCAATCATTATGTCATATTTTAAATAACTATCAGCATGGACATGAAAAATTATCTCCAATGTAAATCCATTAATACGGACAAAATTTGTGATGTGCATTTAATACAAGTATCTTCTATTCTTCGCATTACTACTGTATTAGTCATTCTTTTACCGGAAAATTTCATGGCCACAGATTCTTTAATCAGCGAACACTCAGCTCCAGAATCGAAGTAAAATGGAAACGACTCACCCAGATGAGTTAATCTACCAATTGAAGCTTCCGTTACGCAGAAGTCGGCCCGACGCTCGTTATTGGAATTATAGCTTCCTTTCGGTGTGCTGCTGTTATTTTCCCCTTTCCGCAACAACGGACAACTAGGCGCAATATGGCACTCTCGACACTTGAAACATGTCACCTTTGATAATGCGGCTGGTCGAATTTCCTCCGGGTTTCGTATGTTCTTCTGCTTCCCAAATTTTATTCTTTTATGGCACTCCGCTATGTTATGTCCGTAGTAACTACATTGGAGGCACTTATTCCGGTAATCAGGAGGCTTATGTCGTTTAGCTTCAGAACTCGCTGATGAGTTGTCTGACGAAGATGCCGGCCTCTTCTTCGCGTAAGAGAGAGCTCTCATTTCATTTAGAAATTGATCCTCAGTCTTGATATCACTGGTAAGTGCTACCCGTTCAATACGCTGATATTGTGAGGCCAATTGAAAAAGGACGGAAGCGTTGATTACCTCAGCCATAATTGAATTTTCCCACCTTCAGGAAGGAATGGAGCAGGAAGGAATGCCAAAAGTTCCCATGGTTTCGTCCTTCAGTGGTTTTTCGTTAATCTTCATTAGCGTTGAGGTTGCTGTTTCTTTGCCACCAAAACGCACAGTAATAAGGTCTTTAAATTCTGACCAGGTAACATCTCTACCAACCAGTACTTGCGTAAGCCATTGTGCTGCAGAACCTTCTAGAGCACAACTTAAAGCAGAAAATAACGCACTGCCTTGTAATGGATTTTCTTTCATGATCAGATTAACAACTGCAACTGGGTCGGAACCCGCGATTTCAGGGTTAAAACGCGGAAGCAATAAATTTTTAGGTTCAGTACTCGGTTTTTGCACTAGCGTCTGAATTAACTCACGCATGATAGTTATATTCTCTTGCATAGTTATAAACGGCACTGATCCCACTTCTGATGTCGTGTGGTCGCTAGACTTAGGGGCGTGTAACGTATTTTTATTAGGACAAGTCATCGTTGTTGTTCAATGGAGATTATATTTATAATTATATGTACAAATGTTGATTTTACTGAGTTTGACAATTAACCTTGGTGATTAGGCACTCTAGATGTTAAAGCCAATGTTCTTAGGTTCAATAACGAATCCACAGGCAATGGGGAAAACTCTTTGTTCAATGGAATATATTTTGATATTCAAAGTGACATTCGGTATCGTTCTAACAGACTGACAAAACGATGTGAGTAAACTCTCCAAGGTGATCACAAGAATAAAAGACTGATATGATCACATTTGTCAATTGCATATTGACCGGGGACATCAACAAAATTCCAGGCGCCGTTACTAGGCAGACCCGCGTAGAGCCGACATTGCTCCTTCCCGGGGCTTGTGTGCTAAGACAGCGTGTGTCCCTCAATATTGGTACTTCTTCTATTAGGTAAAAACGCTCATCCCGTGACCGTGGCTACGTTCGGCGATCCAAGCTCATTATCACAAATCTCGAACAAATACAATGGGATAGAATGACGACAATTGTTTAGTTGCGCCTATGATAGAATCTAGATTACGGTGATAAGGGATTTTCTCCAAGTACCAAAAGGAAGGCTCCGATGTCCTTTCATCTCCGACATATATATAACGCAATACTATATAACGTTATACTATATAAGCGTAATACTGTATAATGTAATACGTTATAACGTTATACTACAGTAGCGGCACTGGACAGCAACCTTCCAACGGTATCTGTCCCGTGGCTCGCTACACAAAGACCCTGTTCTTTCTCTGTACCTTCTTGCACATCAGGTAATCTCCTCCTTGACCGTTGGTATTCTTCCGTATATCCTCGTTTCTGACGTACCATGGGGCATTTACTATTGCTCTAAGAATTTTAGCTTGTATTGTCTCTATTTTGTTTATATGGCTCAATGCTGCTGTCCTCCATAGTGCTATTCCGTACGTCCAGATTGGTTTTATGATCGTTTTGTATATTTTTAATTTATTTTCTATGCTTAATTTGGATTTTCGACTTGTTAGCCAATGCATTTGTCTCCTTGTTGTTTGTATTTTGTCTATTATTGAATCAGTATGCTGTTTCCATGTGAGTTGTGTTTTAGGTGTGCGGCCTGCTACCGAACATCGGCGGGGCGGGAGACGCGGTGCGCCGACTTTACGAGGGCGTCATTCTGTCCCGAGTGATGTACGGGGCCCCGGTATGGGCGGACGACCTGATGGCGAGCCGCCGCAGCATCCTGCTCCAGAGGAGGCTACACAGGGTAACCGCCATCAGAATCATTAGGGGATACCGGACAGTGTCTCACGCGTCGGCGACCGCCCTAGCTGCGTCCCCTCCGTGGGAGCTCCGGGCACTAGCGCTCAAAAAGAGATACGCCCACCGGAGAGCATGGCATCCGGGAGAAGATCCGACCGAGCAAGCGGCTCCGAACGACATAGGAACCGCTGAGGAGGACACGTGGGACCGGTGGCGATCCCAGCTGATCAACGAGGGAGGTGAACATCGGGACGCGGAGGCGGTCCTCCCAAACACTGGGCGGCATGGAGAAGCCGCCACAGTCTCCCGCTCACATTCAGAATGACCCAGATGCTCACCGGACACGGCATGTTCGGCGAGTTCCTGAAGAGAATTGGACGGGAGACGACAGACATCTGCCACCACTGCGGAGAGGACAGGGACACGGCGCAGCACACCCTGGAGCTCTGCCCGGCGTGGGAGCTGCCGCGACACTTCCTGCGGCACGCCACAGAAGGAACACTGACCCTCCCAGCGATTATAGAGGCGATGCTGAGAGGGCCACAGGAATACGAGGCCGTCCGCCACTTCTGCGAGCGAGTTATGCTCGCGAAGGAGCGAGCGGAAAGAGAGAGGAAGAAAAACTCTCACCCCTGCAGGATAAGATGATGGAGAAGGATGGCAGTCAGGCGACCTAGAGCCGCCCCACCGCCGTCCCAACAGACCACGCCTGAAGAAGCGCAGCGCTAAGGGCAAGAACCCCCCTAACGCCAACTCAATAGACGGGAGATACTAGTACTGGCTCGAACAAGAGGACGCGAGAAGAGGGTGCAACAGAAGTTAATTCATTGAGGTTCCTGGAGCACCCCCGTCGCACGCGTAGGATGGTCATCCTATCTGCGCACGAGAACTCCAACTACTCCCTATGGAAAGCCACGAAAAAAATAAAGAAGACAATAAAACTGGTCCCAGCAATCAGAAGAGCAGATAACACATGGGTAAGAAGCAACGAAGAGCAAGCTAAAGAATTTTCCAACCACCTTTACAACACATTTACACCACATAATATCAACAACAGCAATCACAATAGTCATACGGACGAGGATGCGCTAACTACTAGTGCACCAACTGACAATCACTACACCATACCCAAAGCAACAGCACAAGAGAATTGAGAAAACAAAAAACAATAAAGCACCAGGGATCGACCTAATTAACGGCAAAATCTTGAAAAACCGTCAAAAGCGATAAGACAAATCACAATAATAGTAAACGCAATACTAAGAATACAATTGTGGCGGATCGGTATCAATAGGACGCAGACAGGTCGAGGCATCAACGCTGCGCAACACCTCCCGGGCGATCCGCTGGTACCAACCGCCAACACTAGAGGGCTACGACGACAACGAGTCTGTCTAACTCGCTAGCGGTCGAATATACGAGCGATTGATACAAATACCACACCTAGCGAGACTCCATCTACGTCTAAGGCAGGGACTACCGGGCATAGCCTTACTGACGAGTCCACCGGTAGTTCCGGGACGAAACGCACAACTCTCTCTTCATCCGCCACACAATACTTTCCAAAAGCTTGGAAACTGGCACAAATCATAATGATACCCAAACCAGACCCTTGTCTGGTCCAATCCATCTGGTCTGGTCCAGTCCTACCGACCAATCTCTCTACTTCCGGTGTTCTCTAAGATACTAGAAAAAATAATCTACAACCGGATAAAACTAATAATAGAGAAGAACCATCTAATACCGGACCACCAATTCGGATTCAGAAACAAACACTCCACAATAGAACAAACGCACAGACTCGTCAATGAAATCCTACAGGCGCTGGAAACAAAACAATACTGCACGGCACTCTTTATGGACATCGAAAAAGCATTCGATAAAATAAACCACACTAGCCTACTACAATCAATCAGGAAACAGTTCCCGGGGCAGATATACCAACTAATCAAATCATACCTAAGCAGCAGAAGTAGCAGCTTCATAGTAAAAATCAAAAACACACACCCGGAAGCTAAAGAAATCAAGGCAGGAGTTCCGCAAGGAAGCGTCCTAGGACCAATTATATACACATTATACACGGCCAACATACCAACAACTAACAATAGCAAAGTACTGACATTCGCGAATGACACAGCTGTACTAGTCAGGCACACTAACCCTGCAACAGCAGTTACATTACTACAAGAACATATCACAAAAATAGAAAAGTGGCTTCAAGCAAAACAAATCAAAGCAAACCCCGAAAAATGCAAACACATCACATTCACACTGCGAAAACAGAAACCACCAAACATTGTACTAAACGGCACACACATAATACAAACAAGGCAAGTCAAATACCTAGAACTCCACTTACATTCACGACTCACGTGGAACAGCATATTAAGGCAACAATAGACAAAATACAGGTGGCAAAGAGACAAATGTACTGGCTAACAAGTCGAAAATCCAAACTAAGCATAGAAAACAAACTAAAAATATATAAAATGGTCATAAAACCAATCTGGACGTACGGAATAGCACTATGGGGAACAGCAGCAATGAGCCATATAACCAAAATAGAGGCAACGCAATCGAAAATACTCAAAACAATAGTAAACGTGCCATTGTACATTAGGAACGAGGACATTCGGAAAGACCTGGGAATACCAACAGTCAAGGAGGAGATTAACAAAAATGCAAGAAGGCACGGAGAAAGAATAGCAACGCACCCAAACCGGCTGGCAGCGGAAACGGTCGACACATCAAGCATAAAAAGAAGATTAAAAAGGAAACACCCAACAGATCTCACAAAGGACATAACCTAACAAACACGATGATGGTACTCCGCTGGGGGTAGCCACCCACATGTTATATTAGTATACCACTATAATATTTTACCAAATGTCCTACTGGACAAATTGTAAAATGTAAATAAATAAATACAAACTTAAAAAAAAAAAATTAGCAACGTGTCATGCCTTTCTCGTGTAACTTTATTCAGCCATCCTAGTTTGTGTCCGCGTTTTATGTTTTCTTGAAACTCTTCTGCTTCTGGTTAGTATTCTCTGCTCTCTGTATTACCTTCGTTAATTTGGCTTTCCATATTGTTGAGGTTTTATCTCGGAATAGAAAGAGCAAACGTGTGGATGAATGTATTGGGTTGGCAACCCAATATTATAGAATTTCTTTATTCAGAAATGTTAGAAATTAGGATTTCCAATGGTTTCTATCCTATGCAACAATTTATTGATAGATGGATTTATTACAATGGATTAAACAGAAAATCGATGATTATTTATTTATTATAATGTAGTATTGTAAATAATTATGATTAGTTTATTAATGATAAATGAATTAAACAGATGTTAATTAAACAGAAAACAATGGTTATTAAACATGAACTAATTGCAACAAACGTATAATAATTAAAACAACTAGATGTTTGATTAATTTAAAGATGTCTAATACAAAAATTGAAATATAATATAACGTAATAGTTAAATAATTAAGAAATATGATAAATACAGGCATGTATGTTTGAGTAACATTTTGTATATAAACTAATTTTTAAGAAATGAACAGGCGCTATATTTTAATTTTTCAGTTTCGACAAAGAAGATAATTCTCTTAACAAATTTTATAGAAATTCAAATCAGAAAATAAAATAAAAAAGTATACAACTTTCTATTAACTTTTGAAATCATTTTAGAAACAATTACAAATGACATATGAGTTATATGAATGAAAATAGTTACATCAGAATCATTATCCACGCTAAAACCTTATTTATTTAGGATCAATTCAAATTTTTCTCATAGAAAAGAAATGACACGTGAAAGTATTTAATGTAAAGAGGTTAATTAAGAATTTTCATGCTATTGACCATTCATTCGCGTACACGTTCGAACGTTTCTTGTGATACGCTCTTCTTATCATTTTATTTACATCATTCTTAAGAATATGAGTAAAACGAACGTAGAAAAAATTAGTTATTGGTATACTACCTGTAGCAGACTGCAGTAAAGTACATAGAAAAATTTAATACAAAGTAAAGAATTATATATATTTACTAAAAGTTTCGCGTATTTTTCTAAATTACAGTCCTGAACTATAAATAATTATCTGTAAATTCAAATTCCAGCCTAAAATAACATTTTTTTTCCAAACTGTCCCTTCTCCAAATCTTATTCATAACATCATTTTACTTACAATAATTTTCCTAACTTATTCAAGCTATTGTCACGTAAAATAACAAAAAAATAACAAAAGAAATTTAAGATGAAAAAATAAAAACACTTGGTTTTTTTCTAACACCTGGTTTACAATTTACTTCCGAGCTCTAGGCGTGACTTTTCAAGATTGACTCTTACGACTCGATTTCCGATCGGATTCGGTTATTTTTCTTTTGTTACCACTCTATATCTCCACTATCCTAGAGTTTGTTAGGCGTCCGCGACGGTTGCCACGCACGCCTTCCTCTCGAACATTCGACGGAAGCACCATTGGAATATTGATGGTTCATTGGGCACTCCGCTTCAGCCATATATATTGTTGCCGAGTGCCGTCACATCTTTATCTCCGGTCTTGAACTGAGCTGGTCGTGACACTATTGTAACGTCGACAAATATCTCCAACCGACTCAGGAAACCCGAACCGCCTGGCACAACTCAACTCAACTCAAAACAAAGGAATATGAATTCGGCACGCAGGTATAAGATAAACGAACATCTAGAAGGGCTGGGTCTTGATCGAGGCTTTAGTCTTTCGCTAACGGTCTAATCGCACACTTGTAATCTTATTATAGAATAAAGGTATCTCGAACTCTGGTTCAAGAACCCAACATTTCTTTTTATTATTATTTTCCTACTATTTTTACGTGACACTATTGTAACGTCAATTCACATCAGAGACCAGGCCACACACCGCGGACAGGATGGCACCCAGATGTCTGCACATTCTTGGTGCACACCCTCAATAGTCATAAGTACCCACCAGGGGTCTTGGCATTTTCATAGTTAAGGTCCTTCGAACCAAGCGAGTATTTCCTGTCTTAGATTTCCCTTTACGTTTATTGTCTACCACGTGTTAGCTTAGAAAGTTGGTTTTCTTCACATCTTTCGCAACTTTCTCGTGAGGGCGGCTAAAACCCTTCCTGGTCCACCAACCGTCTTATTATCCAATCGGAGACGATGTCTGCTGCCCTCACTTCCTTAACCAAAATTGTCATCAACAAATCCGATAGTCCCGTATCCTTAGACACACCCACCCCTAGCCTTCCTCAGACATGGTATCGCCAGAAAGACTCACTTATTCTGTATCCTTAGAATAGTCAACATATCTATACCGGTCTCTACCCTTATAACAGTCGCGTACTTAACGTATTGTTGTAACTAAGTCTTACATAACGTGGTTGGAGTGAATTGTGATTTATGTTAATTCAGTGTGTGTTACATTGTGATTGCTGAATTCATAATAAAGTTTAATTAAAACAAAGTTAATAGTTGTGTTACTATATTTTATTTTCATCAACCAACCCTAAAAATTACGTGACAATCTCATCGACGAAAAGAGTAACCCCTTACGACCAGTGAACATTACGCATCCGACTTAGATTTTGTGAGCACGTACATCTATCATCTTGTTAACCGCGGATTCGTTATTGAACCTAAGACCAACATCACTAGTATCGCGAATGTCCAACCGCCGCGGTTGATTGTCGAGTCGGTAGCATCCATACTCGTATTAACAGACCGTACCTTATATACAAGGTTATAACACGACGATGACCGATTGCAATGAAGATTCATCAAACACCCACAACCTTATTCCTGACCCTTCTCCGACATATATATATGTCGGGTTAGGATCGGAATTTTGGGCGCGTGACAACACTTCGCGTGGACTAGCCATCGTTTCACAAAGCAGACATTATATTTACACGTATATACAAGACTATCACAAAGCTTAACAAATAATATGTCTAATGAATAATAAGCTTAACGAATAGTAAGTTTAATGAATAATATGATTTACGAATAATAAATTTAATGAACACTATTAACAATGTTTTTGGGTTCAAACGAATCTACGGTCAGCGAGATAACTCTTTACTAAGCGTGAAATAATCTTAGGCGCAAAATACGATTGACGAAAATGCTCGATGTGTCACTCTCCAAGGCAATCGCACGAATGCCAGTGTCACGTAAAATAACAAAATAAAAAAGAAATTTGAGGTGAAAAATAAAAAAAGAAAACTTTATTTTTTTCTAACAACAATACACTTTACAATCTACTTCCGAACTCTAGGCGTGACTTTCTAAGACTGACTTATGATTTTCCTTTCGATCGGATCCGATTACTTTCTTTTGTCATCCCTCAACATCCCCGCCGTCCATGCATTTGCTAGGCGTCCGCGATCGTTGTCACGTGCTTTTTCTTCTAGAACCTTCGGTGAAAGGACCGTTGGGATGTTGATGGTTCATTAGGCGCTTCAGCGATATACATTGTCGCCGAGTGCCGCCACATCTTTATCTCTATCGTCAGTCCGTCGGATTTGAAGTATGCCGGTCGTGACACCAGCCTCGTCTGGAATTTGATACGCACTCGTTAGAAGCATCGAAAAGTTCCGAACGCCGTTTCTAGGCAGTTTCTGCCTGGAGTTTGATTATTGATACAATGTATGTCCCATTGTATCGGCACCTCCGAGGCAACCTCACATGTGGCTAGGCCCGCTCTCGAGGCCGCATGCCGCCACAATCACACTTCTCGGAAAACCCATACAACCACTCCAGACGTCCGTTAGGCAAAACGTTTATCTCGTGACCGTGGCTACGTTCGGCGACCAATTTTTCGTTTGAGGCTTTGTTTTCGAGAAAATCGACTTTGAATTTTCGCTCGTGCACTTTATCACGTCTCGTTATAACGGATCTCGCTGTAGATTTTTAAAAAAATTAAAAACAAAAAATTTTAAAAAAATGTTTATTCTATATTTTCAACTTCTTTTTTCGCGTAGAATCACTCCCTTTCCACTTGTACCACCAGCTATCAACCACCCTGTATATATATTTCATAGTAAAATTTCCATATGTAATTCTCCAAGTTTATTGCGGTATTAATTATTCTTAATCACTTGGTTTATTAACAGGTTTATTTTAGTCGTACAGATTTTATCCATTTTATTTCTGTGTTTGTTAATTAATTAAAATATGTATTCCTGCTGTTTCGCTATTATGTCGTATGTAGTCGTTCTTATTTTTGATTTATCAGGTCAGTTCGCGGCTCGTTCAGTTTATTAATTAGTTTTATTCAATCATTTTGTATATTTTATACTTGCTGATTAATCAAAGTGTGTCCTCCTGTTGTTCCATTTATTCTCCTTTACTATTACGTTGCATATTATCGTTCTTATTTCTTAATTTATTTGGTCGGTTCGTGGTTCGTTCGATTTATTAGTTGGGTTTATTTAATGATTTCATTTTTATTTTGTATTTTACATATTCCATCTTCGTTAACTGATTGTAGTATATCATTCTGTTGTTCCATTTATTATGTTTTGCTAATTCGTCATACATAATCCTTCTTATTCTTGATCGATTCGCGGATAGTTTAGTTTATTAATCGATTTTGTTTAGTTATAGATATTTTATTTTATTTTTTGTATTATATATATTCCATATTCGTTAATTAATTAAAATTTAATGGAAATTAAAGTTGTCGAACTTTGAATTTGACATTCGATATGAAGAAGGCAAAGCAAACGCTACTAGCGTTTTAACTAATTAGCGGATTATCTAGAAATTCCCCGGAGGTATGTCTGCCAATCAGGAAATGAGAAGAAGATTCACCGGTTCGTTGTCCACCTCTAAAAGATTTGAATTAATCACGTCAACCGAGAACTCTCCCATATTTGAAGCTAAGCCTCGCCTCCCTCAATCCCATGGTCCAGGAAATCAGAGAAGAGCAGTCATTCGAGAATACCTTACTACACAAGAAACACCCATAAAATATTTTGATCAGGCTGCGGAAGACACCGACGAAAACACCGGTGAAGAAGCATCTGATCATGAGATAAGCGATGCCGAAATATCAAGAGAAGAGGAGTTTTCCCTATCGTGCTCTGAGTTGCCACAACAACGGGAAGAAAGGACCAAACCCACAGTATTTACAGAATTGAAGATCTCAGAAGCAAGAGATTCGATAGTGAAAGTAAACGATCATAAAGTGATTTTTATCGATACAAAAGGAAATCCGGTGGACAGAGGAGCCTTAGAAATAAAAGAAGCAAGGAAATTACCGCATTATGGAGATGTAATGTTTGAAAGAGCAAGATTATATCAAGACTCAGGAAAACAAATAATATCTTTACCCATGAAAGAAAACCGAAACGTCCCAATAACAGCGGAAAACTTGTTGTACTCGTTAAAAACCTTGCTGGACGTGGTAAATGAGAAATTGACACGTACAATCAAGAAATTGAAGGAAGTATTCTTAGCAAAAACAATACACATTACCATTTGCACCAGGGAAGTAACCATCCCACCAGTGGAAGCGCGAACTAACATAATTCGGGAAAAAACACGAATCGTCCGTAGCAGGACACAAAGGAGTAACGAAAACCTACCAAAGAATACGGCAACATTATTATTGGGAAAACATGAAGAAGGAAATCCAGGAGTACGTAAGAATATGTAAAGAATGTCAATTGAAGAACTTAACTAGAATAAAAACGAAGCAACCAATGGTACTCACTGATGCACCGGACAAAGCTTTCGACAAAATCAGTATGGATATCGGCGGTTCATTACCAAAGACACAAAGGGAAAACGAATATATATTAACGATTCAAGATTTATTAACAAAGAACTCGCTCGGAATTCCGATCAAAGGAATCACTTCGGCCGAAATAGCAGACATTTTTATTAAGCAATTCATTTGTCGATTCGGTTCACCAAGAGCGATCTTGACCGATTAGGGAGCGAACTTTACATCTTCCTTAATAAAAAAAAAAGGTAGTAAAGAGGTTTCGGATAAAAAGATGCACCACGACAGCATATCACCCACAAAGCAACGGTTCATCGAAAGATCACGCCACGTGTATCTCAAGTTATATATCGAAAATTCCAGAAATTGGGACGAATGGGTGAAATTAGCCATGTTTTCTTATAATACCTCTGCACACGAAGGAACGAAATTCTCCCCACACGAACTAGGGCACTTGGCCAGAGAACCCACTGGTGAAATAATAATCGAAGAAGATTAACATACTACTAACATACGCAGAATACCTCAGAGATCTGTTCGATAAAATCAACACCGTGCAGCAGATGGCAAGAGAAAATTTGGTGAAATCCAAGTTAAAATCAAAAGAATACTACGACAGATGAATCGGCCCGCAAAATTTCAAAATAGAACACCTAGTATATCTATTAAAGGAACCTAGCAGAGGAAAATTTTCCGATCAATATCCGGGACCGCATAAGTGTTAGAAATTTTAGAAACTCAAAACGTCAAGATTGAAGTGAAAGGGACTAGGCGAACAGTGCACTTAAACAAGTTAAAATTAGCGTATAACCGAAATAATCAATAAATGAAACGATTTCAGAAGGCAAGAATAATGCAGATAGTGGAAACCTAAAAGAAAAAGAAAAAAGAAAAATTATTATGTGTGCTCTAACCATTATTCAAATATAAAACGTGTTAATTCAATACAATAAAAAAAAAACAGTGAAAGTGAAGGGTACCTTGTGAACAATTAATCATCGTAGAAGGAAGTGTATGTGCAAAGACAGGTTATGGGTCCACATTCGTAGAACATAACATACGACAGCCAGCTGAAACAAATGGATAAATTAATCTCAATTGTCTTAATACAAAATATAATATTACTAAATGTTTATAACAATATTATGGTTAAACCAAAGGAAGTATGACACTGCTTGTCGAATAGTGCAGATAGTGGAAACCTAAAAGACAAAAGGAAGATTACTATTTGTGTTCTAACCATTATTTAAATATAAAATGTGTTAATTCAATAAAATAATTAAAAGGCAGTGAAAGTGAAAACTACCTAGTGCACGATTCATCATCGTAGAAGGAAGTGTACATATAGGAATTCCGCAGAGACAAATTATGGATCCACTCCATAGAACATAGTATATGACTGTCAGCTGAAACGAATGGATAAACTAACCTCAATTGCCTTTGACATATATGAAAGAAAATAATATTATTAAAAATTTACAAGAATATTACAATTAAACTAAAAGAAGCACGATAACAGTCAATGATTGATGTTCGACAATAGACTTACAGTTGCCCAATGGAAAAGAAAACTGAAAAATCAAGAAAATATGACATTACTACAAATAAATCAATATTGACGCAGCAGTCCTCGATAAGAAGAAACAAAATCAGTTAATAGGTGTAGAAAGAAGTTATAGAATAATTAAGGTAGGTTAACCGAATGTCAATAACAAATATAACTAGAATAAGAAGGTGTTATACTATATTAACATATATAATATTGTTAAATTATTGTATCTGACATATGGAAATAGATTTTATAATACACAAAAGCGATAGTTGATACAATACAATACCCACGTATTAAATTAAATTAATTAAATGACATTTTTATACATACAAACGTAGGATAAATAAAAGTACCCATAATAAGTGTTTAGAGCATAACGAAGAACCAGACAATGTCAAATACTCATTATGTAAATGTTCCAAGTAAGCAACGCAGCATCGAAGGAAAACAATTCAAGAAACTACAAACGATAATAATTCAATAAACAGGTTTTAACTAATAATACATAGATTAGCTTAAAAAATTATACTATGCAAATATGAAATAACAATAAATCACAAGTACGAAGTAACGACAGATTAATAGGAAAGAAATAGAAATAGCTAGTAAATATTAAAATAGGCTAGAAATTAATCAAGATAGATTAACTGAGTATTAATGACCAAACATGATTGAAATTAGAAATTATCATATTGTGTTGAGTTACTATAGTATTATTATATTAAATCTGGCATTAAGAAATAAGGTTGTATTATACAATAGTGACTGGTGACACATTACACTATGCACACATTAAATTAAACCAATTAAACAAAAGCTACATAAATACAAACCACCTTATAATCAAACAGTGAAATAATTCTATTAGTAATTAATAATTTCGACAACGATTTATATCCACACGGTATTACATTAAAATAACACACAGTATATATATATGTCGGATTATCATTAGGATTTAAGGCGCGTAACGATTCTTTGTTTGAGTTAGCCATCGTTTTACGAGACAGAGATTATATTTACGCGAATATACAAGATTTTACAAAATATTATGAGTATTGAGTTTAATGAATGATAAGATTAACAGACGTTAAGTTTAACCAATAATTAGATTAAAGAATAATAAATTTAACGAACAATAAGAGGTACGAATAATATGTTTTACGAATAATAAATTTAACGAATAATGAGATTAACGATTGATAGGTTTAACGAATAATGAATTTAATTAACACTATTAACAATGTTTCCGGGGTTCTAACGAATCCACGGTCAACGGGATAACTCTTTGCTATGCGTAGAATAATTTTAAACACAAAAATACGATTGCTGAGACACTCGGTAAATTGCTCGATGTATCACTTTCCAAGGCGATCACACGAATGAATATCTGATGAAAATCTTTTTCGCTGTACGACTGCATTTGTTTGTTATATGCTCGCTGCAGACATCGAGAAGGTTCCAATCGTTGTTGCTAGGCAATTTCTGTCAAAAGTTTGTTGTATACTCTTTGGAATCATCGAGAAAGATCCGAACGCCGATATTAGGCAGTTTCTGTCTGGAGATTGATTCCTAATACAACGCGAGTCCCATTATATCAGCATCTCTAAAATACAATTCTATGTGATTTCTAGGGAGAACAATACAATCGATCCACACCTTCGTCAGGCAAAACGTTTATCCCGTGACCGTGGCTACGTTCGGCGATCAGTTGTGACCTCGAACCCACTTTCGCTTTCACAAATGTCAAACAATTACAAATGACAATTGCTTAATTACAGTTATGATAAAATCTAGACTAAAGCATTAGAAGGCTTCCTCAAAATTGCAAAGGGAAGGCTCCGGTTTTCCTTTCATCTCCGACATATATATATATATATATTACAACAAACACAAAACAATGTTGAACGAAGTAATACACTGTAAACATACACATCACAACGAACACAAAACAACATTGCTGACACTTCACTAAAATAGAGTTGAAAATAACACTTCACTAAAATAGAGTTGAAAATACGTAATAGATAAATAATTATTTCGGTATTAAATAAAAGTTACATAGCACGACACCACACTCTTATTCAAGACGTATACAAACAGCTATTTTGGAAATCCGTCACGAGCGTGAAGCAGCTCTCACGCATGCGCAATGAAATACATTCGGTAATTATATACATTATTATAAACATACAATAATATTAATCCTATTCGAATTACACGTCATCCACTTGTAATATCGTGATATAATGTGTTTACAAAGAGTGGACAATAGAGATGTTAATCAGACAGAAAAAGACGATTGTTGTTCAACTTGAACTATTCACGCCAAACGCACAGAAAACAGCGCAATCCACACTCTCTCGGCAACGCCACTCGCAACCTCTGTCTCCGCTCAGCTCGCACTCGGCTCCTCGACTCGCACTCTGCTTTTCGACTCGCACTCTCTGCTTTTCGACTAACTCTCTGGTCGTTGCCGCATTCTGTTGTCTTTTTCCTAGGCCCACCGCACACGTGTTCTGCAGACGCTCGTGGCCAGAGTCACGTAGGTCTTTTCCACGAAACTATGCACTTGAAAAGACCGATGACACATTGATGGGCCCGACGGCGCCTCGGCTCTCGGGACATTGTTCATAGTTCGCCCGACATTTCTTAGGCCTTTCGTCCACGATACTACACACTGAAATAAAGTTAAAAATAATTAATAGATAGACAATTAATTCGATATTAATAAAAGTCACTACATACTAGGGACACCAGCCAACACGTGCAACATGATAAAAAAATGGGGGAATAATAAATAATAACTAATACAGCATAATACGTTATTATGTAGTAACAAAAGATTAATAACTTTTATGAGTAACTAGCTAAGAAGACTAACAAATAACAAATAATAATTAATAAAATATAATGCACTATTATATGTTAATAAGAAGATTAATAACCATTTATGGTACACAAGCTAAGAGACAATACTAAATATTAACTAAAAGAAAATATGTTAATTATTTTTTTTGTGTGTATGCACAGAATGGGTCGCAGATATTTTGACCCGAACCAAGCAAACCAACTCTACAGCCTTTATGAGGTAGACACACCTGTGGCTAATCCACAAGACCCAGAAGAAATACAATCCTGTTACTGTGCTCAACTAGTTAACACTGCTTATCTTTTCAACAGTCATCACTTTTGCCGGGATTGCTACGACTATCTAGATCCAGACGATCAAGATCTATACGAGGACCAGCCAACACACTTCTTATGCGGACGAATTCAAACAGTGCCCTGTAGACTATGTGATATACAAGTAGCAGGACTCCAACCTGCGACATCTTGTCCCTAATGGGTAAATGTTTGAATGTTTATCTTGACTTAACTCAACATGAAAGATATCTTCTGATACAAGGAATTATAATTCGCGCCGTTGCCCGCTAGGAAATTATGTATTAACACAACGAAGGCAAACATGTTAATCGATAATACATATATATGTACTCTCTTAAACAATTGCACTCGTAATACCTGCGCCTATGGATAATATATACACACATACACATATATGTCGGAGATGAAAGAACACCGGAGCCTTTGGAATTTTGAATAATCCCGCAACATTGTAATCTAGAGTCTACTATAGCTGTAATTAAACAATTATAGTTATCTAATCCGATTGTAATTGTTCGCGAGTTGTGATAATGAGCTTGGGCTCGAGGCGGCAGCCAGTCGCCGAACGTAGCCGCGGTCACGGGATGAACGCTTTGTCTAACAAAGGTATGGAGTAATTCTATAGTTCTTCTTAAAAGAAATATTTGTGGCGGCACGCGACAGTAAACATTCCAACGGTTTCTGTCCCGTGGCTCGCCACACGTTGACCCTATTCTTCGAGCAAGATGATTGCCAGATGTCGGTGCGTCTCCGCAGTACGTGTTCAGCTAGCCTGAGGGCCGTTATAAATCTTAGGATTTAGTTGACTAAAGTCCTTCAAACAAACAGTCTTTGTCCCAGCTACGGGAAGATAGGGAAAATCTATTTTTTTCGCGAACGACGCTTCCCGTTAGCAACTTTCCCTCTAGGGCAGCTAGTATCTTTTTCTAACCACCGATATGGAGATTGACCAATTAGCAGCAACGCCAAATCCCCTCACCTTCTGAACGAAGGCTATCCTCGACGAATCCGATGATCTCGTGTCCTCAGACACGCCTCATCATAGCTTTCCTCTGCAGCATCACCGCGACGGAGAGTCATTCTCTCGTGAGATCGTATTAGCGCGTTACTTAGTGTCTGTACGCTCGGTGGGTATTCCACGTTTTCGTAAAGAGTCCGACTTAGATTTTTGTGAGCACGTATATCTATCATCCCGTTGACCGCGGATTCGTTATTACTTACTTCGTTCGGAAAGTAAGGGACATTGACGTTGCTGCTAATTGCTGCTAATTGCTGCTAATTGCTGCTAATGACGTCGTTCGTTGAAAAAAATAGATCTTCCCTATCTTCCCGTAGTTGGGACAAAGACTGTTTGTCTGTTTGAAGGACTTTAGGTAACTAGATCTTTGTGTTTATGACGACCCTCGGGCTAGCTGAATCGTCGAATCAGTTACGTTTTCACAACAACAAGGTAAGCTCGTTCCTTCCTTTGCCAATCCACTATCCGCGGCAACAATGGCAACCGCAGATAAAATTACCTCCTTGCGTCGGAGACGAGGTCATTATCTCCGCTAATTCACGCTTATGTCAAATCAACTGGACGAATACGAACAATTCGGTCGTCAGGAAGAGTGCGATTTATTATTCCTCCAGAAACATCTGGACCAATATGGGACTGAGTTCTACGCCATCCAACTCGAGTTAGAAGAATTAACCGAGGAGGAAAACGCACGCGGTACCGACATGTCGGACCAATATTTAAATATACGATTACGGATAAACCACCTATTAAAAGGCGCCAATTCATTAAAACTCAACCAACGGAAATGTTCGGTCCCAATCGGAACGCTCAACACGTTGCCGACGACCTCGAAACGCTACATCACGGCCACGATCACCCCCATTGACGGCACATACGAACGCACGGTGACGTTCCTAATCATACCGACAATATCGACTTGGGTCCCATATCAACCCGTAGATCGCTCAACGATACAAATACCTAGGAATCTCCAACTAGCCGATCCAAGATTCCATAGATCTGCTTCGATTGAAATCTTATTGAGCGCCGGACCAACACTAGTATCACTCTGTGTCGGCCAACTGGATATCAGTCAATCAAACGGGCCCGACTTGCGTCTGCAAAAAACGCGATTTGGATGGGTCATCGGGGTGAGCCCAACCTCGCAATCATCATCATACGCATTTCACGCCTCCACGGCGGCTTTACAGGCGGACCTCGCCCGTTTTTGGGAAATCGACGAAGGACCGCCCGCTGCACACATTTCGGAAGCGGAACGACAATGCGAGGAGCACTTTCGAAATCACGTTCAACGCACCAACGAAGGACGATACATTGTCGCTCTCCCATTTAACGAAACAACTCCTTCGCTTGGATGCTCTAAATCCATGGCGATGAAGCGACTCACATTCCTCTGCCGTCGAATCCAACGAGACAAACGATTCGAAGTTGACTATCACGCCGTAATACAAGAATACTTGGAATTAGGACACATGACGAAGATTACCACGGACCACTGCACGGACGACGGATATTTTCTGCCACATCACGGCGTGATCAAAGAGTCCAGCCAAACTACAAAACACAGAGTTGTGTTTGACGGATCTGCACCAACCACCGCCGGAGTTTCATTAAACAACGTATTTCATACGAGACCGAAACTACAAGATGACGCATTTTTCATTCTTCTAGGATTTCGTTCTCATCAATACGGCATTACAGGCGATGTTGAAAAAATGTATCGACAATTTCTTGTGCGCCCAGAGGATCGGAAATTCCAACAAATTTTGTGGCGCAACTCTGATGAAGATGTTGACAACTATCAACTTAACACAGTGACATTCGGGCTGTCAGCGGCCCCTTATCTAGCCATTCGGTGCCTCAAACAACTGGCGGACGCCGAGGGACTTCGGTACCCACGAGCGGCGATGGTCTTACAGCGAGACTTCTACGTCGACGATGTTCTTACAGGAGTTGATACAAAGGTCGAGGCACGATCATTGAGAAGGGAGATCACAGAATTGCTTAAACTAGCCGGCTTAAACATTCTAAAATGGGTATCGAACGACCGGGAACTGCTACGAGGACTTTCCGAGCAGGACATAAACGATAAGCTGTTACTAGGCGAATCGCAAACCTTCAAAACTCTGGGTGTTGTTTGGAATTCCTTTGACGATTCGATCCTATATTCCGTCAAAATCAATCCTACCGCCTCTCGAATTACGAAAAGAACAATCAGCTCCGAAATCGCCAAGATCTACAACCCTCTTGGATTACTGGCACCAGTGATCGTTCGAGCTACGATGCTGCTCCAACGATTTTGGACATTAAAAATAGATTGGCACGAATATCACAAGGTGACTTACATACAGAATGGAGCAAATACTATGCACAGCTACCATTGCTAAATAACGTAAAGTTTCCACGTAAAACTATAATCAAGACTGCAGCGGAAATTGAGTTACACGGGTTCTGTGATGCCAGCGAAAGGGCGTATGGGGCATGCGTTTATCTTCGCACCATCACTCCGGATGGTCATGTCTGGACACAACTCCTCACTGCAAAGTCAAAGGTGGCTCCGCTCAAATCACAAACCATTCCAAGGCTGGAACTGAGTGGAGCACTTCTTCTCACATCATTGGCCACTACAGTCCTTCAAGCCTTACCAAGCAGCATTCCTCGGACCGTTTATTGGACTGATTCTACAATCGTTCTTCATTGGATTAATACATCACCCCATACGCTGAAAACCTTTGTCGCTAATCGTGTGGCAGAAATTCAACAGAAGACTCACACCTCAGATTGGCGTCAGATTCCCATTACCGATAACCCTGCAGATCTCATATTTTGTGGCCAATCACCCGAAGACTACCTGCGACCAACCAGCACCGAAGTCTGATAAGAGATCCACCTCACAACATCACATCATATCACTTGATCGGTACCCTCTCAATGTGGGGAGTATGTTAAGCCACGAGGCATATCACAGGCTGTATTTCTAACCGTCGCTCACGGTCCTACAATGTCGCAGGCAGATCGTCTTATCTGCCCGCTGGATCATATACAATATATCGACGGGCGCATAGTTGTCACCAAGCAGCGAGATCTAGAACCGTCAATTTTTATCCGTTACTTTTTCCACACAAGAAGGAGGCATACGTGATTATAGACGCGAACGGTGGCATGATCCGAGCATAGTGGGGGTCGTCTTCCAAAGAAGACGATGAAATGATCGAAAGGCAATCAGTCCCATCTGACGAACCAAACGCTATACATCGAGAGGTCTGACGAATAAAATCAAGATCGTATAGAATAACGAATTCATTGAGAGTTATTGTAAAGTCGGGTCAACTTTCTGTAACATATTTACAGTATTCATTGTTAAACAATTTGTGGCGTGTCCATCATATTATTGTCAAATATACTATTTTATGTTAACCTGTTAATACAATGTTAAATTCATTGAACCACCTCTGTTATCTTAATCGAAACAGGAGAACGACTATTTCGCGGCGTCGATTAACAGAATCGTAGCGAGAATTTACGCCTCTCGCTGACGCGTTTTCCTCGCGACCGCGTCTCTCCGCGAACGGTCATAACAGACGGCTAGCATCCTTTTTTAACCACCGATATAGAGATTGACCAATTAGCAGCGACGTCAATTTCCCTCACCTTCCGAACGAAGGCTTTCCTCGACGAATCCGAGGATCTCGTGTACTTAGACGAACCCCATATAATTTTCCTCTGTGGCATCATCGGGACGGAGAGTCATTCTCTCGTGAGGTCGTATTAGCGAGTTACTTAAAGTCTGTACGCTCGGTGGATATTCCACGTTTTCGCAAAGAGTCCGACTTAGATTTTTGTGAGCAGGTACATCTATCATTTCGTTGACCGCGGATTCGTTATTGAACCTAAGACCAACATCACTAGTATCGCGAGTGTCCAACCGCCGCGGTTGATTGTCGAGTCGGTAGCATCCATACTCGTATTAACAGACCGTACCTTATATACAAGGTTATAACACGACGATGACCGATTGCAATGAAGATTCATCAAACACCCACAACCTTATTCCTGACCCTTCTCCGACATATATATATGTCGGGTTAGGATCGGAATTTTGGGCGCGTGACAACACTTCGCGTGGACTAGCCATCGTTTCACAAAGCAGACATTATATTTACACGTATATACAAGACTATCACAAAGCTTAACAAATAATATGTCTAATGAATAATAAGCTTAACGAATAGTAAGTTTAATGAATAATATGATTTACGAATAATAAATTTAATGAACACTATTAACAATGTTTTTGGGTTCAAACGAATCTACGGTCAGCGAGATAACTCTTTACTAAGCGTGAAATAATCTTAGGCGCAAAATACGATTGACGAAAATGCTCGATGTGTCACTCTCCAAGGCAATCGCACGAATGCCAGTGTCACGTAAAATAACAAAATAAAAAAGAAATTTGAGGTGAAAAATAAAAAAAGAAAACTTTATTTTTTTCTAACAACAATACACTTTACAATCTACTTCCGAACTCTAGGCGTGACTTTCTAAGACTGACTTATGATTTTCCTTTCGATCGGATCCGATTACTTTCTTTTGTCATCCCTCAACATCCCCGCCGTCCATGCATTTGCTAGGCGTCCGCGATCGTTGTCACGTGCTTTTTCTTCTAGAACCTTCGGTGAAAGGACCGTTGGGATGTTGATGGTTCATTAGGCGCTTCAGCGATATACATTGTCGCCGAGTGCCGCCACATCTTTATCTCTATCGTCAGTCCGTCGGATTTGAAGTATGCCGGTCGTGACACCAGCCTCGTCTGGAATTTGATACGCACTCGTTAGAAGCATCGAAAAGTTCCGAACGCCGTTTCTAGGCAGTTTCTGCCTGGAGTTTGATTATTGATACAATGTATGTCCCATTGTATCGGCACCTCCGAGGCAACCTCACATGTGGCTAGGCCCGCTCTCGAGGCCGCATGCCGCCACAATCACACTTCTCGGAAAACCCATACAACCACTCCAGACGTCCGTTAGGCAAAACGTTTATCTCGTGACCGTGGCTACGTTCGGCGACCAATTTTTCGTTTGAGGCTTTGTTTTCGAGAAAATCGACTTTGAATTTTCGCTCGTGCACTTTATCACGTCTCGTTATAACGGATCTCGCTGTAGATTTTTAAAAAAATTAAAAACAAAAAATTTTAAAAAAATGTTTATTCTATATTTTCAACTTCTTTTTTCGCGTAGAATCACTCCCTTTCCACTTGTACCACCAGCTATCAACCACCCTGTATATATATTTCATAGTAAAATTTCCATATGTAATTCTCCAAGTTTATTGCGGTATTAATTATTCTTAATCACTTGGTTTATTAACAGGTTTATTTTAGTCGTACAGATTTTATCCATTTTATTTCTGTGTTTGTTAATTAATTAAAATATGTATTCCTGCTGTTTCGCTATTATGTCGTATGTAGTCGTTCTTATTTTTGATTTATCAGGTCAGTTCGCGGCTCGTTCAGTTTATTAATTAGTTTTATTCAATCATTTTGTATATTTTATACTTGCTGATTAATCAAAGTGTGTCCTCCTGTTGTTCCATTTATTCTCCTTTACTATTACGTTGCATATTATCGTTCTTATTTCTTAATTTATTTGGTCGGTTCGTGGTTCGTTCGATTTATTAGTTGGGTTTATTTAATGATTTCATTTTTATTTTGTATTTTACATATTCCATCTTCGTTAACTGATTGTAGTATATCATTCTGTTGTTCCATTTATTATGTTTTGCTAATTCGTCATACATAATCCTTCTTATTCTTGATCGATTCGCGGATAGTTTAGTTTATTAATCGATTTTGTTTAGTTATAGATATTTTATTTTATTTTTTGTATTATATATATTCCATATTCGTTAATTAATTAAAATTTAATGGAAATTAAAGTTGTCGAACTTTGAATTTGACATTCGATATGAAGAAGGCAAAGCAAACGCTACTAGCGTTTTAACTAATTAGCGGATTATCTAGAAATTCCCCGGAGGTATGTCTGCCAATCAGGAAATGAGAAGAAGATTCACCGGTTCGTTGTCCACCTCTAAAAGATTTGAATTAATCACGTCAACCGAGAACTCTCCCATATTTGAAGCTAAGCCTCGCCTCCCTCAATCCCATGGTCCAGGAAATCAGAGAAGAGCAGTCATTCGAGAATACCTTACTACACAAGAAACACCCATAAAATATTTTGATCAGGCTGCGGAAGACACCGACGAAAACACCGGTGAAGAAACATCTGATCATGAGATAAGCGATGCCGAAATATCAAGAGAAGAGGAGTTTTCCCTATCGTGCTCTGAGTTGCCACAACAACGGGAAGAAAGGACCAAACCCACAGTATTTACAGAATTGAAGATCTCAGAAGCAAGAGATTCGATAGTGAAAGTAAACGATCATAAAGTGATTTTTATCGATACAAAAGGAAATCCGGTGGACAGAGGAGCCTTAGAAATAAAAGAAGCAAGGAAATTACCGCATTATGGAGATGTAATGTTTGAAAGAGCAAGATTATATCAAGACTCAGGAAAACAAATAATATCTTTACCCATGAAAGAAAACCGAAACGTCCCAATAACAGCGGAAAACTTGTTGTACTCGTTAAAAACCTTGCTGGACGTGGTAAATGAGAAATTGACACGTACAATCAAGAAATTGAAGGAAGTATTCTTAGCAAAAACAATACACATTACCATTTGCACCAGGGAAGTAACCATCCCACCAGTGGAAGCGCGAACTAACATAATTCGGGAAAAAACACGAATCGTCCGTAGCAGGACACAAAGGAGTAACGAAAACCTACCAAAGAATACGGCAACATTATTATTGGGAAAACATGAAGAAGGAAATCCAGGAGTACGTAAGAATATGTAAAGAATGTCAATTGAAGAACTTAACTAGAATAAAAACGAAGCAACCAATGGTACTCACTGATGCACCGGACAAAGCTTTCGACAAAATCAGTATGGATATCGGCGGTTCATTACCAAAGACACAAAGGGAAAACGAATATATATTAACGATTCAAGATTTATTAACAAAGAACTCGCTCGGAATTCCGATCAAAGGAATCACTTCGGCCGAAATAGCAGACATTTTTATTAAGCAATTCATTTGTCGATTCGGTTCACCAAGAGCGATCTTGACCGATTAGGGAGCGAACTTTACATCTTCCTTAATAAAAAAAAAAGGTAGTAAAGAGGTTTCGGATAAAAAGATGCACCACGACAGCATATCACCCACAAAGCAACGGTTCATCGAAAGATCACGCCACGTGTATCTCAAGTTATATATCGAAAATTCCAGAAATTGGGACGAATGGGTGAAATTAGCCATGTTTTCTTATAATACCTCTGTACACGAAGGAACGAAATTCTCCCCACACGAACTAGGGCACTTGGCCAGAGAACCCACTGGTGAAATAATAATCGAAGAAGATTAACATACTACTAACATACGCAGAATACCTCAGAGATCTGTTCGATAAAATCAACACCGTGCAGCAGATGGCAAGAGAAAATTTGGTGAAATCCAAGTTAAAATCAAAAGAATACTACGACAGATGAATCGGCCCGCAAAATTTCAAAATAGAACACCTAGTATATCTATTAAAGGAACCTAGCAGAGGAAAATTTTCCGATCAATATCCGGGACCGCATAAGTGTTAGAAATTTTAGAAACTCAAAACGTCAAGATTGAAGTGAAAGGGACTAGGCGAACAGTGCACTTAAACAAGTTAAAATTAGCGTATAACCGAAATAATCAATAAATGAAACGATTTCAGAAGGCAAGAATAATGCAGATAGTGGAAACCTAAAAGAAAAAGAAAAAAGAAAAATTATTATGTGTGCTCTAACCATTATTCAAATATAAAACGTGTTAATTCAATACAATAAAAAAAAAACAGTGAAAGTGAAGGGTACCTTGTGAACAATTAATCATCGTAGAAGGAAGTGTATGTGCAAAGACAGGTTATGGGTCCACATTCGTAGAACATAACATACGACAGCCAGCTGAAACAAATGGATAAATTAATCTCAATTGTCTTAATACAAAATATAATATTACTAAATGTTTATAACAATATTATGGTTAAACCAAAGGAAGTATGACACTGCTTGTCGAATAGTGCAGATAGTGGAAACCTAAAAGACAAAAGGAAGATTACTATTTGTGTTCTAACCATTATTTAAATATAAAATGTGTTAATTCAATAAAATAATTAAAAGGCAGTGAAAGTGAAAACTACCTAGTGCACGATTCATCATCGTAGAAGGAAGTGTACATATAGGAATTCCGCAGAGACAAATTATGGATCCACTCCATAGAACATAGTATATGACTGTCAGCTGAAACGAATGGATAAACTAACCTCAATTGCCTTTGACATATATGAAAGAAAATAATATTATTAAAAATTTACAAGAATATTACAATTAAACTAAAAGAAGCACGATAACAGTCAATGATTGATGTTCGACAATAGACTTACAGTTGCCCAATGGAAAAGAAAACTGAAAAATCAAGAAAATATGACATTACTACAAATAAATCAATATTGACGCAGCAGTCCTCGATAAGAAGAAACAAAATCAGTTAATAGGTGTAGAAAGAAGTTATAGAATAATTAAGGTAGGTTAACCGAATGTCAATAACAAATATAACTAGAATAAGAAGGTGTTATACTATATTAACATATATAATATTGTTAAATTATTGTATCTGACATATGGAAATAGATTTTATAATACACAAAAGCGATAGTTGATACAATACAATACCCACGTATTAAATTAAATTAATTAAATGACATTTTTATACATACAAACGTAGGATAAATAAAAGTACCCATAATAAGTGTTTAGAGCATAACGAAGAACCAGACAATGTCAAATACTCATTATGTAAATGTTCCAAGTAAGCAACGCAGCATCGAAGGAAAACAATTCAAGAAACTACAAACGATAATAATTCAATAAACAGGTTTTAACTAATAATACATAGATTAGCTTAAAAAATTATACTATGCAAATATGAAATAACAATAAATCACAAGTACGAAGTAACGACAGATTAATAGGAAAGAAATAGAAATAGCTAGTAAATATTAAAATAGGCTAGAAATTAATCAAGATAGATTAACTGAGTATTAATGACCAAACATGATTGAAATTAGAAATTATCATATTGTGTTGAGTTACTATAGTATTATTATATTAAATCTGGCATTAAGAAATAAGGTTGTATTATACAATAGTGACTGGTGACACATTACACTATGCACACATTAAATTAAACCAATTAAACAAAAGCTACATAAATACAAACCACCTTATAATCAAACAGTGAAATAATTCTATTAGTAATTAATAATTTCGACAACGATTTATATCCACACGGTATTACATTAAAATAACACACAGTATATATATATGTCGGATTATCATTAGGATTTAAGGCGCGTAACGATTCTTTGTTTGAGTTAGCCATCGTTTTACGAGACAGAGATTATATTTACGCGAATATACAAGATTTTACAAAATATTATGAGTATTGAGTTTAATGAATGATAAGATTAACAGACGTTAAGTTTAACCAATAATTAGATTAAAGAATAATAAATTTAACGAACAATAAGAGGTACGAATAATATGTTTTACGAATAATAAATTTAACGAATAATGAGATTAACGATTGATAGGTTTAACGAATAATGAATTTAATTAACACTATTAACAATGTTTCCGGGGTTCTAACGAATCCACGGTCAACGGGATAACTCTTTGCTATGCGTAGAATAATTTTAAACACAAAAATACGATTGCTGAGACACTCGGTAAATTGCTCGATGTATCACTTTCCAAGGCGATCACACGAATGAATATCTGATGAAAATCTTTTTCGCTGTACGACTGCATTTGTTTGTTATATGCTCGCTGCAGACATCGAGAAGGTTCCAATCGTTGTTGCTAGGCAATTTCTGTCAAAAGTTTGTTGTATACTCTTTGGAATCATCGAGAAAGATCCGAACGCCGATATTAGGCAGTTTCTGTCTGGAGATTGATTCCTAATACAACGCGAGTCCCATTATATCAGCATCTCTAAAATACAATTCTATGTGATTTCTAGGGAGAACAATACAATCGATCCACACCTTCGTCAGGCAAAACGTTTATCCCGTGACCGTGGCTACGTTCGGCGATCAGTTGTGACCTCGAACCCACTTTCGCTTTCACAAATGTCAAACAATTACAAATGACAATTGCTTAATTACAGTTATGATAAAATCTAGACTAAAGCATTAGAAGGCTTCCTCAAAATTGCAAAGGGAAGGCTCCGGTTTTCCTTTCATCTCCGACATATATATATATATATATTACAACAAACACAAAACAATGTTGAACGAAGTAATACACTGTAAACATACACATCACAACGAACACAAAACAACATTGCTGACACTTCACTAAAATAGAGTTGAAAATAACACTTCACTAAAATAGAGTTGAAAATACGTAATAGATAAATAATTATTTCGGTATTAAATAAAAGTTACATAGCACGACACCACACTCTTATTCAAGACGTATACAAACAGCTATTTTGGAAATCCGTCACGAGCGTGAAGCAGCTCTCACGCATGCGCAATGAAATACATTCGGTAATTATATACATTATTATAAACATACAATAATATTAATCCTATTCGAATTACACGTCATCCACTTGTAATATCGTGATATAATGTGTTTACAAAGAGTGGACAATAGAGATGTTAATCAGACAGAAAAAGACGATTGTTGTTCAACTTGAACTATTCACGCCAAACGCACAGAAAACAGCGCAATCCACACTCTCTCGGCAACGCCACTCGCAACCTCTGTCTCCGCTCAGCTCGCACTCGGCTCCTCGACTCGCACTCTGCTTTTCGACTCGCACTCTCTGCTTTTCGACTAACTCTCTGGTCGTTGCCGCATTCTGTTGTCTTTTTCCTAGGCCCACCGCACACGTGTTCTGCAGACGCTCGTGGCCAGAGTCACGTAGGTCTTTTCCACGAAACTATGCACTTGAAAAGACCGATGACACATTGATGGGCCCGACGGCGCCTCGGCTCTCGGGACATTGTTCATAGTTCGCCCGACATTTCTTAGGCCTTTCGTCCACGATACTACACACTGAAATAAAGTTAAAAATAATTAATAGATAGACAATTAATTCGATATTAATAAAAGTCACTACATACTAGGGACACCAGCCAACACGTGCAACATGATAAAAAAATGGGGGAATAATAAATAATAAC
This sequence comes from Bombus huntii, assembly GCF_024542735.1. NCBI lineage: Eukaryota > Metazoa > Arthropoda > Insecta > Hymenoptera > Apidae > Bombus > Bombus huntii. The sequence continues at coordinate 169,756 of NC_066255.1, read as the reverse complement.
TAATACAGCATAATACGTTATTATGTAGTAACAAAAGATTAATAACTTTTATGAGTAACTAGCTAAGAAGACTAACAAATAACAAATAATAATTAATAAAATATAATGCACTATTATATGTTAATAAGAAGATTAATAACCATTTATGGTACACAAGCTAAGAGACAATACTAAATATTAACTAAAAGAAAATATGTTAATTATTTTTTTTGTGTGTATGCACAGAATGGGTCGCAGATATTTTGACCCGAACCAAGCAAACCAACTCTACAGCCTTTATGAGGTAGACACACCTGTGGCTAATCCACAAGACCCAGAAGAAATACAATCCTGTTACTGTGCTCAACTAGTTAACACTGCTTATCTTTTCAACAGTCATCACTTTTGCCGGGATTGCTACGACTATCTAGATCCAGACGATCAAGATCTATACGAGGACCAGCCAACACACTTCTTATGCGGACGAATTCAAACAGTGCCCTGTAGACTATGTGATATACAAGTAGCAGGACTCCAACCTGCGACATCTTGTCCCTAATGGGTAAATGTTTGAATGTTTATCTTGACTTAACTCAACATGAAAGATATCTTCTGATACAAGGAATTATAATTCGCGCCGTTGCCCGCTAGGAAATTATGTATTAACACAACGAAGGCAAACATGTTAATCGATAATACATATATATGTACTCTCTTAAACAATTGCACTCGTAATACCTGCGCCTATGGATAATATATACACACATACACATATATGTCGGAGATGAAAGAACACCGGAGCCTTTGGAATTTTGAATAATCCCGCAACATTGTAATCTAGAGTCTACTATAGCTGTAATTAAACAATTATAGTTATCTAATCCGATTGTAATTGTTCGCGAGTTGTGATAATGAGCTTGGGCTCGAGGCGGCAGCCAGTCGCCGAACGTAGCCGCGGTCACGGGATGAACGCTTTGTCTAACAAAGGTATGGAGTAATTCTATAGTTCTTCTTAAAAGAAATATTTGTGGCGGCACGCGACAGTAAACATTCCAACGGTTTCTGTCCCGTGGCTCGCCACACGTTGACCCTATTCTTCGAGCAAGATGATTGCCAGATGTCGGTGCGTCTCCGCAGTACGTGTTCAGCTAGCCTGAGGGCCGTTATAAATCTTAGGATTTAGTTGACTAAAGTCCTTCAAACAAACAGTCTTTGTCCCAGCTACGGGAAGATAGGGAAAATCTATTTTTTTCGCGAACGACGCTTCCCGTTAGCAACTTTCCCTCTAGGGCAGCTAGTATCTTTTTCTAACCACCGATATGGAGATTGACCAATTAGCAGCAACGCCAAATCCCCTCACCTTCTGAACGAAGGCTATCCTCGACGAATCCGATGATCTCGTGTCCTCAGACACGCCTCATCATAGCTTTCCTCTGCAGCATCACCGCGACGGAGAGTCATTCTCTCGTGAGATCGTATTAGCGCGTTACTTAGTGTCTGTACGCTCGGTGGGTATTCCACGTTTTCGTAAAGAGTCCGACTTAGATTTTTGTGAGCACGTATATCTATCATCCCGTTGACCGCGGATTCGTTATTACTTACTTCGTTCGGAAAGTAAGGGACATTGACGTTGCTGCTAATTGCTGCTAATTGCTGCTAATTGCTGCTAATGACGTCGTTCGTTGAAAAAAATAGATCTTCCCTATCTTCCCGTAGGTGGGACAAAGACTGTTTGTCTGTTTGAAGGACTTTAGGTAACTAGATCTTTGTGTTTATGACGACCCTCGGGCTAGCTGAATCGTCGAATCAGTTACGTTTTCACAACAACAAGGTAAGCTCGTTCCTTCCTTTGCCAATCCACTATCCGCGGCAACAATGGCAACCGCAGATAAAATTACCTCCTTGCGTCGGAGACGAGGTCATTATCTCCGCTAATTCACGCTTATGTCAAATCAACTGGACGAATACGAACAATTCGGTCGTCAGGAAGAGTGCGATTTATTATTCCTCCAGAAACATCTGGACCAATATGGGACTGAGTTCTACGCCATCCAACTCGAGTTAGAAGAATTAACCGAGGAGGAAAACGCACGCGGTACCGACATGTCGGACCAATATTTAAATATACGATTACGGATAAACCACCTATTAAAAGGCGCCAATTCATTAAAACTCAACCAACGGAAATGTTCGGTCCCAATCGGAACGCTCAACACGTTGCCGACGACCTCGAAACGCTACATCACGGCCACGATCACCCCCATTGACGGCACATACGAACGCACGGTGACGTTCCTAATCATACCGACAATATCGACTTGGGTCCCATATCAACCCGTAGATCGCTCAACGATACAAATACCTAGGAATCTCCAACTAGCCGATCCAAGATTCCATAGATCTGCTTCGATTGAAATCTTATTGAGCGCCGGACCAACACTAGTATCACTCTGTGTCGGCCAACTGGATATCAGTCAATCAAACGGGCCCGACTTGCGTCTGCAAAAAACGCGATTTGGATGGGTCATCGGGGTGAGCCCAACCTCGCAATCATCATCATACGCATTTCACGCCTCCACGGCGGCTTTACAGGCGGACCTCGCCCGTTTTTGGGAAATCGACGAAGGACCGCCCGCTGCACACATTTCGGAAGCGGAACGACAATGCGAGGAGCACTTTCGAAATCACGTTCAACGCACCAACGAAGGACGATACATTGTCGCTCTCCCATTTAACGAAACAACTCCTTCGCTTGGATGCTCTAAATCCATGGCGATGAAGCGACTCACATTCCTCTGCCGTCGAATCCAACGAGACAAACGATTCGAAGTTGACTATCACGCCGTAATACAAGAATACTTGGAATTAGGACACATGACGAAGATTACCACGGACCACTGCACGGACGACGGATATTTTCTGCCACATCACGGCGTGATCAAAGAGTCCAGCCAAACTACAAAACACAGAGTTGTGTTTGACGGATCTGCACCAACCACCGCCGGAGTTTCATTAAACAACGTATTTCATACGAGACCGAAACTACAAGATGACGCATTTTTCATTCTTCTAGGATTTCGTTCTCATCAATACGGCATTACAGGCGATGTTGAAAAAATGTATCGACAATTTCTTGTGCGCCCAGAGGATCGGAAATTCCAACAAATTTTGTGGCGCAACTCTGATGAAGATGTTGACAACTATCAACTTAACACAGTGACATTCGGGCTGTCAGCGGCCCCTTATCTAGCCATTCGGTGCCTCAAACAACTGGCGGACGCCGAGGGACTTCGGTACCCACGAGCGGCGATGGTCTTACAGCGAGACTTCTACGTCGACGATGTTCTTACAGGAGTTGATACAAAGGTCGAGGCACGATCATTGAGAAGGGAGATCACAGAATTGCTTAAACTAGCCGGCTTAAACATTCTAAAATGGGTATCGAACGACCGGGAACTGCTACGAGGACTTTCCGAGCAGGACATAAACGATAAGCTGTTACTAGGCGAATCGCAAACCTTCAAAACTCTGGGTGTTGTTTGGAATTCCTTTGACGATTCGATCCTATATTCCGTCAAAATCAATCCTACCGCCTCTCGAATTACGAAAAGAACAATCAGCTCCGAAATCGCCAAGATCTACAACCCTCTTGGATTACTGGCACCAGTGATCGTTCGAGCTACGATGCTGCTCCAACGATTTTGGACATTAAAAATAGATTGGCACGAATATCACAAGGTGACTTACATACAGAATGGAGCAAATACTATGCACAGCTACCATTGCTAAATAACGTAAAGTTTCCACGTAAAACTATAATCAAGACTGCAGCGGAAATTGAGTTACACGGGTTCTGTGATGCCAGCGAAAGGGCGTATGGGGCATGCGTTTATCTTCGCACCATCACTCCGGATGGTCATGTCTGGACACAACTCCTCACTGCAAAGTCAAAGGTGGCTCCGCTCAAATCACAAACCATTCCAAGGCTGGAACTGAGTGGAGCACTTCTTCTCACATCATTGGCCACTACAGTCCTTCAAGCCTTACCAAGCAGCATTCCTCGGACCGTTTATTGGACTGATTCTACAATCGTTCTTCATTGGATTAATACATCACCCCATACGCTGAAAACCTTTGTCGCTAATCGTGTGGCAGAAATTCAACAGAAGACTCACACCTCAGATTGGCGTCAGATTCCCATTACCGATAACCCTGCAGATCTCATATTTTGTGGCCAATCACCCGAAGACTACCTGCGACCAACCAGCACCGAAGTCTGATAAGAGATCCACCTCACAACATCACATCATATCACTTGATCGGTACCCTCTCAATGTGGGGAGTATGTTAAGCCACGAGGCATATCACAGGCTGTATTTCTAACCGTCGCTCACGGTCCTACAATGTCGCAGGCAGATCGTCTTATCTGCCCGCTGGATCATATACAATATATCGACGGGCGCATAGTTGTCACCAAGCAGCGAGATCTAGAACCGTCAATTTTTATCCGTTACTTTTTCCACACAAGAAGGAGGCATACGTGATTATAGACGCGAACGGTGGCATGATCCGAGCATAGTGGGGGTCGTCTTCCAAAGAAGACGATGAAATGATCGAAAGGCAATCAGTCCCATCTGACGAACCAAACGCTATACATCGAGAGGTCTGACGAATAAAATCAAGATCGTATAGAATAACGAATTCATTGAGAGTTATTGTAAAGTCGGGTCAACTTTCTGTAACATATTTACAGTATTCATTGTTAAACAATTTGTGGCGTGTCCATCATATTATTGTCAAATATACTATTTTATGTTAACCTGTTAATACAATGTTAAATTCATTGAACCACCTCTGTTATCTTAATCGAAACAGGAGAACGACTATTTCGCGGCGTCGATTAACAGAATCGTAGCGAGAATTTACGCCTCTCGCTGACGCGTTTTCCTCGCGACCGCGTCTCTCCGCGAACGGTCATAACAGACGGCTAGCATCCTTTTTTAACCACCGATATAGAGATTGACCAATTAGCAGCGACGTCAATTTCCCTCACCTTCCGAACGAAGGCTTTCCTCGACGAATCCGAGGATCTCGTGTACTTAGACGAACCCCATATAATTTTCCTCTGTGGCATCATCGGGACGGAGAGTCATTCTCTCGTGAGGTCGTATTAGCGAGTTACTTAAAGTCTGTACGCTCGGTGGATATTCCACGTTTTCGCAAAGAGTCCGACTTAGATTTTTGTGAGCAGGTACATCTATCATTTCGTTGACCGCGGATTCGTTATTGAACCTAAGACCAACATCACTAGTATCGCGAGTGTCCAACCGCCGCGGTTGATTGTCGAGTCGGTAGCATCCATACTCGTATTAACAGACCGTACCTTATATACAAGGTTATAACACGACGATGACCGATTGCAATGAAGATTCATCAAACACCCACAACCTTATTCCTGACCCTTCTCCGACATATATATATGTCGGGTTAGGATCGGAATTTTGGGCGCGTGACAACACTTCGCGTGGACTAGCCATCGTTTCACAAAGCAGACATTATATTTACACGTATATACAAGACTATCACAAAGCTTAACAAATAATATGTCTAATGAATAATAAGCTTAACGAATAGTAAGTTTAATGAATAATATGATTTACGAATAATAAATTTAATGAACACTATTAACAATGTTTTTGGGTTCAAACGAATCTACGGTCAGCGAGATAACTCTTTACTAAGCGTGAAATAATCTTAGGCGCAAAATACGATTGACGAAAATGCTCGATGTGTCACTCTCCAAGGCAATCGCACGAATGCCAGTGTCACGTAAAATAACAAAATAAAAAAGAAATTTGAGGTGAAAAATAAAAAAAGAAAACTTTATTTTTTTCTTTACAATCTACTTCCGAACTCTAGGCGTGACTTTCTAAGACTGACTTATGATTTTCCTTTCGATCGGATCCGATTACTTTCTTTTGTCATCCCTCAACATCCCCGCCGTCCATGCATTTGCTAGGCGTCCGCGATCGTTGTCACGTGCTTTTTCTTCTAGAACCTTCGGTGAAAGGACCGTTGGGATGTTGATGGTTCATTAGGCGCTTCAGCGATATACATTGTCGCCGAGTGCCGCCACATCTTTATCTCTATCGTCAGTCCGTCGGATTTGAAGTATGCCGGTCGTGACACCAGCCTCGTCTGGAATTTGATACGCACTCGTTAGAAGCATCGAAAAGTTCCGAACGCCGTTTCTAGGCAGTTTCTGCCTGGAGTTTGATTATTGATACAATGTATGTCCCATTGTATCGGCACCTCCGAGGCAACCTCACATGTGGCTAGGCCCGCTCTCGAGGCCGCATGCCGCCACAATCACACTTCTCGGAAAACCCATACAACCACTCCAGACGTCCGTTAGGCAAAACGTTTATCTCGTGACCGTGGCTACGTTCGGCGACCAATTTTTCGTTTGAGGCTTTGTTTTCGAGAAAATCGACTTTGAATTTTCGCTCGTGCACTTTATCACGTCTCGTTATAACGGATCTCGCTGTAGATTTTTAAAAAAATTAAAAACAAAAAATTTTAAAAAAATGTTTATTCTATATTTTCAACTTCTTTTTTCGCGTAGAATCACTCCCTTTCCACTTGTACCACCAGCTATCAACCACCCTGTATATATATTTCATAGTAAAATTTCCATATGTAATTCTCCAAGTTTATTGCGGTATTAATTATTCTTAATCACTTGGTTTATTAACAGGTTTATTTTAGTCGTACAGATTTTATCCATTTTATTTCTGTGTTTGTTAATTAATTAAAATATGTATTCCTGCTGTTTCGCTATTATGTCGTATGTAGTCGTTCTTATTTTTGATTTATCAGGTCAGTTCGCGGCTCGTTCAGTTTATTAATTAGTTTTATTCAATCATTTTGTATATTTTATACTTGCTGATTAATCAAAGTGTGTCCTCCTGTTGTTCCATTTATTCTCCTTTACTATTACGTTGCATATTATCGTTCTTATTTCTTAATTTATTTGGTCGGTTCGTGGTTCGTTCGATTTATTAGTTGGGTTTATTTAATGATTTCATTTTTATTTTGTATTTTACATATTCCATCTTCGTTAACTGATTGTAGTATATCATTCTGTTGTTCCATTTATTATGTTTTGCTAATTCGTCATACATAATCCTTCTTATTCTTGATCGATTCGCGGATAGTTTAGTTTATTAATCGATTTTGTTTAGTTATAGATATTTTATTTTATTTTTTGTATTATATATATTCCATATTCGTTAATTAATTAAAATTTAATGGAAATTAAAGTTGTCGAACTTTGAATTTGACATTCGATATGAAGAAGGCAAAGCAAACGCTACTAGCGTTTTAACTAATTAGCGGATTATCTAGAAATTCCCCGGAGGTATGTCTGCCAATCAGGAAATGAGAAGAAGATTCACCGGTTCGTTGTCCACCTCTAAAAGATTTGAATTAATCACGTCAACCGAGAACTCTCCCATATTTGAAGCTAAGCCTCGCCTCCCTCAATCCCATGGTCCAGGAAATCAGAGAAGAGCAGTCATTCGAGAATACCTTACTACACAAGAAACACCCATAAAATATTTTGATCAGGCTGCGGAAGACACCGACGAAAACACCGGTGAAGAAGCATCTGATCATGAGATAAGCGATGCCGAAATATCAAGAGAAGAGGAGTTTTCCCTATCGTGCTCTGAGTTGCCACAACAACGGGAAGAAAGGACCAAACCCACAGTATTTACAGAATTGAAGATCTCAGAAGCAAGAGATTCGATAGTGAAAGTAAACGATCATAAAGTGATTTTTATCGATACAAAAGGAAATCCGGTGGACAGAGGAGCCTTAGAAATAAAAGAAGCAAGGAAATTACCGCATTATGGAGATGTAATGTTTGAAAGAGCAAGATTATATCAAGACTCAGGAAAACAAATAATATCTTTACCCATGAAAGAAAACCGAAACGTCCCAATAACAGCGGAAAACTTGTTGTACTCGTTAAAAACCTTGCTGGACGTGGTAAATGAGAAATTGACACGTACAATCAAGAAATTGAAGGAAGTATTCTTAGCAAAAACAATACACATTACCATTTGCACCAGGGAAGTAACCATCCCACCAGTGGAAGCGCGAACTAACATAATTCGGGAAAAAACACGAATCGTCCGTAGCAGGACACAAAGGAGTAACGAAAACCTACCAAAGAATACGGCAACATTATTATTGGGAAAACATGAAGAAGGAAATCCAGGAGTACGTAAGAATATGTAAAGAATGTCAATTGAAGAACTTAACTAGAATAAAAACGAAGCAACCAATGGTACTCACTGATGCACCGGACAAAGCTTTCGACAAAATCAGTATGGATATCGGCGGTTCATTACCAAAGACACAAAGGGAAAACGAATATATATTAACGATTCAAGATTTATTAACAAAGAACTCGCTCGGAATTCCGATCAAAGGAATCACTTCGGCCGAAATAGCAGACATTTTTATTAAGCAATTCATTTGTCGATTCGGTTCACCAAGAGCGATCTTGACCGATTAGGGAGCGAACTTTACATCTTCCTTAATAAAAAAAAAAGGTAGTAAAGAGGTTTCGGATAAAAAGATGCACCACGACAGCATATCACCCACAAAGCAACGGTTCATCGAAAGATCACGCCACGTGTATCTCAAGTTATATATCGAAAATTCCAGAAATTGGGACGAATGGGTGAAATTAGCCATGTTTTCTTATAATACCTCTGCACACGAAGGAACGAAATTCTCCCCACACGAACTAGGGCACTTGGCCAGAGAACCCACTGGTGAAATAATAATCGAAGAAGATTAACATACTACTAACATACGCAGAATACCTCAGAGATCTGTTCGATAAAATCAACACCGTGCAGCAGATGGCAAGAGAAAATTTGGTGAAATCCAAGTTAAAATCAAAAGAATACTACGACAGATGAATCGGCCCGCAAAATTTCAAAATAGAACACCTAGTATATCTATTAAAGGAACCTAGCAGAGGAAAATTTTCCGATCAATATCCGGGACCGCATAAGTGTTAGAAATTTTAGAAACTCAAAACGTCAAGATTGAAGTGAAAGGGACTAGGCGAACAGTGCACTTAAACAAGTTAAAATTAGCGTATAATCGAAATAATCAATAAATGAAACGATTTCAGAAGGCAAGAATAATGCAGATAGTGGAAACCTAAAAGAAAAAGAAAAAAGAAAAATTATTATGTGTGCTCTAACCATTATTCAAATATAAAACGTGTTAATTCAATACAATAAAAAAAAAACAGTGAAAGTGAAGGGTACCTTGTGAACAATTAATCATCGTAGAAGGAAGTGTATGTGCAAAGACAGGTTATGGGTCCACATTCGTAGAACATAACATACGACAGCCAGCTGAAACAAATGGATAAATTAATCTCAATTGTCTTAATACAAAATATAATATTACTAAATGTTTATAACAATATTATGATTAAACCAAAGGAAGTATGACACTGCTTGTCGAATAGTGCAGATAGTGGAAACCTAAAAGACAAAAGGAAGATTACTATTTGTGTTCTAACCATTATTTAAATATAAAATGTGTTAATTCAATAAAATAATTAAAAGGCAGTGAAAGTGAAAACTACCTAGTGCACGATTCATCATCGTAGAAGGAAGTGTACATATAGGAATTCCGCAGAGACAAATTATGGATCCACTCCATAGAACATAGTATATGACTGTCAGCTGAAACGAATGGATAAACTAACCTCAATTGCCTTTGACATATATGAAAGAAAATAATATTATTAAAAATTTACAAGAATATTACAATTAAACTAAAAGAAGCACGATAACAGTCAATGATTGATGTTCGACAATAGACTTACAGTTGCCCAATGGAAAAGAAAACTGAAAAATCAAGAAAATATGACATTACTACAAATAAATCAATATTGACGCAGCAGTCCTCGATAAGAAGAAACAAAATCAGTTAATAGGTGTAGAAAGAAGTTATAGAATAATTAAGGTAGGTTAACCGAATGTCAATAACAAATATAACTAGAATAAGAAGGTGTTATACTATATTAACATATATAATATTGTTAAATTATTGTATCTGACATATGGAAATAGATTTTATAATACACAAAAGCGATAGTTGATACAATACAATACCCACGTATTAAATTAAATTAATTAAATGACATTTTTATACATACAAACGTAGGATAAATAAAAGTACCCATAATAAGTGTTTAGAGCATAACGAAGAACCAGACAATGTCAAATACTCATTATGTAAATGTTCCAAGTAAGCAACGCAGCATCGAAGGAAAACAATTCAAGAAACTACAAACGATAATAATTCAATAAACAGGTTTTAACTAATAATACATAGATTAGCTTAAAAAATTATACTATGCAAATATGAAATAACAATAAATCACAAGTACGAAGTAACGACAGATTAATAGGAAAGAAATAGAAATAGCTAGTAAATATTAAAATAGGCTAGAAATTAATCAAGATAGATTAACTGAGTATTAATGACCAAACATGATTGAAATTAGAAATTATCATATTGTGTTGAGTTACTATAGTATTATTATATTAAATCTGGCATTAAGAAATAAGGTTGTATTATACAATAGTGACTGGTGACACATTACACTATGCACACATTAAATTAAACCAATTAAACAAAAGCTACATAAATACAAACCACCTTATAATCAAACAGTGAAATAATTCTATTAGTAATTAATAATTTCGACAACGATTTATATCCACACGGTATTACATTAAAATAACACACAGTATATATATATGTCGGATTATCATTAGGATTTAAGGCGCGTAACGATTCTTTGTTTGAGTTAGCCATCGTTTTACGAGACAGAGATTATATTTACGCGAATATACAAGATTTTACAAAATATTATGAGTATTGAGTTTAATGAATGATAAGATTAACAGACGTTAAGTTTAACCAATAATTAGATTAAAGAATAATAAATTTAACGAACAATAAGAGGTACGAATAATATGTTTTACGAATAATAAATTTAACGAATAATGAGATTAACGATTGATAGGTTTAACGAATAATGAATTTAATTAACACTATTAACAATGTTTCCGGGGTTCTAACGAATCCACGGTCAACGGGATAACTCTTTGCTATGCGTAGAATAATTTTAAACACAAAAATACGATTGCTGAGACACTCGGTAAATTGCTCGATGTATCACTTTCCAAGGCGATCACACGAATGAATATCTGATGAAAATCTTTTTCGCTGTACGACTGCATTTGTTTGTTATATGCTCGCTGCAGACATCGAGAAGGTTCCAATCGTTGTTGCTAGGCAATTTCTGTCAAAAGTTTGTTGTATACTCTTTGGAAACATCGAGAAAGATCCGAACGCCGATATTAGGCAGTTTCTGTCTGGAGATTGATTCCTAATACAACGCGAGTCCCATTATATCAGCATCTCTAAAATACAATTCTATGTGATTTCTAGGGAGAACAATACAATCGATCCACACCTTCGTCAGGCAAAACGTTTATCCCGTGACCGTGGCTACGTTCGGCGATCAGTTGTGACCTCGAACCCACTTTCGCTTTCACAAATGTCAAACAATTACAAATGACAATTGCTTAATTACAGTTATGATAAAATCTAGACTAAAGCATTAGAAGGCTTCCTCAAAATTGCAAAGGGAAGGCTCCGGTTTTCCTTTCATCTCCGACATATATATATATATATATTACAACAAACACAAAACAATGTTGAACGAAGTAATACACTGTAAACATACACATCACAACGAACACAAAACAACATTGCTGACACTTCACTAAAATAGAGTTGAAAATAACACTTCACTAAAATAGAGTTGAAAATACGTAATAGATAAATAATTATTTCGGTATTAAATAAAAGTTACATAGCACGACACCACACTCTTATTCAAGACGTATACAAACAGCTATTTTGGAAATCCGTCACGAGCGTGAAGCAGCTCTCACGCATGCGCAATGAAATACATTCGGTAATTATATACATTATTATAAACATACAATAATATTAATCCTATTCGAATTACACGTCATCCACTTGTAATATCGTGATATAATGTGTTTACAAAGAGTGGACAATAGAGATGTTAATCAGACAGAAAAAGACGATTGTTGTTCAACTTGAACTATTCACGCCAAACGCACAGAAAACAGCGCAATCCACACTCTCTCGGCAACGCCACTCGCAACCTCTGTCTCCGCTCAGCTCGCACTCGGCTCCTCGACTCGCACTCTGCTTTTCGACTCGCACTCTCTGCTTTTCGACTAACTCTCTGGTCGTTGCCGCATTCTGTTGTCTTTTTCCTAGGCCCACCGCACACGTGTTCTGCAGACGCTCGTGGCCAGAGTCACGTAGGTCTTTTCCACGAAACTATGCACTTGAAAAGACCGATGACACATTGATGGGCCCGACGGCGCCTCGGCTCTCGGGACATTGTTCATAGTTCGCCCGACATTTCTTAGGCCTTTCGTCCACGATACTACACACTGAAATAAAGTTAAAAATAATTAATAGATAGACAATTAATTCGATATTAATAAAAGTCACTACATACTAGGGACACCAGCCAACACGTGCAACATGATAAAAAAATGGGGGAATAATAAATAATAACTAATACAGCATAATACGTTATTATGTAGTAACAAAAGATTAATAACTTTTATGAGTAACTAGCTAAGAAGACTAACAAATAACAAATAATAATTAATAAAATATAATGCACTATTATATGTTAATAAGAAGATTAATAACCATTTATGGTACACAAGCTAAGAGACAATACTAAATATTAACTAAAAGAAAATATGTTAATTATTTTTTTTGTGTGTATGCACAGAATGGGTCGCAGATATTTTGACCCGAACCAAGCAAACCAACTCTACAGCCTTTATGAGGTAGACACACCTGTGGCTAATCCACAAGACCCAGAAGAAATACAATCCTGTTACTGTGCTCAACTAGTTAACACTGCTTATCTTTTCAACAGTCATCACTTTTGCCGGGATTGCTACGACTATCTAGATCCAGACGATCAAGATCTATACGAGGACCAGCCAACACACTTCTTATGCGGACGAATTCAAACAGTGCCCTGTAGACTATGTGATATACAAGTAGCAGGACTCCAACCTGCGACATCTTGTCCCTAATGGGTAAATGTTTGAATGTTTATCTTGACTTAACTCAACATGAAAGATATCTTCTGATACAAGGAATTATAATTCGCGCCGTTGCCCGCTAGGAAATTATGTATTAACACAACGAAGGCAAACATGTTAATCGATAATACATATATATGTACTCTCTTAAACAATTGCACTCGTAATACCTGCGCCTATGGATAATATATACACACATACACATATATGTCGGAGATGAAAGAACACCGGAGCCTTTGGAATTTTGAATAATCCCGCAACATTGTAATCTAGAGTCTACTATAGCTGTAATTAAACAATTATAGTTATCTAATCCGATTGTAATTGTTCGCGAGTTGTGATAATGAGCTTGGGCTCGAGGCGGCAGCCAGTCGCCGAACGTAGCCGCGGTCACGGGATGAACGCTTTGTCTAACAAAGGTATGGAGTAATTCTATAGTTCTTCTTAAAAGAAATATTTGTGGCGGCACGCGACAGTAAACATTCCAACGGTTTCTGTCCCGTGGCTCGCCACACGTTGACCCTATTCTTCGAGCAAGATGATTGCCAGATGTCGGTGCGTCTCCGCAGTACGTGTTCAGCTAGCCTGAGGGCCGTTATAAATCTTAGGATTTAGTTGACTAAAGTCCTTCAAACAAACAGTCTTTGTCCCAGCTACGGGAAGATAGGGAAAATCTATTTTTTTCGCGAACGACGCTTCCCGTTAGCAACTTTCCCTCTAGGGCAGCTAGTATCTTTTTCTAACCACCGATATGGAGATTGACCAATTAGCAGCAACGCCAAATCCCCTCACCTTCTGAACGAAGGCTATCCTCGACGAATCCGATGATCTCGTGTCCTCAGACACGCCTCATCATAGCTTTCCTCTGCAGCATCACCGCGACGGAGAGTCATTCTCTCGTGAGATCGTATTAGCGCGTTACTTAGTGTCTGTACGCTCGGTGGGTATTCCACGTTTTCGTAAAGAGTCCGACTTAGATTTTTGTGAGCACGTATATCTATCATCCCGTTGACCGCGGATTCGTTATTACTTACTTCGTTCGGAAAGTAAGGGACATTGACGTTGCTGCTAATTGCTGCTAATTGCTGCTAATTGCTGCTAATGACGTCGTTCGTTGAAAAAAATAGATCTTCCCTATCTTCCCGTAGTTGGGACAAAGACTGTTTGTCTGTTTGAAGGACTTTAGGTAACTAGATCTTTGTGTTTATGACGACCCTCGGGCTAGCTGAATCGTCGAATCAGTTACGTTTTCACAACAACAAGGTAAGCTCGTTCCTTCCTTTGCCAATCCACTATCCGCGGCAACAATGGCAACCGCAGATAAAATTACCTCCTTGCGTCGGAGACGAGGTCATTATCTCCGCTAATTCACGCTTATGTCAAATCAACTGGACGAATACGAACAATTCGGTCGTCAGGAAGAGTGCGATTTATTATTCCTCCAGAAACATCTGGACCAATATGGGACTGAGTTCTACGCCATCCAACTCGAGTTAGAAGAATTAACCGAGGAGGAAAACGCACGCGGTACCGACATGTCGGACCAATATTTAAATATACGATTACGGATAAACCACCTATTAAAAGGCGCCAATTCATTAAAACTCAACCAACGGAAATGTTCGGTCCCAATCGGAACGCTCAACACGTTGCCGACGACCTCGAAACGCTACATCACGGCCACGATCACCCCCATTGACGGCACATACGAACGCACGGTGACGTTCCTAATCATACCGACAATATCGACTTGGGTCCCATATCAACCCGTAGATCGCTCAACGATACAAATACCTAGGAATCTCCAACTAGCCGATCCAAGATTCCATAGATCTGCTTCGATTGAAATCTTATTGAGCGCCGGACCAACACTAGTATCACTCTGTGTCGGCCAACTGGATATCAGTCAATCAAACGGGCCCGACTTGCGTCTGCAAAAAACGCGATTTGGATGGGTCATCGGGGTGAGCCCAACCTCGCAATCATCATCATACGCATTTCACGCCTCCACGGCGGCTTTACAGGCGGACCTCGCCCGTTTTTGGGAAATCGACGAAGGACCGCCCGCTGCACACATTTCGGAAGCGGAACGACAATGCGAGGAGCACTTTCGAAATCACGTTCAACGCACCAACGAAGGACGATACATTGTCGCTCTCCCATTTAACGAAACAACTCCTTCGCTTGGATGCTCTAAATCCATGGCGATGAAGCGACTCACATTCCTCTGCCGTCGAATCCAACGAGACAAACGATTCGAAGTTGACTATCACGCCGTAATACAAGAATACTTGGAATTAGGACACATGACGAAGATTACCACGGACCACTGCACGGACGACGGATATTTTCTGCCACATCACGGCGTGATCAAAGAGTCCAGCCAAACTACAAAACACAGAGTTGTGTTTGACGGATCTGCACCAACCACCGCCGGAGTTTCATTAAACAACGTATTTCATACGAGACCGAAACTACAAGATGACGCATTTTTCATTCTTCTAGGATTTCGTTCTCATCAATACGGCATTACAGGCGATGTTGAAAAAATGTATCGACAATTTCTTGTGCGCCCAGAGGATCGGAAATTCCAACAAATTTTGTGGCGCAACTCTGATGAAGATGTTGACAACTATCAACTTAACACAGTGACATTCGGGCTGTCAGCGGCCCCTTATCTAGCCATTCGGTGCCTCAAACAACTGGCGGACGCCGAGGGACTTCGGTACCCACGAGCGGCGATGGTCTTACAGCGAGACTTCTACGTCGACGATGTTCTTACAGGAGTTGATACAAAGGTCGAGGCACGATCATTGAGAAGGGAGATCACAGAATTGCTTAAACTAGCCGGCTTAAACATTCTAAAATGGGTATCGAACGACCGGGAACTGCTACGAGGACTTTCCGAGCAGGACATAAACGATAAGCTGTTACTAGGCGAATCGCAAACCTTCAAAACTCTGGGTGTTGTTTGGAATTCCTTTGACGATTCGATCCTATATTCCGTCAAAATCAATCCTACCGCCTCTCGAATTACGAAAAGAACAATCAGCTCCGAAATCGCCAAGATCTACAACCCTCTTGGATTACTGGCACCAGTGATCGTTCGAGCTACGATGCTGCTCCAACGATTTTGGACATTAAAAATAGATTGGCACGAATATCACAAGGTGACTTACATACAGAATGGAGCAAATACTATGCACAGCTACCATTGCTAAATAACGTAAAGTTTCCACGTAAAACTATAATCAAGACTGCAGCGGAAATTGAGTTACACGGGTTCTGTGATGCCAGCGAAAGGGCGTATGGGGCATGCGTTTATCTTCGCACCATCACTCCGGATGGTCATGTCTGGACACAACTCCTCACTGCAAAGTCAAAGGTGGCTCCGCTCAAATCACAAACCATTCCAAGGCTGGAACTGAGTGGAGCACTTCTTCTCACATCATTGGCCACTACAGTCCTTCAAGCCTTACCAAGCAGCATTCCTCGGACCGTTTATTGGACTGATTCTACAATCGTTCTTCATTGGATTAATACATCACCCCATACGCTGAAAACCTTTGTCGCTAATCGTGTGGCAGAAATTCAACAGAAGACTCACACCTCAGATTGGCGTCAGATTCCCATTACCGATAACCCTGCAGATCTCATATTTTGTGGCCAATCACCCGAAGACTACCTGCGACCAACCAGCACCGAAGTCTGATAAGAGATCCACCTCACAACATCACATCATATCACTTGATCGGTACCCTCTCAATGTGGGGAGTATGTTAAGCCACGAGGCATATCACAGGCTGTATTTCTAACCGTCGCTCACGGTCCTACAATGTCGCAGGCAGATCGTCTTATCTGCCCGCTGGATCATATACAATATATCGACGGGCGCATAGTTGTCACCAAGCAGCGAGATCTAGAACCGTCAATTTTTATCCGTTACTTTTTCCACACAAGAAGGAGGCATACGTGATTATAGACGCGAACGGTGGCATGATCCGAGCATAGTGGGGGTCGTCTTCCAAAGAAGACGATGAAATGATCGAAAGGCAATCAGTCCCATCTGACGAACCAAACGCTATACATCGAGAGGTCTGACGAATAAAATCAAGATCGTATAGAATAACGAATTCATTGAGAGTTATTGTAAAGTCGGGTCAACTTTCTGTAACATATTTACAGTATTCATTGTTAAACAATTTGTGGCGTGTCCATCATATTATTGTCAAATATACTATTTTATGTTAACCTGTTAATACAATGTTAAATTCATTGAACCACCTCTGTTATCTTAATCGAAACAGGAGAACGACTATTTCGCGGCGTCGATTAACAGAATCGTAGCGAGAATTTACGCCTCTCGCTGACGCGTTTTCCTCGCGACCGCGTCTCTCCGCGAACGGTCATAACAGACGGCTAGCATCCTTTTTTAACCACCGATATAGAGATTGACCAATTAGCAGCGACGTCAATTTCCCTCACCTTCCGAACGAAGGCTTTCCTCGACGAATCCGAGGATCTCGTGTACTTAGACGAACCCCATATAATTTTCCTCTGTGGCATCATCGGGACGGAGAGTCATTCTCTCGTGAGGTCGTATTAGCGAGTTACTTAAAGTCTGTACGCTCGGTGGATATTCCACGTTTTCGCAAAGAGTCCGACTTAGATTTTTGTGAGCAGGTACATCTATCATTTCGTTGACCGCGGATTCGTTATTGAACCTAAGACCAACATCACTAGTATCGCGAGTGTCCAACCGCCGCGGTTGATTGTCGAGTCGGTAGCATCCATACTCGTATTAACAGACCGTACCTTATATACAAGGTTATAACACGACGATGACCGATTGCAATGAAGATTCATCAAACACCCACAACCTTATTCCTGACCCTTCTCCGACATATATATATGTCGGGTTAGGATCGGAATTTTGGGCGCGTGACAACACTTCGCGTGGACTAGCCATCGTTTCACAAAGCAGACATTATATTTACACGTATATACAAGACTATCACAAAGCTTAACAAATAATATGTCTAATGAATAATAAGCTTAACGAATAGTAAGTTTAATGAATAATATGATTTACGAATAATAAATTTAATGAACACTATTAACAATGTTTTTGGGTTCAAACGAATCTACGGTCAGCGAGATAACTCTTTACTAAGCGTGAAATAATCTTAGGCGCAAAATACGATTGACGAAAATGCTCGATGTGTCACTCTCCAAGGCAATCGCACGAATGCCAGTGTCACGTAAAATAACAAAATAAAAAAGAAATTTGAGGTGAAAAATAAAAAAAGAAAACTTTATTTTTTTCTAACAACAATACACTTTACAATCTACTTCCGAACTCTAGGCGTGACTTTCTAAGACTGACTTATGATTTTCCTTTCGATCGGATCCGATTACTTTCTTTTGTCATCCCTCAACATCCCCGCCGTCCATGCATTTGCTAGGCGTCCGCGATCGTTGTCACGTGCTTTTTCTTCTAGAACCTTCGGTGAAAGGACCGTTGGGATGTTGATGGTTCATTAGGCGCTTCAGCGATATACATTGTCGCCGAGTGCCGCCACATCTTTATCTCTATCGTCAGTCCGTCGGATTTGAAGTATGCCGGTCGTGACACCAGCCTCGTCTGGAATTTGATACGCACTCGTTAGAAGCATCGAAAAGTTCCGAACGCCGTTTCTAGGCAGTTTCTGCCTGGAGTTTGATTATTGATACAATGTATGTCCCATTGTATCGGCACCTCCGAGGCAACCTCACATGTGGCTAGGCCCGCTCTCGAGGCCGCATGCCGCCACAATCACACTTCTCGGAAAACCCATACAACCACTCCAGACGTCCGTTAGGCAAAACGTTTATCTCGTGACCGTGGCTACGTTCGGCGACCAATTTTTCGTTTGAGGCTTTGTTTTCGAGAAAATCGACTTT
The DNA here is from genome assembly GCF_024542735.1 of Bombus huntii. Lineage (NCBI taxonomy): Eukaryota > Metazoa > Arthropoda > Insecta > Hymenoptera > Apidae > Bombus > Bombus huntii. The sequence continues at coordinate 150,554 of NC_066255.1, read as the reverse complement.
GAATTTTCGCTCGTGCACTTTATCACGTCTCGTTATAACGGATCTCGCTGTAGATTTTTAAAAAAATTAAAAACAAAAAATTTTAAAAAAATGTTTATTCTATATTTTCAACTTCTTTTTTCGCGTAGAATCACTCCCTTTCCACTTGTACCACCAGCTATCAACCACCCTGTATATATATTTCATAGTAAAATTTCCATATGTAATTCTCCAAGTTTATTGCGGTATTAATTATTCTTAATCACTTGGTTTATTAACAGGTTTATTTTAGTCGTACAGATTTTATCCATTTTATTTCTGTGTTTGTTAATTAATTAAAATATGTATTCCTGCTGTTTCGCTATTATGTCGTATGTAGTCGTTCTTATTTTTGATTTATCAGGTCAGTTCGCGGCTCGTTCAGTTTATTAATTAGTTTTATTCAATCATTTTGTATATTTTATACTTGCTGATTAATCAAAGTGTGTCCTCCTGTTGTTCCATTTATTCTCCTTTACTATTACGTTGCATATTATCGTTCTTATTTCTTAATTTATTTGGTCGGTTCGTGGTTCGTTCGATTTATTAGTTGGGTTTATTTAATGATTTCATTTTTATTTTGTATTTTACATATTCCATCTTCGTTAACTGATTGTAGTATATCATTCTGTTGTTCCATTTATTATGTTTTGCTAATTCGTCATACATAATCCTTCTTATTCTTGATCGATTCGCGGATAGTTTAGTTTATTAATCGATTTTGTTTAGTTATAGATATTTTATTTTATTTTTTGTATTATATATATTCCATATTCGTTAATTAATTAAAATTTAATGGAAATTAAAGTTGTCGAACTTTGAATTTGACATTCGATATGAAGAAGGCAAAGCAAACGCTACTAGCGTTTTAACTAATTAGCGGATTATCTAGAAATTCCCCGGAGGTATGTCTGCCAATCAGGAAATGAGAAGAAGATTCACCGGTTCGTTGTCCACCTCTAAAAGATTTGAATTAATCACGTCAACCGAGAACTCTCCCATATTTGAAGCTAAGCCTCGCCTCCCTCAATCCCATGGTCCAGGAAATCAGAGAAGAGCAGTCATTCGAGAATACCTTACTACACAAGAAACACCCATAAAATATTTTGATCAGGCTGCGGAAGACACCGACGAAAACACCGGTGAAGAAACATCTGATCATGAGATAAGCGATGCCGAAATATCAAGAGAAGAGGAGTTTTCCCTATCGTGCTCTGAGTTGCCACAACAACGGGAAGAAAGGACCAAACCCACAGTATTTACAGAATTGAAGATCTCAGAAGCAAGAGATTCGATAGTGAAAGTAAACGATCATAAAGTGATTTTTATCGATACAAAAGGAAATCCGGTGGACAGAGGAGCCTTAGAAATAAAAGAAGCAAGGAAATTACCGCATTATGGAGATGTAATGTTTGAAAGAGCAAGATTATATCAAGACTCAGGAAAACAAATAATATCTTTACCCATGAAAGAAAACCGAAACGTCCCAATAACAGCGGAAAACTTGTTGTACTCGTTAAAAACCTTGCTGGACGTGGTAAATGAGAAATTGACACGTACAATCAAGAAATTGAAGGAAGTATTCTTAGCAAAAACAATACACATTACCATTTGCACCAGGGAAGTAACCATCCCACCAGTGGAAGCGCGAACTAACATAATTCGGGAAAAAACACGAATCGTCCGTAGCAGGACACAAAGGAGTAACGAAAACCTACCAAAGAATACGGCAACATTATTATTGGGAAAACATGAAGAAGGAAATCCAGGAGTACGTAAGAATATGTAAAGAATGTCAATTGAAGAACTTAACTAGAATAAAAACGAAGCAACCAATGGTACTCACTGATGCACCGGACAAAGCTTTCGACAAAATCAGTATGGATATCGGCGGTTCATTACCAAAGACACAAAGGGAAAACGAATATATATTAACGATTCAAGATTTATTAACAAAGAACTCGCTCGGAATTCCGATCAAAGGAATCACTTCGGCCGAAATAGCAGACATTTTTATTAAGCAATTCATTTGTCGATTCGGTTCACCAAGAGCGATCTTGACCGATTAGGGAGCGAACTTTACATCTTCCTTAATAAAAAAAAAAGGTAGTAAAGAGGTTTCGGATAAAAAGATGCACCACGACAGCATATCACCCACAAAGCAACGGTTCATCGAAAGATCACGCCACGTGTATCTCAAGTTATATATCGAAAATTCCAGAAATTGGGACGAATGGGTGAAATTAGCCATGTTTTCTTATAATACCTCTGTACACGAAGGAACGAAATTCTCCCCACACGAACTAGGGCACTTGGCCAGAGAACCCACTGGTGAAATAATAATCGAAGAAGATTAACATACTACTAACATACGCAGAATACCTCAGAGATCTGTTCGATAAAATCAACACCGTGCAGCAGATGGCAAGAGAAAATTTGGTGAAATCCAAGTTAAAATCAAAAGAATACTACGACAGATGAATCGGCCCGCAAAATTTCAAAATAGAACACCTAGTATATCTATTAAAGGAACCTAGCAGAGGAAAATTTTCCGATCAATATCCGGGACCGCATAAGTGTTAGAAATTTTAGAAACTCAAAACGTCAAGATTGAAGTGAAAGGGACTAGGCGAACAGTGCACTTAAACAAGTTAAAATTAGCGTATAACCGAAATAATCAATAAATGAAACGATTTCAGAAGGCAAGAATAATGCAGATAGTGGAAACCTAAAAGAAAAAGAAAAAAGAAAAATTATTATGTGTGCTCTAACCATTATTCAAATATAAAACGTGTTAATTCAATACAATAAAAAAAAAACAGTGAAAGTGAAGGGTACCTTGTGAACAATTAATCATCGTAGAAGGAAGTGTATGTGCAAAGACAGGTTATGGGTCCACATTCGTAGAACATAACATACGACAGCCAGCTGAAACAAATGGATAAATTAATCTCAATTGTCTTAATACAAAATATAATATTACTAAATGTTTATAACAATATTATGGTTAAACCAAAGGAAGTATGACACTGCTTGTCGAATAGTGCAGATAGTGGAAACCTAAAAGACAAAAGGAAGATTACTATTTGTGTTCTAACCATTATTTAAATATAAAATGTGTTAATTCAATAAAATAATTAAAAGGCAGTGAAAGTGAAAACTACCTAGTGCACGATTCATCATCGTAGAAGGAAGTGTACATATAGGAATTCCGCAGAGACAAATTATGGATCCACTCCATAGAACATAGTATATGACTGTCAGCTGAAACGAATGGATAAACTAACCTCAATTGCCTTTGACATATATGAAAGAAAATAATATTATTAAAAATTTACAAGAATATTACAATTAAACTAAAAGAAGCACGATAACAGTCAATGATTGATGTTCGACAATAGACTTACAGTTGCCCAATGGAAAAGAAAACTGAAAAATCAAGAAAATATGACATTACTACAAATAAATCAATATTGACGCAGCAGTCCTCGATAAGAAGAAACAAAATCAGTTAATAGGTGTAGAAAGAAGTTATAGAATAATTAAGGTAGGTTAACCGAATGTCAATAACAAATATAACTAGAATAAGAAGGTGTTATACTATATTAACATATATAATATTGTTAAATTATTGTATCTGACATATGGAAATAGATTTTATAATACACAAAAGCGATAGTTGATACAATACAATACCCACGTATTAAATTAAATTAATTAAATGACATTTTTATACATACAAACGTAGGATAAATAAAAGTACCCATAATAAGTGTTTAGAGCATAACGAAGAACCAGACAATGTCAAATACTCATTATGTAAATGTTCCAAGTAAGCAACGCAGCATCGAAGGAAAACAATTCAAGAAACTACAAACGATAATAATTCAATAAACAGGTTTTAACTAATAATACATAGATTAGCTTAAAAAATTATACTATGCAAATATGAAATAACAATAAATCACAAGTACGAAGTAACGACAGATTAATAGGAAAGAAATAGAAATAGCTAGTAAATATTAAAATAGGCTAGAAATTAATCAAGATAGATTAACTGAGTATTAATGACCAAACATGATTGAAATTAGAAATTATCATATTGTGTTGAGTTACTATAGTATTATTATATTAAATCTGGCATTAAGAAATAAGGTTGTATTATACAATAGTGACTGGTGACACATTACACTATGCACACATTAAATTAAACCAATTAAACAAAAGCTACATAAATACAAACCACCTTATAATCAAACAGTGAAATAATTCTATTAGTAATTAATAATTTCGACAACGATTTATATCCACACGGTATTACATTAAAATAACACACAGTATATATATATGTCGGATTATCATTAGGATTTAAGGCGCGTAACGATTCTTTGTTTGAGTTAGCCATCGTTTTACGAGACAGAGATTATATTTACGCGAATATACAAGATTTTACAAAATATTATGAGTATTGAGTTTAATGAATGATAAGATTAACAGACGTTAAGTTTAACCAATAATTAGATTAAAGAATAATAAATTTAACGAACAATAAGAGGTACGAATAATATGTTTTACGAATAATAAATTTAACGAATAATGAGATTAACGATTGATAGGTTTAACGAATAATGAATTTAATTAACACTATTAACAATGTTTCCGGGGTTCTAACGAATCCACGGTCAACGGGATAACTCTTTGCTATGCGTAGAATAATTTTAAACACAAAAATACGATTGCTGAGACACTCGGTAAATTGCTCGATGTATCACTTTCCAAGGCGATCACACGAATGAATATCTGATGAAAATCTTTTTCGCTGTACGACTGCATTTGTTTGTTATATGCTCGCTGCAGACATCGAGAAGGTTCCAATCGTTGTTGCTAGGCAATTTCTGTCAAAAGTTTGTTGTATACTCTTTGGAAACATCGAGAAAGATCCGAACGCCGATATTAGGCAGTTTCTGTCTGGAGATTGATTCCTAATACAACGCGAGTCCCATTATATCAGCATCTCTAAAATACAATTCTATGTGATTTCTAGGGAGAACAATACAATCGATCCACACCTTCGTCAGGCAAAACGTTTATCCCGTGACCGTGGCTACGTTCGGCGATCAGTTGTGACCTCGAACCCACTTTCGCTTTCACAAATGTCAAACAATTACAAATGACAATTGCTTAATTACAGTTATGATAAAATCTAGACTAAAGCATTAGAAGGCTTCCTCAAAATTGCAAAGGGAAGGCTCCGGTTTTCCTTTCATCTCCGACATATATATATATATATATTACAACAAACACAAAACAATGTTGAACGAAGTAATACACTGTAAACATACACATCACAACGAACACAAAACAACATTGCTGACACTTCACTAAAATAGAGTTGAAAATAACACTTCACTAAAATAGAGTTGAAAATACGTAATAGATAAATAATTATTTCGGTATTAAATAAAAGTTACATAGCACGACACCACACTCTTATTCAAGACGTATACAAACAGCTATTTTGGAAATCCGTCACGAGCGTGAAGCAGCTCTCACGCATGCGCAATGAAATACATTCAGTAATTATATACATTATTATAAACATACAATAATATTAATCCTATTCGAATTACACGTCATCCACTTGTAATATCGTGATATAATGTGTTTACAAAGAGTGGACAATAGAGATGTTAATCAGACAGAAAAAGACGATTGTTGTTCAACTTGAACTATTCACGCCAAACGCACAGAAAACAGCGCAATCCACACTCTCTCGGCAACGCCACTCGCAACCTCTGTCTCCGCTCAGCTCGCACTCGGCTCCTCGACTCGCACTCTGCTTTTCGACTCGCACTCTCTGCTTTTCGACTAACTCTCTGGTCGTTGCCGCATTCTGTTGTCTTTTTCCTAGGCCCACCGCACACGTGTTCTGCAGACGCTCGTGGCCAGAGTCACGTAGGTCTTTTCCACGAAACTATGCACTTGAAAAGACCGATGACACATTGATGGGCCCGACGGCGCCTCGGCTCTCGGGACATTGTTCATAGTTCGCCCGACATTTCTTAGGCCTTTCGTCCACGATACTACACACTGAAATAAAGTTAAAAATAATTAATAGATAGACAATTAATTCGATATTAATAAAAGTCACTACATACTAGGGACACCAGCCAACACGTGCAACATGATAAAAAAATGGGGGAATAATAAATAATAACTAATACAGCATAATACGTTATTATGTAGTAACAAAAGATTAATAACTTTTATGAGTAACTAGCTAAGAAGACTAACAAATAACAAATAATAATTAATAAAATATAATGCACTATTATATGTTAATAAGAAGATTAATAACCATTTATGGTACACAAGCTAAGAGACAATACTAAATATTAACTAAAAGAAAATATGTTAATTATTTTTTTTGTGTGTATGCACAGAATGGGTCGCAGATATTTTGACCCGAACCAAGCAAACCAACTCTACAGCCTTTATGAGGTAGACACACCTGTGGCTAATCCACAAGACCCAGAAGAAATACAATCCTGTTACTGTGCTCAACTAGTTAACACTGCTTATCTTTTCAACAGTCATCACTTTTGCCGGGATTGCTACGACTATCTAGATCCAGACGATCAAGATCTATACGAGGACCAGCCAACACACTTCTTATGCGGACGAATTCAAACAGTGCCCTGTAGACTATGTGATATACAAGTAGCAGGACTCCAACCTGCGACATCTTGTCCCTAATGGGTAAATGTTTGAATGTTTATCTTGACTTAACTCAACATGAAAGATATCTTCTGATACAAGGAATTATAATTCGCGCCGTTGCCCGCTAGGAAATTATGTATTAACACAACGAAGGCAAACATGTTAATCGATAATACATATATATGTACTCTCTTAAACAATTGCACTCGTAATACCTGCGCCTATGGATAATATATACACACATACACATATATGTCGGAGATGAAAGAACACCGGAGCCTTTGGAATTTTGAATAATCCCGCAACATTGTAATCTAGAGTCTACTATAGCTGTAATTAAACAATTATAGTTATCTAATCCGATTGTAATTGTTCGCGAGTTGTGATAATGAGCTTGGGCTCGAGGCGGCAGCCAGTCGCCGAACGTAGCCGCGGTCACGGGATGAACGCTTTGTCTAACAAAGGTATGGAGTAATTCTATAGTTCTTCTTAAAAGAAATATTTGTGGCGGCACGCGACAGTAAACATTCCAACGGTTTCTGTCCCGTGGCTCGCCACACGTTGACCCTATTCTTCGAGCAAGATGATTGCCAGATGTCGGTGCGTCTCCGCAGTACGTGTTCAGCTAGCCTGAGGGCCGTTATAAATCTTAGGATTTAGTTGACTAAAGTCCTTCAAACAAACAGTCTTTGTCCCAGCTACGGGAAGATAGGGAAAATCTATTTTTTTCGCGAACGACGCTTCCCGTTAGCAACTTTCCCTCTAGGGCAGCTAGTATCTTTTTCTAACCACCGATATGGAGATTGACCAATTAGCAGCAACGCCAAATCCCCTCACCTTCTGAACGAAGGCTATCCTCGACGAATCCGATGATCTCGTGTCCTCAGACACGCCTCATCATAGCTTTCCTCTGCAGCATCACCGCGACGGAGAGTCATTCTCTCGTGAGATCGTATTAGCGCGTTACTTAGTGTCTGTACGCTCGGTGGGTATTCCACGTTTTCGTAAAGAGTCCGACTTAGATTTTTGTGAGCACGTATATCTATCATCCCGTTGACCGCGGATTCGTTATTACTTACTTCGTTCGGAAAGTAAGGGACATTGACGTTGCTGCTAATTGCTGCTAATTGCTGCTAATTGCTGCTAATGACGTCGTTCGTTGAAAAAAATAGATCTTCCCTATCTTCCCGTAGGTGGGACAAAGACTGTTTGTCTGTTTGAAGGACTTTAGGTAACTAGATCTTTGTGTTTATGACGACCCTCGGGCTAGCTGAATCGTCGAATCAGTTACGTTTTCACAACAACAAGGTAAGCTCGTTCCTTCCTTTGCCAATCCACTATCCGCGGCAACAATGGCAACCGCAGATAAAATTACCTCCTTGCGTCGGAGACGAGGTCATTATCTCCGCTAATTCACGCTTATGTCAAATCAACTGGACGAATACGAACAATTCGGTCGTCAGGAAGAGTGCGATTTATTATTCCTCCAGAAACATCTGGACCAATATGGGACTGAGTTCTACGCCATCCAACTCGAGTTAGAAGAATTAACCGAGGAGGAAAACGCACGCGGTACCGACATGTCGGACCAATATTTAAATATACGATTACGGATAAACCACCTATTAAAAGGCGCCAATTCATTAAAACTCAACCAACGGAAATGTTCGGTCCCAATCGGAACGCTCAACACGTTGCCGACGACCTCGAAACGCTACATCACGGCCACGATCACCCCCATTGACGGCACATACGAACGCACGGTGACGTTCCTAATCATACCGACAATATCGACTTGGGTCCCATATCAACCCGTAGATCGCTCAACGATACAAATACCTAGGAATCTCCAACTAGCCGATCCAAGATTCCATAGATCTGCTTCGATTGAAATCTTATTGAGCGCCGGACCAACACTAGTATCACTCTGTGTCGGCCAACTGGATATCAGTCAATCAAACGGGCCCGACTTGCGTCTGCAAAAAACGCGATTTGGATGGGTCATCGGGGTGAGCCCAACCTCGCAATCATCATCATACGCATTTCACGCCTCCACGGCGGCTTTACAGGCGGACCTCGCCCGTTTTTGGGAAATCGACGAAGGACCGCCCGCTGCACACATTTCGGAAGCGGAACGACAATGCGAGGAGCACTTTCGAAATCACGTTCAACGCACCAACGAAGGACGATACATTGTCGCTCTCCCATTTAACGAAACAACTCCTTCGCTTGGATGCTCTAAATCCATGGCGATGAAGCGACTCACATTCCTCTGCCGTCGAATCCAACGAGACAAACGATTCGAAGTTGACTATCACGCCGTAATACAAGAATACTTGGAATTAGGACACATGACGAAGATTACCACGGACCACTGCACGGACGACGGATATTTTCTGCCACATCACGGCGTGATCAAAGAGTCCAGCCAAACTACAAAACACAGAGTTGTGTTTGACGGATCTGCACCAACCACCGCCGGAGTTTCATTAAACAACGTATTTCATACGAGACCGAAACTACAAGATGACGCATTTTTCATTCTTCTAGGATTTCGTTCTCATCAATACGGCATTACAGGCGATGTTGAAAAAATGTATCGACAATTTCTTGTGCGCCCAGAGGATCGGAAATTCCAACAAATTTTGTGGCGCAACTCTGATGAAGATGTTGACAACTATCAACTTAACACAGTGACATTCGGGCTGTCAGCGGCCCCTTATCTAGCCATTCGGTGCCTCAAACAACTGGCGGACGCCGAGGGACTTCGGTACCCACGAGCGGCGATGGTCTTACAGCGAGACTTCTACGTCGACGATGTTCTTACAGGAGTTGATACAAAGGTCGAGGCACGATCATTGAGAAGGGAGATCACAGAATTGCTTAAACTAGCCGGCTTAAACATTCTAAAATGGGTATCGAACGACCGGGAACTGCTACGAGGACTTTCCGAGCAGGACATAAACGATAAGCTGTTACTAGGCGAATCGCAAACCTTCAAAACTCTGGGTGTTGTTTGGAATTCCTTTGACGATTCGATCCTATATTCCGTCAAAATCAATCCTACCGCCTCTCGAATTACGAAAAGAACAATCAGCTCCGAAATCGCCAAGATCTACAACCCTCTTGGATTACTGGCACCAGTGATCGTTCGAGCTACGATGCTGCTCCAACGATTTTGGACATTAAAAATAGATTGGCACGAATATCACAAGGTGACTTACATACAGAATGGAGCAAATACTATGCACAGCTACCATTGCTAAATAACGTAAAGTTTCCACGTAAAACTATAATCAAGACTGCAGCGGAAATTGAGTTACACGGGTTCTGTGATGCCAGCGAAAGGGCGTATGGGGCATGCGTTTATCTTCGCACCATCACTCCGGATGGTCATGTCTGGACACAACTCCTCACTGCAAAGTCAAAGGTGGCTCCGCTCAAATCACAAACCATTCCAAGGCTGGAACTGAGTGGAGCACTTCTTCTCACATCATTGGCCACTACAGTCCTTCAAGCCTTACCAAGCAGCATTCCTCGGACCGTTTATTGGACTGATTCTACAATCGTTCTTCATTGGATTAATACATCACCCCATACGCTGAAAACCTTTGTCGCTAATCGTGTGGCAGAAATTCAACAGAAGACTCACACCTCAGATTGGCGTCAGATTCCCATTACCGATAACCCTGCAGATCTCATATTTTGTGGCCAATCACCCGAAGACTACCTGCGACCAACCAGCACCGAAGTCTGATAAGAGATCCACCTCACAACATCACATCATATCACTTGATCGGTACCCTCTCAATGTGGGGAGTATGTTAAGCCACGAGGCATATCACAGGCTGTATTTCTAACCGTCGCTCACGGTCCTACAATGTCGCAGGCAGATCGTCTTATCTGCCCGCTGGATCATATACAATATATCGACGGGCGCATAGTTGTCACCAAGCAGCGAGATCTAGAACCGTCAATTTTTATCCGTTACTTTTTCCACACAAGAAGGAGGCATACGTGATTATAGACGCGAACGGTGGCATGATCCGAGCATAGTGGGGGTCGTCTTCCAAAGAAGACGATGAAATGATCGAAAGGCAATCAGTCCCATCTGACGAACCAAACGCTATACATCGAGAGGTCTGACGAATAAAATCAAGATCGTATAGAATAACGAATTCATTGAGAGTTATTGTAAAGTCGGGTCAACTTTCTGTAACATATTTACAGTATTCATTGTTAAACAATTTGTGGCGTGTCCATCATATTATTGTCAAATATACTATTTTATGTTAACCTGTTAATACAATGTTAAATTCATTGAACCACCTCTGTTATCTTAATCGAAACAGGAGAACGACTATTTCGCGGCGTCGATTAACAGAATCGTAGCGAGAATTTACGCCTCTCGCTGACGCGTTTTCCTCGCGACCGCGTCTCTCCGCGAACGGTCATAACAGACGGCTAGCATCCTTTTTTAACCACCGATATAGAGATTGACCAATTAGCAGCGACGTCAATTTCCCTCACCTTCCGAACGAAGGCTTTCCTCGACGAATCCGAGGATCTCGTGTACTTAGACGAACCCCATATAATTTTCCTCTGTGGCATCATCGGGACGGAGAGTCATTCTCTCGTGAGGTCGTATTAGCGAGTTACTTAAAGTCTGTACGCTCGGTGGATATTCCACGTTTTCGCAAAGAGTCCGACTTAGATTTTTGTGAGCAGGTACATCTATCATTTCGTTGACCGCGGATTCGTTATTGAACCTAAGACCAACATCACTAGTATCGCGAGTGTCCAACCGCCGCGGTTGATTGTCGAGTCGGTAGCATCCATACTCGTATTAACAGACCGTACCTTATATACAAGGTTATAACACGACGATGACCGATTGCAATGAAGATTCATCAAACACCCACAACCTTATTCCTGACCCTTCTCCGACATATATATATGTCGGGTTAGGATCGGAATTTTGGGCGCGTGACAACACTTCGCGTGGACTAGCCATCGTTTCACAAAGCAGACATTATATTTACACGTATATACAAGACTATCACAAAGCTTAACAAATAATATGTCTAATGAATAATAAGCTTAACGAATAGTAAGTTTAATGAATAATATGATTTACGAATAATAAATTTAATGAACACTATTAACAATGTTTTTGGGTTCAAACGAATCTACGGTCAGCGAGATAACTCTTTACTAAGCGTGAAATAATCTTAGGCGCAAAATACGATTGACGAAAATGCTCGATGTGTCACTCTCCAAGGCAATCGCACGAATGCCAGTGTCACGTAAAATAACAAAATAAAAAAGAAATTTGAGGTGAAAAATAAAAAAAGAAAACTTTATTTTTTTCTTTACAATCTACTTCCGAACTCTAGGCGTGACTTTCTAAGACTGACTTATGATTTTCCTTTCGATCGGATCCGATTACTTTCTTTTGTCATCCCTCAACATCCCCGCCGTCCATGCATTTGCTAGGCGTCCGCGATCGTTGTCACGTGCTTTTTCTTCTAGAACCTTCGGTGAAAGGACCGTTGGGATGTTGATGGTTCATTAGGCGCTTCAGCGATATACATTGTCGCCGAGTGCCGCCACATCTTTATCTCTATCGTCAGTCCGTCGGATTTGAAGTATGCCGGTCGTGACACCAGCCTCGTCTGGAATTTGATACGCACTCGTTAGAAGCATCGAAAAGTTCCGAACGCCGTTTCTAGGCAGTTTCTGCCTGGAGTTTGATTATTGATACAATGTATGTCCCATTGTATCGGCACCTCCGAGGCAACCTCACATGTGGCTAGGCCCGCTCTCGAGGCCGCATGCCGCCACAATCACACTTCTCGGAAAACCCATACAACCACTCCAGACGTCCGTTAGGCAAAACGTTTATCTCGTGACCGTGGCTACGTTCGGCGACCAATTTTTCGTTTGAGGCTTTGTTTTCGAGAAAATCGACTTTGAATTTTCGCTCGTGCACTTTATCACGTCTCGTTATAACGGATCTCGCTGTAGATTTTTAAAAAAATTAAAAACAAAAAATTTTAAAAAAATGTTTATTCTATATTTTCAACTTCTTTTTTCGCGTAGAATCACTCCCTTTCCACTTGTACCACCAGCTATCAACCACCCTGTATATATATTTCATAGTAAAATTTCCATATGTAATTCTCCAAGTTTATTGCGGTATTAATTATTCTTAATCACTTGGTTTATTAACAGGTTTATTTTAGTCGTACAGATTTTATCCATTTTATTTCTGTGTTTGTTAATTAATTAAAATATGTATTCCTGCTGTTTCGCTATTATGTCGTATGTAGTCGTTCTTATTTTTGATTTATCAGGTCAGTTCGCGGCTCGTTCAGTTTATTAATTAGTTTTATTCAATCATTTTGTATATTTTATACTTGCTGATTAATCAAAGTGTGTCCTCCTGTTGTTCCATTTATTCTCCTTTACTATTACGTTGCATATTATCGTTCTTATTTCTTAATTTATTTGGTCGGTTCGTGGTTCGTTCGATTTATTAGTTGGGTTTATTTAATGATTTCATTTTTATTTTGTATTTTACATATTCCATCTTCGTTAACTGATTGTAGTATATCATTCTGTTGTTCCATTTATTATGTTTTGCTAATTCGTCATACATAATCCTTCTTATTCTTGATCGATTCGCGGATAGTTTAGTTTATTAATCGATTTTGTTTAGTTATAGATATTTTATTTTATTTTTTGTATTATATATATTCCATATTCGTTAATTAATTAAAATTTAATGGAAATTAAAGTTGTCGAACTTTGAATTTGACATTCGATATGAAGAAGGCAAAGCAAACGCTACTAGCGTTTTAACTAATTAGCGGATTATCTAGAAATTCCCCGGAGGTATGTCTGCCAATCAGGAAATGAGAAGAAGATTCACCGGTTCGTTGTCCACCTCTAAAAGATTTGAATTAATCACGTCAACCGAGAACTCTCCCATATTTGAAGCTAAGCCTCGCCTCCCTCAATCCCATGGTCCAGGAAATCAGAGAAGAGCAGTCATTCGAGAATACCTTACTACACAAGAAACACCCATAAAATATTTTGATCAGGCTGCGGAAGACACCGACGAAAACACCGGTGAAGAAGCATCTGATCATGAGATAAGCGATGCCGAAATATCAAGAGAAGAGGAGTTTTCCCTATCGTGCTCTGAGTTGCCACAACAACGGGAAGAAAGGACCAAACCCACAGTATTTACAGAATTGAAGATCTCAGAAGCAAGAGATTCGATAGTGAAAGTAAACGATCATAAAGTGATTTTTATCGATACAAAAGGAAATCCGGTGGACAGAGGAGCCTTAGAAATAAAAGAAGCAAGGAAATTACCGCATTATGGAGATGTAATGTTTGAAAGAGCAAGATTATATCAAGACTCAGGAAAACAAATAATATCTTTACCCATGAAAGAAAACCGAAACGTCCCAATAACAGCGGAAAACTTGTTGTACTCGTTAAAAACCTTGCTGGACGTGGTAAATGAGAAATTGACACGTACAATCAAGAAATTGAAGGAAGTATTCTTAGCAAAAACAATACACATTACCATTTGCACCAGGGAAGTAACCATCCCACCAGTGGAAGCGCGAACTAACATAATTCGGGAAAAAACACGAATCGTCCGTAGCAGGACACAAAGGAGTAACGAAAACCTACCAAAGAATACGGCAACATTATTATTGGGAAAACATGAAGAAGGAAATCCAGGAGTACGTAAGAATATGTAAAGAATGTCAATTGAAGAACTTAACTAGAATAAAAACGAAGCAACCAATGGTACTCACTGATGCACCGGACAAAGCTTTCGACAAAATCAGTATGGATATCGGCGGTTCATTACCAAAGACACAAAGGGAAAACGAATATATATTAACGATTCAAGATTTATTAACAAAGAACTCGCTCGGAATTCCGATCAAAGGAATCACTTCGGCCGAAATAGCAGACATTTTTATTAAGCAATTCATTTGTCGATTCGGTTCACCAAGAGCGATCTTGACCGATTAGGGAGCGAACTTTACATCTTCCTTAATAAAAAAAAAAGGTAGTAAAGAGGTTTCGGATAAAAAGATGCACCACGACAGCATATCACCCACAAAGCAACGGTTCATCGAAAGATCACGCCACGTGTATCTCAAGTTATATATCGAAAATTCCAGAAATTGGGACGAATGGGTGAAATTAGCCATGTTTTCTTATAATACCTCTGTACACGAAGGAACGAAATTCTCCCCACACGAACTAGGGCACTTGGCCAGAGAACCCACTGGTGAAATAATAATCGAAGAAGATTAACATACTACTAACATACGCAGAATACCTCAGAGATCTGTTCGATAAAATCAACACCGTGCAGCAGATGGCAAGAGAAAATTTGGTGAAATCCAAGTTAAAATCAAAAGAATACTACGACAGATGAATCGGCCCGCAAAATTTCAAAATAGAACACCTAGTATATCTATTAAAGGAACCTAGCAGAGGAAAATTTTCCGATCAATATCCGGGACCGCATAAGTGTTAGAAATTTTAGAAACTCAAAACGTCAAGATTGAAGTGAAAGGGACTAGGCGAACAGTGCACTTAAACAAGTTAAAATTAGCGTATAACCGAAATAATCAATAAATGAAACGATTTCAGAAGGCAAGAATAATGCAGATAGTGGAAACCTAAAAGAAAAAGAAAAAAGAAAAATTATTATGTGTGCTCTAACCATTATTCAAATATAAAACGTGTTAATTCAATACAATAAAAAAAAAACAGTGAAAGTGAAGGGTACCTTGTGAACAATTAATCATCGTAGAAGGAAGTGTATGTGCAAAGACAGGTTATGGGTCCACATTCGTAGAACATAACATACGACAGCCAGCTGAAACAAATGGATAAATTAATCTCAATTGTCTTAATACAAAATATAATATTACTAAATGTTTATAACAATATTATGATTAAACCAAAGGAAGTATGACACTGCTTGTCGAATAGTGCAGATAGTGGAAACCTAAAAGACAAAAGGAAGATTACTATTTGTGTTCTAACCATTATTTAAATATAAAATGTGTTAATTCAATAAAATAATTAAAAGGCAGTGAAAGTGAAAACTACCTAGTGCACGATTCATCATCGTAGAAGGAAGTGTACATATAGGAATTCCGCAGAGACAAATTATGGATCCACTCCATAGAACATAGTATATGACTGTCAGCTGAAACGAATGGATAAACTAACCTCAATTGCCTTTGACATATATGAAAGAAAATAATATTATTAAAAATTTACAAGAATATTACAATTAAACTAAAAGAAGCACGATAACAGTCAATGATTGATGTTCGACAATAGACTTACAGTTGCCCAATGGAAAAGAAAACTGAAAAATCAAGAAAATATGACATTACTACAAATAAATCAATATTGACGCAGCAGTCCTCGATAAGAAGAAACAAAATCAGTTAATAGGTGTAGAAAGAAGTTATAGAATAATTAAGGTAGGTTAACCGAATGTCAATAACAAATATAACTAGAATAAGAAGGTGTTATACTATATTAACATATATAATATTGTTAAATTATTGTATCTGACATATGGAAATAGATTTTATAATACACAAAAGCGATAGTTGATACAATACAATACCCACGTATTAAATTAAATTAATTAAATGACATTTTTATACATACAAACGTAGGATAAATAAAAGTACCCATAATAAGTGTTTAGAGCATAACGAAGAACCAGACAATGTCAAATACTCATTATGTAAATGTTCCAAGTAAGCAACGCAGCATCGAAGGAAAACAATTCAAGAAACTACAAACGATAATAATTCAATAAACAGGTTTTAACTAATAATACATAGATTAGCTTAAAAAATTATACTATGCAAATATGAAATAACAATAAATCACAAGTACGAAGTAACGACAGATTAATAGGAAAGAAATAGAAATAGCTAGTAAATATTAAAATAGGCTAGAAATTAATCAAGATAGATTAACTGAGTATTAATGACCAAACATGATTGAAATTAGAAATTATCATATTGTGTTGAGTTACTATAGTATTATTATATTAAATCTGGCATTAAGAAATAAGGTTGTATTATACAATAGTGACTGGTGACACATTACACTATGCACACATTAAATTAAACCAATTAAACAAAAGCTACATAAATACAAACCACCTTATAATCAAACAGTGAAATAATTCTATTAGTAATTAATAATTTCGACAACGATTTATATCCACACGGTATTACATTAAAATAACACACAGTATATATATATGTCGGATTATCATTAGGATTTAAGGCGCGTAACGATTCTTTGTTTGAGTTAGCCATCGTTTTACGAGACAGAGATTATATTTACGCGAATATACAAGATTTTACAAAATATTATGAGTATTGAGTTTAATGAATGATAAGATTAACAGACGTTAAGTTTAACCAATAATTAGATTAAAGAATAATAAATTTAACGAACAATAAGAGGTACGAATAATATGTTTTACGAATAATAAATTTAACGAATAATGAGATTAACGATTGATAGGTTTAACGAATAATGAATTTAATTAACACTATTAACAATGTTTCCGGGGTTCTAACGAATCCACGGTCAACGGGATAACTCTTTGCTATGCGTAGAATAATTTTAAACACAAAAATACGATTGCTGAGACACTCGGTAAATTGCTCGATGTATCACTTTCCAAGGCGATCACACGAATGAATATCTGATGAAAATCTTTTTCGCTGTACGACTGCATTTGTTTGTTATATGCTCGCTGCAGACATCGAGAAGGTTCCAATCGTTGTTGCTAGGCAATTTCTGTCAAAAGTTTGTTGTATACTCTTTGGAAACATCGAGAAAGATCCGAACGCCGATATTAGGCAGTTTCTGTCTGGAGATTGATTCCTAATACAACGCGAGTCCCATTATATCAGCATCTCTAAAATACAATTCTATGTGATTTCTAGGGAGAACAATACAATCGATCCACACCTTCGTCAGGCAAAACGTTTATCCCGTGACCGTGGCTACGTTCGGCGATCAGTTGTGACCTCGAACCCACTTTCGCTTTCACAAATGTCAAACAATTACAAATGACAATTGCTTAATTACAGTTATGATAAAATCTAGACTAAAGCATTAGAAGGCTTCCTCAAAATTGCAAAGGGAAGGCTCCGGTTTTCCTTTCATCTCCGACATATATATATATATATATATATATTACAACAAACACAAAACAATGTTGAACGAAGTAATACACTGTAAACATACACATCACAACGAACACAAAACAACATTGCTGACACTTCACTAAAATAGAGTTGAAAATAACACTTCACTAAAATAGAGTTGAAAATACGTAATAGATAAATAATTATTTCGGTATTAAATAAAAGTTACATAGCACGACACCACACTCTTATTCAAGACGTATACAAACAGCTATTTTGGAAATCCGTCACGAGCGTGAAGCAGCTCTCACGCATGCGCAATGAAATACATTCGGTAATTATATACATTATTATAAACATACAATAATATTAATCCTATTCGAATTACACGTCATCCACTTGTAATATCGTGATATAATGTGTTTACAAAGAGTGGACAATAGAGATGTTAATCAGACAGAAAAAGACGATTGTTGTTCAACCTGAACTATTCACGCCAAACGCACAGAAAACAGCGCAATCCACACTCTCTCGGCAACGCCACTCGCAACCTCTGTCTCCGCTCAGCTCGCACTCGGCTCCTCGACTCGCACTCTGCTTTTCGACTCGCACTCTCTGCTTTTCGACTAACTCTCTGGTCGTTGCCGCATTCTGTTGTCTTTTTCCTAGGCCCACCGCACACGTGTTCTGCAGACGCTCGTGGCCAGAGTCACGTAGGTCTTTTCCACGAAACTATGCACTTGAAAAGACCGATGACACATTGATGGGCCCGACGGCGCCTCGGCTCTCGGGACATTGTTCATAGTTCGCCCGACATTTCTTAGGCCTTTCGTCCACGATACTACACACTGAAATAAAGTTAAAAATAATTAATAGATAGACAATTAATTCGATATTAATAAAAGTCACTACATACTAGGGACACCAGCCAACACGTGCAACATGATAAAAAAATGGGGGAATAATAAATAATAACTAATACAGCATAATACGTTATTATGTAGTAACAAAAGATTAATAACTTTTATGAGTAACTAGCTAAGAAGACTAACAAATAACAAATAATAATTAATAAAATATAATGCACTATTATATGTTAATAAGAAGATTAATAACCATTTATGGTACACAAGCTAAGAGACAATACTAAATATTAACTAAAAGAAAATATGTTAATTATTTTTTTTGTGTGTATGCACAGAATGGGTCGCAGATATTTTGACCCGAACCAAGCAAACCAACTCTACAGCCTTTATGAGGTAGACACACCTGTGGCTAATCCACAAGACCCAGAAGAAATACAATCCTGTTACTGTGCTCAACTAGTTAACACTGCTTATCTTTTCAACAGTCATCACTTTTGCCGGGATTGCTACGACTATCTAGATCCAGACGATCAAGATCTATACGAGGACCAGCCAACACACTTCTTATGCGGACGAATTCAAACAGTGCCCTGTAGACTATGTGATATACAAGTAGCAGGACTCCAACCTGCGACATCTTGTCCCTAATGGGTAAATGTTTGAATGTTTATCTTGACTTAACTCAACATGAAAGATATCTTCTGATACAAGGAATTATAATTCGCGCCGTTGCCCGCTAGGAAATTATGTATTAACACAACGAAGGCAAACATGTTAATCGATAATACATATATATGTACTCTCTTAAACAATTGCACTCGTAATACCTGCGCCTATGGATAATATATACACACATACACATATATGTCGGAGATGAAAGAACACCGGAGCCTTTGGAATTTTGAATAATCCCGCAACATTGTAATCTAGAGTCTACTATAGCTGTAATTAAACAATTATAGTTATCTAATCCGATTGTAATTGTTCGCGAGTTGTGATAATGAGCTTGGGCTCGAGGCGGCAGCCAGTCGCCGAACGTAGCCGCGGTCACGGGATGAACGCTTTGTCTAACAAAGGTATGGAGTAATTCTATAGTTCTTCTTAAAAGAAATATTTGTGGCGGCACGCGACAGTAAACATTCCAACGGTTTCTGTCCCGTGGCTCGCCACACGTTGACCCTATTCTTCGAGCAAGATGATTGCCAGATGTCGGTGCGTCTCCGCAGTACGTGTTCAGCTAGCCTGAGGGCCGTTATAAATCTTAGGATTTAGTTGACTAAAGTCCTTCAAACAAACAGTCTTTGTCCCAGCTACGGGAAGATAGGGAAAATCTATTTTTTTCGCGAACGACGCTTCCCGTTAGCAACTTTCCCTCTAGGGCAGCTAGTATCTTTTTCTAACCACCGATATGGAGATTGACCAATTAGCAGCAACGCCAAATCCCCTCACCTTCTGAACGAAGGCTATCCTCGACGAATCCGATGATCTCGTGTCCTCAGACACGCCTCATCATAGCTTTCCTCTGCAGCATCACCGCGACGGAGAGTCATTCTCTCGTGAGATCGTATTAGCGCGTTACTTAGTGTCTGTACGCTCGGTGGGTATTCCACGTTTTCGTAAAGAGTCCGACTTAGATTTTTGTGAGCACGTATATCTATCATCCCGTTGACCGCGGATTCGTTATTACTTACTTCGTTCGGAAAGTAAGGGACATTGACGTTGCTGCTAATTGCTGCTAATTGCTGCTAATTGCTGCTAATGACGTCGTTCGTTGAAAAAAATAGATCTTCCCTATCTTCCCGTAGGTGGGACAAAGACTGTTTGTCTGTTTGAAGGACTTTAGGTAACTAGATCTTTGTGTTTATGACGACCCTCGGGCTAGCTGAATCGTCGAATCAGTTACGTTTTCACAACAACAAGGTAAGCTCGTTCCTTCCTTTGCCAATCCACTATCCGCGGCAACAATGGCAACCGCAGATAAAATTACCTCCTTGCGTCGGAGACGAGGTCATTATCTCCGCTAATTCACGCTTATGTCAAATCAACTGGACGAATACGAACAATTCGGTCGTCAGGAAGAGTGCGATTTATTATTCCTCCAGAAACATCTGGACCAATATGGGACTGAGTTCTACGCCATCCAACTCGAGTTAGAAGAATTAACCGAGGAGGAAAACGCACGCGGTACCGACATGTCGGACCAATATTTAAATATACGATTACGGATAAACCACCTATTAAAAGGCGCCAATTCATTAAAACTCAACCAACGGAAATGTTCGGTCCCAATCGGAACGCTCAACACGTTGCCGACGACCTCGAAACGTTACATCACGGCCACGATCACCCCCATTGACGGCACATACGAACGCACGGTGACGTTCCTAATCATACCGACAATATCGACTTGGGTCCCATATCAACCCGTAGATCGCTCAACGATACAAATACCTAGGAATCTCCAACTAGCCGATCCAAGATTCCATAGATCTGCTTCGATTGAAATCTTATTGAGCGCCGGACCAACACTAGTATCACTCTGTGTCGGCCAACTGGATATCAGTCAATCAAACGGGCCCGACTTGCGTCTGCAAAAAACGCGATTTGGATGGGTCATCGGGGTGAGCCCAACCTCGCAATCATCATCATACGCATTTCACGCCTCCACGGCGGCTTTACAGGCGGACCTCGCCCGTTTTTGGGAAATCGACGAAGGACCGCCCGCTGCACACATTTCGGAAGCGGAACGACAATGCGAGGAGCACTTTCGAAATCACGTTCAACGCACCAACGAAGGACGATACATTGTCGCTCTCCCATTTAACGAAACAACTCCTTCGCTTGGATGCTCTAAATCCATGGCGATGAAGCGACTCACATTCCTCTGCCGTCGAATCCAACGAGACAAACGATTCGAAGTTGACTATCACGCCGTAATACAAGAATACTTGGAATTAGGACACATGACGAAGATTACCACGGACCACTGCACGGACGACGGATATTTTCTGCCACATCACGGCGTGATCAAAGAGTCCAGCCAAACTACAAAACACAGAGTTGTGTTTGACGGATCTGCACCAACCACCGCCGGAGTTTCATTAAACAACGTATTTCATACGAGACCGAAACTACAAGATGACGCATTTTTCATTCTTCTAGGATTTCGTTCTCATCAATACGGCATTACAGGCGATGTTGAAAAAATGTATCGACAATTTCTTGTGCGCCCAGAGGATCGGAAATTCCAACAAATTTTGTGGCGCAACTCTGATGAAGATGTTGACAACTATCAACTTAACACAGTGACATTCGGGCTGTCAGCGGCCCCTTATCTAGCCATTCGGTGCCTCAAACAACTGGCGGACGCCGAGGGACTTCGGTACCCACGAGCGGCGATGGTCTTACAGCGAGACTTCTACGTCGACGATGTTCTTACAGGAGTTGATACAAAGGTCGAGGCACGATCATTGAGAAGGGAGATCACAGAATTGCTTAAACTAGCCGGCTTAAACATTCTAAAATGGGTATCGAACGACCGGGAACTGCTACGAGGACTTTCCGAGCAGGACATAAACGATAAGCTGTTACTAGGCGAATCGCAAACCTTCAAAACTCTGGGTGTTGTTTGGAATTCCTTTGACGATTCGATCCTATATTCCGTCAAAATCAATCCTACCGCCTCTCGAATTACGAAAAGAACAATCAGCTCCGAAATCGCCAAGATCTACAACCCTCTTGGATTACTGGCACCAGTGATCGTTCGAGCTACGATGCTGCTCCAACGATTTTGGACATTAAAAATAGATTGGCACGAATATCACAAGGTGACTTACATACAGAATGGAGCAAATACTATGCACAGCTACCATTGCTAAATAACGTAAAGTTTCCACGTAAAACTATAATCAAGACTGCAGCGGAAATTGAGTTACACGGGTTCTGTGATGCCAGCGAAAGGGCGTATGGGGCATGCGTTTATCTTCGCACCATCACTCCGGATGGTCATGTCTGGACACAACTCCTCACTGCAAAGTCAAAGGTGGCTCCGCTCAAATCACAAACCATTCCAAGGCTGGAACTGAGTGGAGCACTTCTTCTCACATCATTGGCCACTACAGTCCTTCAAGCCTTACCAAGCAGCATTCCTCGGACCGTTTATTGGACTGATTCTACAATCGTTCTTCATTGGATTAATACATCACCCCATACGCTGAAAACCTTTGTCGCTAATCGTGTGGCAGAAATTCAACAGAAGACTCACACCTCAGATTGGCGTCAGATTCCCATTACCGATAACCCTGCAGATCTCATATTTTGTGGCCAATCACCCGAAGACTACCTGCGACCAACCAGCACCGAAGTCTGATAAGAGATCCACCTCACAACATCACATCATATCACTTGATCGGTACCCTCTCAATGTGGGGAGTATGTTAAGCCACGAGGCATATCACAGGCTGTATTTCTAACCGTCGCTCACGGTCCTACAATGTCGCAGGCAGATCGTCTTATCTGCCCGCTGGATCATATACAATATATCGACGGGCGCATAGTTGTCACCAAGCAGCGAGATCTAGAACCGTCAATTTTTATCCGTTACTTTTTCCACACAAGAAGGAGGCATACGTGATTATAGACGCGAACGGTGGCATGATCCGAGCATAGTGGGGGTCGTCTTCCAAAGAAGACGATGAAATGATCGAAAGGCAATCAGTCCCATCTGACGAACCAAACGCTATACATCGAGAGGTCTGACGAATAAAATCAAGATCGTATAGAATAACGAATTCATTGAGAGTTATTGTAAAGTCGGGTCAACTTTCTGTAACATATTTACAGTATTCATTGTTAAACAATTTGTGGCGTGTCCATCATATTATTGTCAAATATACTATTTTATGTTAACCTGTTAATACAATGTTAAATTCATTGAACCACCTCTGTTATCTTAATCGAAACAGGAGAACGACTATTTCGCGGCGTCGATTAACAGAATCGTAGCGAGAATTTACGCCTCTCGCTGACGCGTTTTCCTCGCGACCGCGTCTCTCCGCGAACGGTCATAACAGACGGCTAGCATCCTTTTTTAACCACCGATATAGAGATTGACCAATTAGCAGCGACGTCAATTTCCCTCACCTTCCGAACGAAGGCTTTCCTCGACGAATCCGAGGATCTCGTGTACTTAGACGAACCCCATATAATTTTCCTCTGTGGCATCATCGGGACGGAGAGTCATTCTCTCGTGAGGTCGTATTAGCGAGTTACTTAAAGTCTGTACGCTCGGTGGATATTCCACGTTTTCGCAAAGAGTCCGACTTAGATTTTTGTGAGCAGGTACATCTATCATTTCGTTGACCGCGGATTCGTTATTGAACCTAAGACCAACATCACTAGTATCGCGAGTGTCCAACCGCCGCGGTTGATTGTCGAGTCGGTAGCATCCATACTCGTATTAACAGACCGTACCTTCTTTATAACACAACGATGGCCGATTCCGATGAAGATTCATCAAACGTCCACAACCTTATTCCTGACCCCTCTCTGACATGTATATTGCGGTTCTCCTTCTTTCATTACGGCACGTGTGTAGCGCGGGACATGACTCCAACAGCTCGCAAATCGCGATGATGTCGTCGATTTTGACGAAAACTAACCGTCATTTCCCTCCCGTTGGAGAAATTTCGACGTTTAAGCGCTCCTTGCACTCCATTTTACAAGCCAAATGTAATGCACGCCGGTTTCAGCGTCGAAACAAACCCAACAGCTCGCAAATCGCGATGATTTCGTCGATTCCGAGGAAAACTAGCCGTCATTTCCCACCCGTTTGAGATATTTCGACGTTCAAGCTCTCTTTTCACTCTATTTTACACGCCAACTGTAATGCACGCCCGTTTCAGCTTCAAAACGAACTCAACAGCTCACAACTCGCGATGACTTCGTCGATTTTCACGAAAACTAGCCGTCATTTCCCGCTCGTTTGAGATATTTCGACGTTTAAACGCTCTTTTCGCTCCATTTTACGCGCTAAATGTAAAGAGCGCCCGTTTTAGCGTCGAAACAAGTCCAACAGCTCCCAAATCACAATCTTTCGTCGATTTTGACGAAAACTAAGAGTAATATCTTTCCTGTTTGAGATATTTCGACGTTCAAACGCTCTTTTCGCACCATTTTACACGCTGAGTGTAGTGGACGACCCTTTTGAGCGTCGAAACAAGCCCAGCAGCTCTTAAATCGCAATCTTTGGTCGACTTTGTCGTAAACTGTTATTTTGCTGCCGTTTGAGATACTTCGACTATTATGTGCTTGTTACGTTCTTAATGTGCAGTCTTTGTTTAATTTAATCGAATTAAAATTAAAATTTTGTTTAATTTATATTCTGTTTAGTTTGAATTTAATGGGAAGGGAAAAATTGAAATGATATTATTTTATATGAAATGTTGATTTAGATTTCCGATTAATGCGGTAGTTGCCGTAAAAATAAGAAACCAAAATTATTAAACAGCGAACCAACAAATATAGAGCAACTGTATATATATATGTCGGAGATGAAAGAACACCGGAGCCTTTGGAATTTTGGATAATCCCGCAACATTGTAACCTAGAGTCTACTATAGCTGTAATTAAACAATTGTAGTTATTCGATCCGATTGTAATTGTTCGAGATTGGTGATAGTGAGCTTTGGCTCGAGACGACAGTCTGTCGCCCAACGTAGCCGCAGTCAAGGGATGAACGCTTTGTCTAACAAAGGCATGGAGTAATTCTATAGCTCTCCTTAAAAAGGAAATAGTTGTAACGTTCTACAGTAAACATTCCAACGGTCTCTGTCCCGTAGCTCGCCACACGCAGACCCTATTCTTCTAGTAAGATGACTGCCAGATGTCGATGCGTCACCGCAGTACAAGTTCTGCTAGTCCGAGGGCCCGTTATAAATCTTAAGATTTAGCTAACTAAATTCCTTC
Source organism: Bombus huntii (assembly GCF_024542735.1). Taxonomy (NCBI): domain Eukaryota; kingdom Metazoa; phylum Arthropoda; class Insecta; order Hymenoptera; family Apidae; genus Bombus; species Bombus huntii. The sequence goes on along the minus strand of NC_066255.1, from coordinate 124,744 downwards.
CAACAGACAAACAGTCTGTGTCCCAACCACGAGAAAATAGGGGAGACCTATTTTTCAACGAGCGGCGTCTCCCACTAGCAACTTTCCCTCGAGGGCGGCTAGCATCTTTTTCTAACCACCGATATGGAGATTGACCAATTAGCAGCAACGCCAATTTCCCTTACTTTCTGAACGAAGGCTTTTCTCGACGAATCCGATGATCTCGTGTTCTTAGACATACCCCATTATAGTTTTCCTCTCTGGCATCATCGGGACGGGAAAGTCATTCTCTCGTGAGGTCGTATTAGCGAGTTACTTTGTGTCTGTACGCTCGGTGGATATTCCACGTTTTAACAAGGAGTTCGACTTAGATATTGTGAGCATGTTTATCTATCATCCCGTTGACCGCGGATTCGTTATTCAACCTAGGATCGTTGTCATTAGTTTCTCGAGTATCTAATTGCCACGGTTAGTTGTCTAATTCTATAATAATCGTATTTGCACTAGTCAATGTCTTCTCTATTGCATAATGGCAACGTGTAGTCCGAACGAAGATTCGTTTCACGCCCCTAACTCTAATTCTAATGTAAACCCGACATATATATTAGTGTTAGAAACAGTAGAACATGAAATTTTCCGCGTTGATGGATTGGATAGGGTTTTGGACTCTCGTGGTTCGATATAAATTTATCCCTACGTTTCCTTCTTCTTCTCTTTTAATTTCGCTCGTGGATCAGTCGTTTGAACTGAAGCTCAGTTCAATTGTTAGGGTGGTTTTTTACCGTTACGATTTTCTTGCCTTCAAAATTTAATAATCAAGAAAATGACTTAATGATCCTCTCTGTGCGAGGTTTGTGTGATTTCGCAAGCCTTGTCCAAAGACGGGCAATATTTTGGCAACAATGGGAGAAGGAATGCGAAAATCAATAGGTGTTTTCGATAATCGAAAACACCGCTTGCACAAGCCTACACAGCGAATAACCTTTTGTTTAAAGTTCAAAATCAATGGTTTATCTTTTATTTTGGTTTCGTAGTAGTGTGTGTTGATTTTGTGTATTCGAATCCTTACTCGCGCTAATTTGCATATAGTAGTTTTAGTTTCTTCGTTACGGCACGTGCGGAGCGCGGGACGTGACAATTACGTTATAACCTTAACGTTATATAGTGTCACGTCCCAGTGTCACGTCCCGCGCTACGCACGTGCCGTAACGAAAAAACGGAAAACCGCAATATACAAATAACGCGAGTGACAATTCGAATATTCAAAACGAACGAACGATACAACGAAACTGGGAATTTTTTAATAAAAGATTAATTAAATGTAGTCATATATAGAGAATTAGTATACGAGGGCAAAAAACAGATAATAAAGTAAAAATAGGTACTCTAACGAAATAGTAAATATAAAGAGTACAACATATCCTATAATTTCATAATTCGACTAAGGATAAACTATAAAGAACCAATTAATCGCAAATTAATTAATAAATCACGACATAATACTATGTTCAATCAAGATAACCTACAATTTGACAATTTAATCAAATCTCGCAATAACATCATGAATAATTCAAAGGAAAGGAAAATGGAATGGAACGATAGGAATACACAGCTTTATAACAAATATGAGATATCAAACAATTTAATATAGAGCAAATATGGACATACAAAACCACAATAAACAAAATATATCTTATATGCAACTAGATATAAAATATATAAAACACCTAGGCATATTAACACACTTCAATAAACCAGGCACTATTGTCAAAATCCACACACGACACGTCAAGATTGAGGTGAAAGGGATTCCACGAACAATACACTTGGTCAAGTTAAAACTAACACATAATCAAAACAGACCACCAGAACGATTTCAAGAGACAACGTAGTACGGTGGTATATAGAACAACACTGCTTGTCGAATACTGCAGATAGTGATAACCTAAAAGGAAAAAGGAAAATTATTATGCGTGTTCTAACTATTACTTTAATATAAAATGTGTTATTCAATAAAATAATTACAAAACAGTGGAAGTGAAAATTACCTTGTGAACAATTACTCATCGTGGAAGGAAGTGTATGTGCGAAGACAGGTTATGTGTCCATATCCGTAGAACATAATCTACGACAGCCAGCTGAAACAAATGTAGGAATTAACTTTAATTGTTTCGATACAAAACATAATACTACTAAATGTTTATAACAATATTGTGCCTAAAGCAAAGGAAGTGTGACACAGCTTATCGAATCATGCAGATAGTAGAAACGTAAAAGAAAAAGGAAAATTACTATGTGTGTGTTCTAACCATCATTTAAATACACAACATGTTAATTCAATAAAATGATTAAAAGCAGTGAAAGTTAAAAGCACCTAGTGCACAGTTAATCATCGTAGAAGGAAGCATACATGCTGGAATTTCGCAGAAACAAGTTGTGGACCCACTCCGTAGAACATAGTATACGACTGTCAGCAGAAACGAATGAATGAACTAACCTCAATTGCCTTAATATATATGGAAGAGAATAATACTATTAAAGACTTGCAATAATATTTCAATTAAACTAAACGAAGCACAACAATCAATAATTGATGCTCGACAACAAACTTACAGTTCGCTAATGGAAAATAAAACCAAAAAAATCAAGAAAATTAATGACATTATAACGAAATTACTCCGCGTTGACACAGCGGTCTTTACTAAGAAGAAATAAAATTAATTAATAAGCGCAGGAAGAGTTAAGAAATAACTAAGATAGGTTAAGTGAGTGACAACGATAATTTACTACTCACATCGAAGAAGTTTATACAAGGGTCAACACAGTTATGAGAAACCAACTACCAAATTGGATTAAATGTGTACGAAGAATCGAAGTTGATACTACTGGAATGATCAAGAAGACGTGATAAAATTGGAAAGTCAAAAATTAGTGACATTATAACAAACGATTCAACACCGACGGAATGGTCTTAGCAAACAAGAAAAGGTACCTTATAAGTTAACGAGATTTGTATGCAACCAATCATCGTAGAAGGAAGTGTGCATGCAGGAATTCCACGAGAATTGGCTACGGATCCAACTTTGCAAAACATAATATACGACGGTATGAAGATATCGAAGGTAATAAATACCGAGGTAGCAAATCATAACCTAAAAAGGGCAAGAATGTTGTAAACCATCTTGGAATAGAAATTGATAATAATAAGAAGCTCGTTACTCACATCGGAAGATATACATTAAAGCCGATGCAGTTACAAGAAGCCTACTACCAAACTTAAGTGAATACTTATGGAATACTGAACCAGATACTACCGAAACAGTCAAGACGGCAACAAGAAACTGGAAAACCAAGGAAATATTCCGACATTATAACAAAACAACTCGATGTTAGCGAAGCGGTCTTAGCAAACAAGATAGTGGACGGACTATTTTACTATACAGATATTTACAAAATATAGTATTTTATATATATCTATATATATACTTACAATTCTAGGATAAGTAAAGGTAGTCTTGATAAGTGTTAGACATGTAACGAAGAACCAGGAGATACCAAACGCGCACCATGTAACCATTCCAAGTAAAGGACTCAGCGTTGAAGGATTAGAACTGTAGAACCTATAAACAATAAAGATTTTAACTAACAATGTATAGATTAGCTCCAAAATTCTATGTAAAGACGGCAAATTACACGCACAAGGTAACGACAACTTCACAACAAAGAAACAGAAAATAGCCAATAATATAGGAATATGTTAGGAATTAATCAAGACCGATTAACCGAGTATCAACGACAAACGCGATTAAGATAAGAAATTATTATATTGTACTAAGTTAATATAGCATAATTGTATTAAGTCTGGCGTAGAGAAATAAAGTTATGTTACGCAGTAGAACTGGTTATAACACACTATGCACATATTAGTACTAAATTAATTAAGCGAACACTCTATAAAAATAAAACACTCGAAACACAACAATAAAACAGTGCTATTGATAAATTATAAAATTTAACAATAACACAATCCACATGTTATTATATTAAAATAACACATAGCACATATACACATTATAATGATTACACAAACAATACTATTGTCATTTAAAAATTCTAACTGTGCTAAAATAGAGGGAAATAAGCAACGGACGAATAATTATTTCAGTATTAAACAAAGAACGCGTCACTATACTTTTACCAGAGACATTCACGAGCGGCCATCTTGGATTGTCATAAACATAGGATAGCTTTTACACGTGCGCATTGGAATACATGCAATAATTACACACATTAAATAAATGCAAAATAATATTATTCCCACTGCAATTATACGTCAACTATTAAAATAAAGTCACAAATAATTAACGGATAAATAATAAATTTCACATTAATAAAATGTCACTATATACTAGGAACATTCACAGGCGGCCATTTTGGATAATCAACACGCGCGTATAGTAACCTTTATGCGTTACAAAATAAATTACATTTTCAGCGAAGGAATAAATATTTAATAAATGATAATAGAAATGGAAGATCGTAACAAAGAAAGAATAAATAATGGTCAATACAACGTAACGCAAGAATATTAGAAATTAATAGAAACCAGCCGTGAGAAACAAACCATGAAATAATATATTAAACTTACTATTATAAAAAAAAATGATATTTTATTGAAAGAAACAGGAAATAACGCATAAGAAGACTCGGCAAATACTAAGTTGCCACGCGCCTAGAACGTTTCACTGGCATCAGCAAGGAAGTTAGCAGATACATCGCAGATGCAACTTCAGCAAGGACAAGTTGGCACGCGTCTGCCACGTTCCACTGGTATCAGTAGAGAAGTTCTGGGAAACATCGCAGACGCAACATTAGCAAAATACGGGCTACTACGATACCTACATTTTATCAAGCACCTTGCATGTCCCTAATACCCAACGAAATATGAGAAATTAGGAATAGCGTAAATAAGATAATCAAGAAGACGAAACTTGAGCACAATCCGCGAAAGTAGGCAGTTACAATATTCCTAATTTGTCACGTAGCAATGCTGTGATTCCCATAGAGATGATCCATCACGTGACAATTAGGAAATTATAAATAAGCGAGAATAACATAGAGTAGCAGAGTCCTTATTTAAAATTCAGACCATTCACATCGTCTCTCTGTCCGTCGAAATCGAATATTAGAAAAGTTAAATGGTTTCAAAGAGTCTTCATCCAAAATTCAAATCGTTCACATCGTCACTCTGTTCGTCGAAGTCGAATATTAAAAAGGGTTTCAAAAATCATCATTCGAATTAAGCATTCGTATTGTCACTTCATCTGCGGAATCACAGTTAATTGTCAAAATTCGGCTCATCACCAAGCCATACATACCGCCGATCGACTTTACATATAATCAAGGTAGGAAATTTGAAATTGTATATCCTCTTCTCTTTTAACTTGCAGTCGAACAAAGTTATCTCTGAACAAAAGCACCCGTCGGCAGCTCTAGTTGACAGATGAAACTATCAAGCACACAATTCACGTAGATTTCACCCGAACGTCTTGAATTCACGATATAAAATTGAAATAAACGTTCTTGCTCAAGATTTAATAAATTGTCTGGAATAAAACAACTTTATCAAATTTCGATCTATTTCGTTTACAATTGTTCGCTGTATCAACCAGTGATTACGGTGTTTTCAACGCAGAGAACATCTATGGTTTTTCGTTTTCCTCTTCCCATCGTTAGCAGATTGCTCATCCTTGGGCGAGGCCTAAGAGGCCACACTGATTGTCCACAGTGAACCCAGTTACCAATTAAAATAATCATTTTTCGCTTACGACTCCACTAGTTGCCAAGAACGACTTATATTTTCTAAATTGTCAAATGTAACTGATTATTCGCTGTGTTAAACCTGTGTTAACGGTGTTTTCAATTATCGAAAACACTTATCGATTTTCGCATTCCTCCCCCATTGGTGGCAAATATTGCCCGTCTTTGGGCAAGGCTTGCGAAATCGCACAAGTCGCACACAGAGAGTGATATTAACTTCACCATGATCACATTAAATGACGAAATCCAGAAAGAATCGAAAAGATAAAAGTCACCTTAACAAGAAGCGAGCCGTTGGTACAAACGATTAATTGCTACAGAAGTTGAAAGGGAAGAAAAGAGGCGCCGAGAAGAGTTAGGATTACATCGCGAAGATTTTGTACCGAGTTTTTCGCCCTCGAGTTCACTTATTTCCCAACATTGCGAGACGCATTCCTTCCAATCTCGATCGCCATCGCCTACATCTTACGATAGCGTTTGTCATAAACCGTATTATGTTAATCACCCGAACGAGTAGAAATTAGTTTTCGCCATTAATTCTATCACAATAAGTAAATCTTATCGAACATTTCTGAAACCCTATCCGACCAGTAGCTCGAACATTCACCATATCTACATACATATTTACTACATACTACCGTATAATACATCTACATTTGTATCCGACGATACTTATAACCGCCATTGTAATACATTTAATCGACTAAAATCGAATAAATTATAACATATTTACATTAATATAACTCAATCGGACGAAATAAATATATTTGTCAATATCAATTGTCTATTCCGAATAACTTTAATCCTCTCCCGTGCCAGTACTCCTGCGCATAGCAGGTTAGCCGAAAAGTGGAATTCGTTTGCCAGTTGCATTAAACGTTAGTTAACGCTACCCATTAAACGTAAATTATTGGATAAGCACTTACGAAGTAACAAAAACCCCGACAGACGAAGGTACAAGGATTGTTTTCCTACAGCCAAGAAGGTGCTTACAGAGGCACTTCCAGACTGGGAATTCAATATAATAGTTACCGAAAATACACGACAGACGAAGGTACAAAGATTTGTTTTCCTACAGCCAAGAACGTGTTACAGATGTACTTCCAGACTGGGAATTCAATCTAGTAGTTACCAAAAGACACGATCGACGAACAATACCCATCACACACTAACACTCTTAGCTTAAAGAAAATAATAATAATAATAAAAAAAAATTTTTCGAAATAGTCCTTAGACTATTTCTGGTGGCAGCAACTACCGTATTAATCGGAAATCTAAATCAGCATATCATATACAATAATACCATTTCAATATCTCCCTTCCAATTAAATTCAAAATCAAACAGAAAATAAATTTAATAAAATATAAATTTAAAATTTGATTGATTTCAATAAATACGTAACAGTCGAAACAAGCCCAACAGCTCGCAAATCGCGATGATTCCGCCGATTTAGACGAAAACTACCAGTCATTTCCTTCCCGGTGGAGATATTTCGACGTTCAAGCGCTCCATTCACTCCATTTGACACGCCAAATGTACTGCTCGGCGGTATCAGCGTCGAAACAAGCCCAACAGCTCGCAAATCGCAATGATTTTGTCGATTTTGACGAAACCTAGTCGATATTCCCTTCCCGGTGGAGATATTTCGACGTTTAAGCGCTCATTTTTCTCCATTTGACACGCCAAATGTAACGCACACCAGTTTCGGCGTCGAAACAGGCCCGACAGCTCGCAAATCGCGATGATTTTGTCGATTTTGACGAAAACCAGTAGTTATTTCCTTACCGTTGGAAATATTTCGACGTTTAAGTGCTCATTTCACACCATTTTACACGCCAAATGTAATGCACGCCGGTTTCAGCGTCGGAACAAGTCCAACAGCTCACAAATCGCAAATATTTTGTTGATTTTGATGAAGACTAGTAGATATTCCCTTCCCGATGGAGATAGTTCGGCGTTTAAGCGCTCATTTCACTCCATTTTACACACTAAATGTAATACGCGGGCGTTTTAGCGACGAAACAAGCCCTACAGCTCGCAAATCGCGATGATTTCGTCGATTTTGACGAAAACTAGTAGTTATTTCCTTACCGTTGGAAATATTTCGACGTTTAAGCGCTCTATTCACTCCATTTTACAAGCCAAATGTAATGCAGGCGCGTATCAGCGACCAAGCAAGCCCAACAGCTCGCAAATCGCGATGATTTCGTCAATTTTCACGAAAACTAGCCGTCATTTCCCTCCCGTTGGAGATATTTCGACGTTTAAGCGCTCGTTTCACACCATTTTACACTGCAAATGTAATGCACTCCCGTTTAAGCGTCGAAACAAGCAAAATAGCTCGCAAATCGCGATGATTTCGTCGATTTTGACGAAAACTAACTGTCATTTACTTCCCGTTGGAGTTATTTCGACGTTTAAGCGCTCGTTGAACTCCATTTTACACTACATGTGTAATGCACTACCGTTTCAGCGTCGAAACAAGCCCAACAGCTCGTGTTACGTATTTGTTTGTTTAAATCAATCAAATTTTAAATTTAAATTTTACTGAAAATTTTTTTTTGTGTTTGAGTTTGAATTTAATCTGAAGGGAAATAAATTGAAATGATATTATTGTGTATGTAATACTGATTTAGAATTCTAATTAATACGGTAGTTGCTGCCACCAGAAATAGTCTAAGGACCATTTCAAAATATTTTATTTTTATTATTTTTTACGTTTAATGGGTAGCGTTAACTGACGCTTAATGCAACTGGTAAACGAATTCCACTTTTCGGCTAACCTGCTATGTGCAGGGATACTGGCACGGGAGAGGATTAAAGCTGGGAACAATAAATATTTGTCCTCGTTGAACGGATTTTTATTTGAATGTGGAATTGCCTAGATTATTACCTTTATATATATGTCGGAGATAAGAGGACACCGATGCCTTCCCTCTGAAACCTCGGGTAAATCCATAGAAACATTGTAATTAAAATCCACAGTTGTAATTAAACGATTTACCCGTCACTCTACCCAATTGTATTCGTTTGAGACTTGTGACAATGAGCTTGGGCTCAAGGCGACAATTAGTCGCCGAACGTGGCCGCGGTCAACGGGACGAACTCTCCATCTAACAAAGGCATTGAGTAACCCTATAGCTCTCCTTAAAAGAAAGATTTGTAGCGACACGTGAGAGGAAACATTCCAACGGTTTCTGTCCCGTAGCTCGCCACACGCAGATCCTATTCTCCGGGCAGGATGTTTACCAGATGCCGACGCGTCTCCACAGCACGTGATCGGCTAGCCCGAGGACCGTCATAAACACTAATATCTAGTTACCTAAAATCCTTCAACAGATACACAGTTTTTGTCCCAGTTACGGGAAGACAGGAGAGACCTATTTTCCACGAAGGACGTCTCCCACTAGCAACCCTCCCTCAAGGGCAGCTAGCATCCTTTTCTAACTACCGATATGGAGATTGGCCAATTAGCAGCAACGTCAATTTCCCTTACTTTCCGAACGTAGGATGTCCCGGACGAATCCGATGATCTCGTGTCCTTAGACACACCCCGTCATAGTTTTCCTCTGGGGTATCACCGGGACGGAAAGTCATTCTCTCTTGCGACCTCACCGACAGAAAAGTCTAACGCCTTACGGCCAGTGAATATCAATACAGAATCCGACTTAGATTTGTGCGAGTGCGTACGATTACCGTCCCGTTGTCCGCTGACTCGTTATCGAACCTAAGACCATTGTCACTAGCATCGCGAGTGTATGGTCATTGTGAGTTTGTGTCAACTCTGTAACAATTTTGTGTGTGTTAATAAAAATAACCTCAGTGTAAAAGGAAACATGGATAGCTTCAGTGAGGAATCCTTACCTGTCCCAAGCCCCCGCCACGAGGACGACTCGGGCCCAGACTCGGTATTCGACACGACATCAGAAGTGGGATCCGAACATACGTTGTCGATGCGGGATCATAAGAGCATCGTACGTGAGCTAATCCGATCGCTAACGGGGAAGAAGGGACACTTAGTAGCCAGGGTAACGTTACCACGCTTTAACCCCGAAGCCGAGAACGCAGATCCAGTCGCCTGGTGCGCAGCCGTTAGCCTTCTTATGAGAGATCACCCTCTGAAGAACACTGCGCTATATTCTGCGTTGAACCGCGCCCTGGAGGGTCCGGCAGCGTATTGGCTTACGCAGATAATGGATGGCGAAGAGATCACATGGCCAGCTTTTAAAGAACAATTCACCGCGCAATTCGGTGGCCAAGAAACAGCAGCTTCATCGTTAATCAAAGTATCCAAGGAACTACAGCGGGAGAACGAATCATCATGGGCGTACGGAAACCGTCTTATCTCCCTCCTGTATTCGAAGTGGCGAAATTCGACAATGGAGGAAGTAGCTACCGCCACCGTTCTCTATCTAATGGGCTTACGCGATAGACGCTTTAGACGACTAGCACTCACGGGCGATATATCAAGTCGGTGAAACAATTTCAAAAAGAAATGAAGCCTTTCCTCTACGAGGAGAGGCGGACATCTCCGCCACGGAGACCATCATCGGGCCCCGGAAATAAACGAAGCGGGTCACCCACCCCCCGGGAAAAATGCCACCACTGCGGTGCATATGGACATACGATATCTGAATGCCGCAAAAAGATGAGGTTGGAGTCGAAGAAGGACCCCCGACGCCTGGAGAAGAGCCGACCGGCCGCATCGCCAAAAACATCGTGCTTCAAATGCCATAAGCCAGGACACATCGCGCCGTATTGCCCGCTGCTGCGAGAAGGGAAACGCCGTCCCGAGGAAGAGCATCGTGTCGATGCCTGTGTCGTGTAAAATTAAGGTAAAAAATAAGGAACTTGTTAATTTCCGAAAAGGAGATTAAGTTCTTTTTATTTTTTTACTCAATTTATACAATTTTTTCGGTTCGCGATGATACACTTTCGATACTTGGATTAGTTAAGAATTTTTTTATTAGACTGACTGGATGATTTTGAAGGGAGCATTTATATTCTTCCATTCGTTGGAGTGGGAGAAGGTTTTGTTTATACTTAGTGTAAAATTCGGAGAACGGCTGGAGTGATCGAATGCCACTCAGGCGGCTGAGAACGGGTGCTGACCGGACGGTCACACGCGATAAGGCGTTCGAAATTTCGGTTTGTTATATACAGTTGCTCGAATTTCGTCTGTGATATTCCCCCCTTCTTAGATTGAACTTGATCCCTCAAGTTTTCTTCAGAAGACTTTTGTGAAATCGGACTTGACGTGGCTTGAAAATTACAGCTGATTCCTCCTCTTCATCTGAGTGGTATGTGTTGGTTGGAATATAGATGTTGGGTGTTGAGCCCAGGGTGAGTGGCACTGGTGGGGCTGTCGCATTGTGGCTGTTGATTACAGTTTCATTTCGGCAGCAAAATAAATTGATACATAATTTGTTCGGTATACATTTCCTGATGCATTTGAATACCCCTATTTTGTTTAATCCATATATACCTAGTATGCCTAATGCTATGTACCCTAATATCTGGAGCGTGGTTAGTCCCCAATACTGTATATTTTTAATTCTGTGTTCGAAATTAAGAGTTTCTATCTCGTCGCCTATTTTATCGATCGTTGTTTTATAGCCTTGTAAATTATCTATTATTTTCGGTGCTCGCTCGAGTTTATCTAATAGATGAGTGAAACTATCGTTTGTTTTGAGCGCTAGGGTTTTTGTTTTGATTTCGTATATGACTTCGTTTTTTGTTTCGCCTATACGCATGTGTTCGTCTTTGTACAATATATCGCAAGAAGTGTTATCTCTTATGATGGAAGGCTTGTCAAGTTTTTGTAAGGTATGTTTCGTTTGGCAAATTGTGTCTATTTCTATCGGATTTGCTGGTATCGCAATGTAACAGTTGCTAGTTTTGAGCGGTATAAAGCTAATGTCTTCAATCTTAAGTACAGTTATTTGACAATGTTCAATGTGTGGTTTGAAATTTATTATTTCGCTGCGACAATCGGTTCTTGAATTTCTGTCATGGATTGGTAGTGTTTGTTTGCATATAGTGGTTCCGGCTCGATTCTTACAAAGTTTGTTGAAATACTCGATATCAGCGTTTATAAATGAAAGACCTGAAGTTAAATATATCTGATGTTCGACTACTGGAGCCAAAAATACTCCATTTCTTTTACTCGGGATAGGATATACTTGTAATATGTTCCATTCTGTGTTAGAGACTAAAGGTACTATGATCTTGAAAAATATTTTGTCATCTATTGTGAAGATTTTAAGATCACTGATGTCGAGTATGAATTGAAAATGTTCGGTTTTGGCAGAAATCGCGGTGTTGTACATCTGGCTACCTATTGTCTTGGCGTAATTTTCTATGAATTCATTGGGGTCAAGTATTTGTGGACTAATTATTCCTTGTTTGCCTAATATCATGACGTTAAGTATTTCATCTAATTGGAAGTGTAAAGTTTGCATCGCGGTGTCGACTTTCATGATCATCTTAAGCATAGATCTATTGATATTTGCCTGCTGTTGTAATTTTAATATATCACTATATGATCTCTCTAAGTGGTTTAGGTTTTCTGAGTTTACAATTTTTCTAATAAGTGATGTTTGATTAGCTATTATGGTCTTGATTTTATTATTATCATCGAATAGTTTGTCCATATTTTTGTTTATGAGCGTAAGATCATCATCGTCGAGAGTCCCGAACAGACTTTTCGATACGGAACCTATGATGTTAAGCAAACCTCGTGTGCTCCGGGTATGTGTTAACGCTTTCAAGTGTTTTGCGAGTTGTTTTAGGTTATTGATGCGATTTTGTAATCCGCCTAACTCTTCGACGTATTGTTTGCTGATTGCACGTGAGTCTATTGTTAATTTATATGATTCTATTGCGCTTATCTGTTCGTATATGTCGCTAGTGTCTAATCCTACTATTACATTGGCAGTGTCGCTGTATAAATATCCTTTTCCTATGTTTTCTACGAATACAGAGTTTCCTTCTAATGGTGTAATATTTATTTGCGCGGATACTATTCCGGCAAAGAGGAGCGTCGACCTGGAAAGTAAGGTTTTAAACGATTACCGTGTATCTTTTTGTCTTGAATCAGATAGTATGGAGTACATACTTTATCAATCGTGTACGGTCCTAACCATTCCACATCAAGTTTATGCCTTTTATGATCGTTATGTATTAAAACAGAGTCTCCTTCTTTGAAAACTGATTGAGGTTTTATAATTTTACGTTTTTGATCGCGCTGATATCGCTGTTTACTTTTGATCAATGTTTCGCGAGCGTGTCGGAGTCTAGAGTCCCATTCCTTTTTGCGGAACGTGACTTCGTCTGCGTACGTGCGTTGGGGATTCTTGGATATTGTGGAGGGAAGATTGGCTTGGTGTCCGAATGTGAGTTCGAATGGCGTGTAACCAGTAGAGTCGTGTATCATTGTGTTATATGCAAGGCATACAAAGTTAAGTTGATCGTCCCATTCTTCATCCGAATTTCGCTGTATCGATTTTAACATGTCTGTTATTACTGCGTGTGTCCGTTCTAACGATCCGTTACTTTGTGGGTGGAAGGATGTCGTTTTGATATGTTTGATTTTGAACGCGTCTTCGTACTGTTGCATTAAACTAGATATAAAATTCTGTCCGCGGTCAGTTAATATCTTTTTTGGAGCGGAAAAGATGTAAATGTAATGATTCAAGAGTGCGTTCCAAATTGTTTCCGTTTGCTGAGTTTTTAGTGGTACGAGTATTAAGTATTTTGTCAATTCGTCATGTATGGATAGAATGTACTGATTGCCTTTTTTCGTCTTTTTCAGTGGGCCTAATAAGTCCATAGCAATTTTATCGTTTGGTTCGAGGGGTGTGTCGGTGATACAAGGTTCTTCGCGCGGTCTGATACGTGTAGTTTTAGATGTTTGGCAGGTGTCGCATGATTCTATATGTTGTTGTATACGTTTCATCAAATCTGGTACTCTGTGCCGTTCACGAATGCGGTCGTATGTCTTTTGTATACCGGGGTGTCCTACTAAATCGTGATTTTCTTTCAATAATTCGTCTATTTCTTCGTCGCTATATGTTTGAATTGGTTCCCATGCAAAATTTAATTCTTTTACGGTGTCGTTCAGGAATAGTAAAATCGCGTTCTTTTCGGTCTCTGTGAAACTGTCGTCGCCTATACCTATCTTTTCGTTTATATGAATAATTTCGTTTAATTTAGTTAACCATTCGATTCTGTCGTAATTTCTTAGCTCTGTTTTGGATAATTGATAGAAAGATTTACGGTTCGGAGTCATTTTGAGAATTTTGGGTAACGCGTCGGTAGATTTTTCCCAATCGTGATATTTTTTTATCGAGTTCTATGTTCAAATTTTCGCGTCGTCTGGTCAGAACATGTATTCTAGATAGTGCGTCGGCTGCAGTATTATCTTTTCCTTTCGTGTATTCTATGTCGTATTCGTATTCTTCTAGTTTTAATCGCCATCTCATCAAGCGTGATGAGGGGTCTTTGCAATTCTGTAACCATTTTAGTGCTTGGTGATCGGTTCGGATGAGGAATTTCCGTCCTAACAGATATTGTCGGAGGCGTTTCACGGCCCATACTATTGCTAAAAGTTCTTTTTCTGTAGTGGAATAGTTTCGTTCCGGTGGGTTTAGAGTTCGCGAGATATAACAACATGGATGTCCGTCCTGTGATAAGATTGCACCTATACCTTCGTTACTGGCGTCAGTCGTTAATGTGAATGGTTTCGCAAAGTCTGGGAATTTTAGTACGGGTGATGAACAGAGTTTGTTTTTTAATGTCTGGAATGCTTCCTGGGTTTTATCTGTCCAATGAAATGGTGTCTCCTTTTTTGTAAGTTCGGTCAATGGTTTCGCGATCTTAGAAAAGTTTCTGATGAACTTACGGTAATAACCTGCTAGTCCTAAGAACGATTTGATGTCTGTGGGATTACGTGGCTGTTTGAAATTGCTAACGGCTTCTAATTTTTTGGGATTTGGCTTTACACCTTCGGCGGTTACTATATGTCCAAGATATTCTAATTCTGGTTTGAGAAATTCGCATTTGTCCGGCTGTATTTTGAGTCCGAGTTCGCGTAGGCGTTGCAATACTATCGCGAGGTTGCTATTGTGCTCTTCAATCGACTGTCCGAATATTATAATGTCGTCTAAATATACGAAGCAATGTTTATTTATGAGTCCTCTTAGCGCGGTATCCATCATGCGTTGAAATGTTGCAGGTGCATTCTTTAAACCGAATGGCATCCTATTGTAATGATAGTGTCCTTGTGGTGTGGAGAATGCTGTGTACTTTTTAGAGTCTATGTCCATTGGGATTTGGTGGAATCCGGAGGATAAATCGAGGGCTGAGAAGAATTTTGCGTTGCCTAGTTGGGATAGTATGTCGTCTATGTCAGGTAATGGATATGCGTCCTGGTCAGTTAGTTCGTTTATTTTTCTGAAGTCTATTACAATTCGCCATTTCTGTTTCCCTGAGGCGTCTGCCTTTTTTGGTACTACCCAGACTGGTGAATTGTAAGGAGAATCAGATGGTTCTATAATGTTCTTTTGTAGCATTTCGTCCATTTGTCGTTTGATTTCTTCTTTATGGCATTCAGGCGGTCGGTAAGATTTTGTGTTAATGATTTTATTTTCTTTTAACGTTATTGTGTGTTTAGCAAGATTAGTGCATGGTAATAAGTCGGTCTCTAGATTGAATACGTCGAGGTAGAACAGCAATATCTTTTCGATTGGTTCACGGAGGGTTTTCTCTATATGCGAAAGTCTAACTAAACCTTTAAACGTGGAGACTTGATCATACGTATTTGAATTTTCGATAAAATTAGTCATTTTGGCTGGGCACTCACCACCATTGATAAAGCATATCGTTGTCGGTTTTCCTTCCAGGTAGACTGTTTTTGACACTGCTTGTTTTGGAGGTACGTCGTTTTCCTGTTGCAATAAAAGTATATTATTGTCAAGTTTTAATTGTTGATTCGAGAGTTCAAATTTGAATTTAGATAGGGCTGGCAAACCGAGTATGCCGTCTTCTATAATTGGAAAGTTGTCTTCTACCACAAAAAATTCTAGAGTTTTGCCAAATAGTTTTATCAAAGCGTGTTTGTTGGTTTTAAATTTAGAGTGTCCCATCGAGAATTTCCGTTCTTTTGTTATTCTTGGTCGTAATACGCATCTTCGCTTGAGTATATTAATTCCTGCTCCGCTGTCAATGAGGAATTTATGTCGCTGTCCGTCGGATCGTAAAAGTACTGTGGGTAGTCTTCCTGTTGTGGCGTTAATTCGTAGGTCTGGTCTATTGGTTCCTCTATTTCTTCCTTGTGTGTCTCGAGATTGTGGACTGCTGGTGGTCTCGGAAATTGGCTGGGTGTTCGAAAATTTTTACATTGACTGGAGACATGTCCGATTTGGTTGCATTTGAAGCATTTTAATTGTGTCCTTTGGGCAAGTGGTATTTGTTCGGTTTGTCGGAAGCTTCTTGGCATTGGATTGGGTGTTGGAGTTGGTTTTTTAGTGATCGGATTAGGATTATTGGTTGTTAGTCGTTGCTGCTCAGGAAGTCGTAATCGTTCTATTGGTTTTGGTCGTCGATTTCGATCTTCCCTGAAGAATCGCTCGATGTCGGTGGCTTTCTTTTCGGCTTCAAGGATATTGTATGGTGGATTGGCGAGTAGTAATTGTCCTATTTCGCCTTTCAGGCCTCGGATAAAATCGATCACGGAGTCTTTTAAAATCCTGTCGTTCATAGCTCGTCTAGTAATTTCGTCACGGTATTCGTTCGTTATACTGTATTGTAACTTATTGAGCGCTCTGCGGAACCTGATGATATAATTTTGCACACTTTCGTCGTGACGCTGTCTCGTTTCGCGTAGCTGGTCTTGATGTTCTCTAACAGAGTCTTGGGTGGCTACGTTTCGTCTTAGGGCATCGTACAGGTGTCCGTATTCGTATATCGGTATATTGCAGATGGCCATTGCGGCTTTACCCGCGATTTTCCCGATTTTGATCATTTTTAATAGTAGCGTGGGTTCGCTACACATGGCTCGTAATTCGCGTACTTCGCGTATGAATTCTTCTACTCCGATATTGTCTTCGCCGTTTAATTGCGGAATACATACTATCGCGTCTTTGGCCCGTAAGCTCGGAGGGGCGAATTGCGGTGGACGGTCTTCGTAGGAGGGATGGTTGCCTTCTTCTGTTCGAATTGGAACGCATGGTGGGGAAGTTCTATCTCTCGCGGCAACAGATTCGTCCATAGTAATAAGGGAGCCTAGTTCTGTAGTAGCGTCGCGTCCTATTTTTATTTTAGAGATATTTTTGCCTAATAGTTCTATTTCCGCTGCACGCTTCTTATTTTCACTGTCGGCCGTCCGTTGTGTCTCTTCTACACGTTGCGCAAGAATTTCAATTTGTTTTTGTATCACGTCGAGTATGGCACGAATCGAATTGTCCGTACCTCCGTTTGTAGAAACGGTTTCAATAGTTTCGACTTTGTCTTTTCGTGATGTGGGCATGATTCTAATTGAGCTTATTGAGTCTGAACTACTGTTGCTATTTGGACTCGAAGCGCTTGAGAAACTGGGTTTTCTCACACGGTATCGTGAAAATGAATCCAGATTTTTCAGCTTACCGTAGTAGCTATGACCGTTGAGGAGTCTCAGGGATGTTTCCTCTCTGGCTGGTTCTAGATTCCGAATCTTATTCGTAGGCTTGCTCTGCGCTGTCCGTAGTCCTCTCGTCTAGTTTCACCGTAGTGGAACGTTGAAAGTTGCTGCAGGGCTTCGTAGTAGCAAAGATTCGCACTGGGTCCGTTGATCCTTCGATCTTCAATGATGCGCGTACGCCGAAATCGTAATTTCGTTTGCACTGAAGTGAATAGATCCTGGCAGGATCGCTAAAAATGTCGTGTAAAATTAAGGTAAAAAATAAGGAACTTGTTAATTTCCGAAAAGGAGATTAAGTTCTTTTTATTTTTTTACTCAATTTATACAATTTTTTCGGTTCGCGATGATACACTTTCGATACTTGGATTAGTTAAGAATTTTTTTATTAGACTGACTGGATGATTTTGAAGGGAGCATTTATATGCGAGGTCGCCTAAGGCCTTGAAAATGGCTCTCTGGAAATCGGCTGATGCATTTTTCAACCCAAACGGCATCGTCACGTATTCGTATTGACCGTCGGGGGTAACGAACGCAGTATATTCCGTCGAGTTAGGATGAATGGGAATCTGGTGAAATCCGCTAGCCATGTCCAGGCTAATGAAGTATCTCGCACTCTGCAATCTCGCGATTTGGTCAGCAATAAGGGGTAAGGGATACCGATCCGCGACCGTATTTTTATTCAGCGCTCGAAAGTCTACACGCAATCTGTCTGAGCCGTCCTTCTTCTTCACGAGTATCATAGGGCTCGCGAACGGCGAATTACTAGGTTTTACAATTTGTGCTTTCATTAATTCGTCTATTCTCTCGCGTACTATTCTTCGCTCTTCCTCGCTAAGCCTGTAAGGGCTTCTCTGCACGGTGACGTTGGGATCAATTAGCCGTATTTCCAACTGGCCCGTACTGACGCGAGTACGCGGGAAACCCGTAATGAATGATTCTTTAAATTTTTCGAGAACAGAGATTAATCGATCTATATCGTTACCGATCACATCAGTGTCAACCTCGTTAATGTTGACCGCATCTTCCGCGACTTTACCACAAGCGTTAACGACCTTTGTTTTACAAATAACGAGGCTATTTTGCGACGAGTGATATTTACGTCGAATCCCTGGCTCAAAATCTCGCGACCAATCATGATGTCGTATTTTAGGTAATCGTCAGCAAGGACATGAAAAACTATCTCCAATGTAAGACCGTTAATACAAACAGTGGACAAAATCTGAAATGTACTCTTAATACAATCCCGATCCCCCACATCACTACCACATCGGTTATTCTTTTACCCGAAAATTTCGAGGCTAGGGACTCTTTGATTAACGAACACTCGGCCCCAGAATCAAAGTAAAATGGATACGACTCACCCAGATGGCTTAATCTACCAGCCGGAGCTTCCACTACACATAAGTCGATCCGGCGTTCGTCAATGGAATCGTAGTTTCTTTTCCGCGATGATGGGCAATTAGGCGCGATATGTTCCTCCTCGTGGCATTTGAAGCAGGTCACCTTCGACGATGCGGCTGGTCGTTTTTCCTTCGGGTTTCGTATATCCTGCTCCTTCCCCGTTTGTGTTTGCAGGCGACACTCCGTTCTCCTATGTCCGAGAGCACCACAGCGGTAGCACTTAATCCGAGGAACTGATAGCCTGCTTCGTTTAGCTTCAGGTTCCGTTAGTGAATTTCTTGGCGAAAATGTCGGCTGATCGTTGTAAGGGAGAATCCTCATTTCATCATGAAATTGGTCCTCCGTCCTGATATTATTCGCGAGCGTTAGTCGCCGAAAGCGTCGATCTTGTGAACTCAGTATATAAAGGGCGAGGACATTGATCACTTCGGGCATCGTTAGATCTTGCAACTTCATCTGCAGCATGGAGCGGAGGCGACTACCGTACGCTCCCGGGGATTCAGTCTCCGACGGTCGTTCTCTGGATATCCTTATTAACGCCGAAGCGGCTGTCTCTCTGCCACCAAAACGCGAAAGAAATTGTTCCTTAAACGTTGCCCAGGTAAGCTTTCCACCGCGCACCATTTGTGAAAGCCAATGCGCAGCAGGACCCCTTAGGGCGCGATTTAGAGCGGAAAGTAACGCACTATCTTGCATCGGGTGGTCTTTCAAAATCAGATCAGCATGAGAGCACCACGCGGATGGATCGGCGCCCGTGTCGTGTAAAATTAAGGTAAAAATAAGGAACTTGTTAATTTCCGAAAAGGAGATTAAGTTCTTTTTATTTTTTTACTCAATTTATACAATTTTTTCGGTTCGCGATGATACACTTTCGATACTTGGATTAGTTAAGAATTTTTTTATTAGACTGACTGGATGATTTTGAAGGGAGCATTTATATTCTTCCATTCGTTGGAGTGGGAGAAGGTTTTGTTTATACTTAGTGTAAAATTCGGAGAACGGCTGGAGTGATCGAATGCCACTCAGGCGGCTGAGAACGGGTGCTGACCGGACGGTCACACGCGATAAGGCGTTCGGAATTTCGGTTTGTTATATACAGTTGCTCGAATTTCGTCTGTGACACCTGCGTGGTGGAAGCCCCTACCGGTAGATTAAGTCAGCAGGGTGAGTCGTTCCCATTCTATTTCGATTCTGGAGCCGAGTGTTCGCTAATTAAAGAGTCCGCAGCCTCGAAATTGTCCGGCAAAAGAACGACGCACGTAGTAACACTGCGAGGAATAGGAAACACTTGTATTAAAAGCACGTCTCAGATTCTGTCCACCGTAGGTATTAACGGTTTTACATTGGAGATAACTTTTCACGTCCTTGCGGACAGCAACCTAAGATACGATATCATGATTGGTCGTGAAATTTTAAGCCAGGGTTTCGACGTAAACATTACACGAAACAGCGTTGATATTTGCAAGAGCAAGGCGGTTAACGTTTGTAGTAAAGTCGCGGAGGTTGCGGTCGACATTAACGAGGTCGACACCGACGTGATTGGCAACAATAAAGATCGATTGATTTCCGTTCTCGAAGGTTTCAAAGAATCATTCATTACGGGCTTCCCGCGTACTCGCGTAAGTACGGGCCAGTTGGAAATACGGCTAATTGATCCTAACGTCACCGTGCAAAGAAGCCCTTACAGGTTTAGCGAGGAAGAGCGCAGGATAGTACGTGAGAGGATAGGCGAATTAATTAGAGCAAAGATCGTAAGGCCTAGCAATTCGCCGTTCGCGAGCCCCATGATACTCGTGAAAAAGAAGGACGGCACGGATAGATTATGCGTAGATTTCCGAGCACTAAATAAAAAACACCGTCGCGGATCGATATCCCTTACCCCTCATAGCAGATCAGATCGCGAGATTACAAAACGCGAGATACTTCATTAGCCTGGACATGGCCAGCGGGTTTCATCAAATTCCCATCCACCCGAACTCGACAGAGTATACCGCGTTCGTCACCCCCGACGGTCAATACGAATACGTAACGATGCCGTTTGGATTGAAAAACGCACCCTCCGTTTTCCAGAGGGCCATTCTCAAGGCCTTAGGCGACCTTGCTTATTCGTACGTTGTTGTTTACCTGGACGACGTCTTAATTATTGCCGACTCGATAGATCAAGCACTAGAGAGATTGCACACCGTGTTAGATACTCTCGTAAAAGCCGGATTCTCCTTTAACTTTTCGAAATGTTCCTTCCTAAAGACATCGACACTCTATTTGGGATATGTAATTCATAATGGAAAAGTCCGCCCAAACCCGGGTAAAATACAAGCCCTGAGTTCTTTATCTGCACCGTCGACCGTCACACAGCTTAGGCAGTTCATAGGTTTGGCCTCGTACTTCCGAAAATTCATTCCTAGATTTTCACAAGTAATGAAACCCCTGTACGCACTTACGTCTAGTAGCAAGAATATAACTTGGACAGATAGGCACGAACAAATAAGACAAAAGGTAATCTCCGTCCTGACTGACGCGCCGGTGCTAATGATATTTGACTCCAATTACCCCATCGAATTACATACGGATGCCAGTTCGGAGGGATACGGGGCTATCTTAATGCACAGGGTCGAAGGTAAAAATAGAGTGGTGGAGTATTACAGCAAAAGCACGAGCCCCGCGGAATCTAGGTACCATTCGTACGAATTAGAAACTTTAGCAGTTGTAAACGCCGTCAAGCATTTCCGTCACTATCTACACGGACGAGAATTCCTTGTTATCACCGATTGCAATTCCTTGAAAGCATCCTGTAATAAGGTACATTTAAATGACAGGGTCTGCAGGTGGTGGGCTTACCTGCAAAATTTTACCTTTGACATTATGTATCGGGAAGGTAAACGACTGGCCCACGTAGATTTCTTCTCGCGGAACCCCGTAAACTTAGATTACCGTGTGACCAGCAAAATTGTCGAGAAGGAAATTAACCTGGCCGAAATCTCCGGCGACTAGCTACTAGCGGAACAACGTCGCGACCCACAGATTTCTGAGATCGCCAATAAATTACGGAACGAAGAGCTCGCGGAAGACGTCGCGAACACGTACGAAATACGGTCCGGTACCCTTCATCGTAGAATACAAAGAAAGGGCAGAACTCTCTGCTTGCCCATTGTCCCGCGAGGCCTTAGGTGGTCCGTTATAAGCCACGTGCACCAGTCCATTATGCACTTAGGGTGGGATAAAACGCTGGAGAAGCTCTACGAGTATTACTGGTTCGAAGGAATGGCGAAGTACGTTCGCAAATTCGTGGAGAACTGTCATGCTTGTCGAGTTTCAAAGGCAAGCTCAGGAAAAATACAAGCGGAATTACATCCTATACCTAAGACCAGCATACCTTGGCATACGATTCATGTGGATATAACGGGCAAACTAAGCGGCAAAAACGACTCTAAGGAGTATGTCGTTGTGTTAGTCGACGCCTTCACCAAATTCGTATACTTGTACCATACCCGTAAGATAGATTCCTTAAATACCATTAAAGCATTAAAGTCCGCCATATTTTTATTCGGCTGTCCCTGCCGGATAATAGCGGATCAAGGAAGATGCTTTACGGGCAAAGAGTTCCGAGATTTTTGCCAAGATAGGAACATCAAACTCCACTTAATAGCAACCGGTGCTAGCAGAGCCAATGGACAGGTAGAGCGTACCATGAGTACGCTAAAAAATATGTTCACGACGGTAGAAACCACCGGGCGGTCTTGGCAAGACGCGATCGGGGAAATACAATTGGCATTAAATTGCACCACCAACCGTGTAACTAAATCAAGCCCGTTGGAACTGCTGATCGGGAAAGCAGCAAGGCCATACGGCTTGACGCTACCCGACAATATAGAGGAAAAGACAATAGATATCTCCGATGTAAGGCGCCAAGCCATAAAAAATATAGAGGCTAGTGCCAAGTACGACAAAGACAGATTTGATAAAACTAAGGCGAAAGTGGTTAGGTTCAACCTCGGCGATTTTGTGCTACGGAAAATTGAAGAGAGAAACCAATGTAAACTAGATCCGAAATTTAAGGGTCCATTTAGGATAGCGGAGATTTTGGAGGGGGACCGATATATTCTAAAAACGTTAGACGGCAAACGCTCTTACAAGTATAGTCATGACAGGTTGAGAAGGATGCCAGATAGTTGCATTCCTGCGGATTTGGACGTTGTTAGTGGTGGCGAGGACAGTGACCCTAGCGATATGAGTACCCCGACCCCCGAGGGTCATTAACGCAACGCCAGGAAGCCGAAGCGGTCGTGTATTCACATGCACCGCTAGCGGCAACGCCAGGAGGCCGAAGCGGTCGTGTATTCACATGCACTGCTAGCGGCAACGCCAGGAGGCCGAAGCGGTCGTGTATTCACATGCACTGCTAGCGGCAACGCCATGAAGCTGAAGCGGTCGTGTACTCGCACGCACACCCAGCTGCAATGTTACGAACCTCAATCGGTCGTATGTTCCCACGCACCGCCAGTGAAACTCCGTGCGGTCGTGCGATCTACAAAATCAAGATTCTTCTGGGTACGAAATCGCAAATAGTCTGTCACGCCACTACGACCCAACTGATAAACCACAGGATGCAACTAATATTTCGAACACGAATCATAATGTTAATAATTCTGTCCTTTTATTTTTGTTACCGAAACCTCTAGCAAAATCCTGCTGTCGAACTGGACCCTTGGTTTATTTGACATTTGATTAAGTTGTAAATAATGTTGATTGTACCAAATCTAATAATAGGGAAAACCCAATATTTTAGCTACACCCGAGGACGTGTGATAGTCAGGATGGCCGTGTCGGAGATAAGAGGACACCGATGCCTTCCCTCTGAAACCTCGGGTAAATCCATAGAAACATTGTAATTAAAATCCACAGTTGTAATTAAACGATTTACCGTCACTCTACCCAATTGTATTCGTTTGAGACTTGTGACAATGAGCTTGGGCTCAAAGCGACAATTAGTCGCCGAACGTGGCCGCGGTCAACGGGACGAACTCTCCATCTAACAAAGGCATTGAGTAACCCTATAGCTCTCCTTAAAAGAAAGATTTGTAGCGACACGTGACAGGAAACATTCCAACGGTTTCTGTCCCGTAGCTCGCCACACGCAGATCCTATTCTACGGGCAGGATGTTTACCAGATGCCGACGCGTCTCCACAGCACGTGATCGGCTAGCCCGAGGACCGTCATAAACACTAATATCTAGTTACCTAAAATCCTTCAACAGATACACAGTCTTTGTCCCAGTTACGGGAAGACAGGAGAGACCTATTTTCCACGAAGGACGTCTCCCACTAGCAACCCTCCCTCAAGGGCAGCTAGCATCCTTTTCTAACTACCGATATGGAGATTGGCCAATTAGCAGCAACGTCAATTTCCCTTACTTTCCGAACGTAGGATGTCCCGGACGAATCCGATGATCTCGTGTCCTTAGACACATCCCGTTATAGTTTTCCTCTGGGGTATCACCGGGACGGAAAGTCATTCTCTCTTGCGGTCTCATCGACAAAAAAGGATTAACTCCTTACGGTCAGCGAATATTAACACAGAATCCGACTTAGATTTTTTGCGAGTGCGTACGACTACCGTCCCGTTGTCCGCGGATTCGTTATTGAACCTAGGATCATTATCATTAGTCTCTCGAGTATCTAATAACCACGGTTACTTGTCCGGTTCTATGGTAATCGTATTTGCACTAGCCAATGTCTTCTCTATTGCATAGCGACGACGTGTAATCCAAACGAAGATTCGCTTTACGCCCCTAACCCTAATTCTAATGTAAACCCGACATATATATATATAATTAATTAAAAAAAGGGGGAAATATAAAATTAAAAATACATATATTTAACAAACATAAAATAGATAACACATTTAAAATATATATATATATATATATGTCGGAGATGAAAGGAAAGCCGAAGCCTTTCCTTGAAAATTTTGGGAACATCCTCTAGTACCTTAGCCTAGATTTTATTATAGTTGTAATTGCTTAAGATTTGTAATAAGCGAGATTGGGTTCGAGGTGACAATCGGTCGCTGAACGTAGCCACGGTCACGGGATGGATGTTTTATCTAACGGAGGTCTGGAGTGGTTGTATGTGTTTTCCGAGAAATGTGGTTGTGGCGGCATGCGGCCTCGAGAGCGGGCCGAGCCACGTGTGATGTTGCCTCGGAGGTGCCGATGCAATGGGACATACATTGTATTAGTAATCAAAACTCCAGGCAGAAACTGCCTAGCAACGGCGTTTGGAACTTTCTCGATGCTTCCAACGAGTGTGCCTAGCAACGCCGTTTGGAACCTTCTCGATGCTTCCAAACGGGTATAGAAAACAAAATGCAATCGTACAGGGAGAAAAATCTCCACGAGGCTGGCATTCTTGCGATTGCCTTGGAGAGTGATACATCGAGCATTTTCGACGATCGCATTTGCGTCTAAGTTAGTTTCGCTTAGTAAGGAGTTATCCCGGTGACCGTGGATTCGTTTGAACTCAAACATTGCTAATAGTATTATTTAATTTAATTATTCGTAGATCGTATTATTCATTAGGCTTAGTGTTTGTTAGACTTATTATTAGCTGTACTTATTATTTGTTAAGCTTAGTGATAGACCTGTATATACGTGTAAATAAAATCTCGGCTTTGTGAAACGATGGCTAGTCCACATGAAGAGTCGTCGCGCGCCCAAAATTCGAATCGTGACCCGACATCAGAAGTGGGATTAGAACCGTTTAAAGTGCTACAAGAGCAAATGGTCCTTATGCGCGAGTTAATTCAGACGCTAGCGCACAAACCGGGGGAGCAAAGACCGAGTACGGAATCTAAGGATGCAACGTTACCACGTTGTGACCCCGAAGGCGCGGGTGTCACAGACGAAATTCGAGCAACTGTATATAACAAACCGAAATTCCGAACGCCTTATCGCGTGTGACCGTCCGGTCAGCACCCGTTCTCAGCCGCCTGAGTGGCATTCGATCACTCCAGCCGTTCTCCGAATTTTACACTAAGTATAAACAAAACCTTCTCCCACTCCAACGAATGGAAGAATATAAATGCTCCCTTCAAAATCATCCAGTCAGTCTAATAAAAAAATTCTTAACTAATCCAAGTATCGAAAGTGTATCATCGCGAACCGAAAAAATTGTATAAATTGAGTAAAAAAATAAAAAGAACTTAATCTCCTTTTCGGAAATTAACAAGTTCCTTATTTTTACCTTAATTTTACACGACACGGGCGCCGATCCATCCGCGTGGTGCTCTCATGCTGATCTGATTTTGAAAGACCACCCGATGCAAGATAGTGCGTTACTTTCCGCTCTAAATCGCGCCCTAAGGGGTCCTGCTGCGCATTGGCTTTCACAAATGGTGCGCGGTGGAAAGCTTACCTGGGCAACGTTTAAGGAACAATTTCTTTCGCGTTTTGGTGGCAGAGAGACAGCCGCTTCGGCGTTAATAAGGATATCCAGAGAACGACCGTCGGAGACTGAATCCCCGGGAGCGTACGGTAGTCGCCTCCGCTCCATGCTGCAGATGAAGTTGCAAGATCTAACGATGCCCGAAGTGATCAATGTCCTCGCCCTTTATATACTGAGTTCACAAGATCGACGCTTTCGGCGACTAACGCTCGCGAATAATATCAGGACGGAGGACCAATTTCATGATGAAATGAGGATTCTCCCTTACAACGATCAGCCGACATTTTCGCCAAGAAATTCACTAACGGAACCTGAAGCTAAACGAAGCAGGCTATCAGTTCCTCGGATTAAGTGCTACCGCTGTGGTGCTCTCGGACATAGGAGAACGGAGTGTCGCCTGCAAACACAAACGGGGAAGGAGCAGGATATACGAAACCCGAAGGAAAAACGACCAGCCGCATCGTCGAAGGTGACCTGCTTCAAATGCCACGAGGAGGAACATATCGCGCCTAATTGCCCATCATCGCGGAAAAGAAACTACGATTCCATTGACGAACGCCGGATCGACTTATGTGTAGTGGAAGCTCCGGCTGGTAGATTAAGCCATCTGGGTGAGTCGTATCCATTTTACTTTGATTCTGGGGCCGAGTGTTCGTTAATCAAAGAGTCCCTAGCCTCGAAATTTTCGGGTAAAAGAATAACCGATGTGGTAGTGATGTGGGGGATCGGGATTGTATTAAGAGTACATTTCAGATTTTGTCCACTGTTTGTATTAACGGTCTTACATTGGAGATAGTTTTTCATGTCCTTGCTGACGATTACCTAAAATACGACATCATGATTGGTCGCGAGATTTTGAGCCAGGGATTCGACGTAAATATCACTCGTCGCAAAATAGCCTCGTTATTTGTAAAACAAAGGTCGTTAACGCTTGTGGTAAAGTCGCGGAAGATGCGGTCAACATTAACGAGGTTGACACTGATGTGATCGGTAACGATATAGATCGATTAATCTCTGTTCTCGAAAAATTTAAAGAATCATTCATTACGGGTTTCCCGCGTACTCGCGTCAGTACGGGCCAGTTGGAAATACGGCTAATTGATCCCAACGTCACCGTGCAGAGAAGCCCTTACAGGCTTAGCGAGGAAGAGCGAAGAATAGTACGCGAGAGAATAGACGAATTAATGAAAGCACAAATTGTAAAACCTAGTAATTCGCCGTTCGCGAGCCCTATGATACTCGTGAAGAAGAAGGACGGCTCAGACAGATTGCGTGTAGACTTTCGAGCGCTGAATAAAAATACGGTCGCGGATCGGTATCCCTTACCCCTTATTGCTGACCAAATCGCGAGATTGCAGAGTGCGAGATACTTCATTAGCCTGGACATGGCTAGCGGATTTCACCAGATTCCCATTCATCCTAACTCGACGGAATATACTGCGTTCGTTACCCCCGACGGTCAATACGAATACGTGACGATGCCGTTTGGGTTGAAAAATGCATCAGCCGATTTCCAGAGAGCCATTTTCAAGGCCTTAGGCGACCTCGCATATTCGTATGTCGTTGTTTATTTGGACGACGTTCTAATAATCGCCGACTCGATAGATCAAGCTCTAGAAAGGTTGCACACTGTACTAAACACTCTCGTAAACGCCGGATTTTCTTTCAATTTCGCTAAATGTTCTTTTCTGAAAACGTCGGTACTTTATTTGGGATATGTAATTCGTAACGGAGAAGTTCGTCCAAACCCGGGAAAAATACGAGCTTTGAATTCTTTACCTGCACCGTCGACCGTCACACAGCTTAGGCAGTTCATAGGTTTGGCCTCTTACTTCCGAAAATTTATTCCTAAATTTTCACAAGTGATGAAACCCTTGTACGCACTCACTTCTAGTAACAAGCACATAACTTGGACGGACAGGCACGAAAAGATAAGACAACAGATAATTTCCGTTCTGACCGACGCGCCGGTGTTAATGATATTTGATCCCAATCGCCCCATAGAGCTACATACCGACGCTAGTTCGGAGGGGTATGGAGCTATTTTAATGCACAAAGTCGAAAAGGAAAACAGAGTTATCGAATATTATAGTAAAAGGACCAGTCCCGCGGAATCTAGGTATCATTCGTACGAACTGGAGACACTAGCAGTAGTAAGCGCCGTCAAGCATTTCCGACACTACTTACATGGACGGAAATTCTTAGTAGTTACCGACTGTAATTCTTTGAAAGCCTCCAGCAACAAAGTAAACTTAAACGACCGGGTTTATAGGTGGTGGGCTTATTTGCAAACATTCGATTTTGACATCATGTATCGAGAGGGTAAACGAATGGCCCACGTAGATTTCTTTTCGCGAAACCCCGTAGACTTGAATCGCCGTATGATAGACAAGGTCGCAGAGAAAGAGATTAATCTGGCCGAGATCTCCGAAGATTGGCTATTAGCGGAACAACGTCGCGATCCGCAAATCTCCGAAATCGTTAATAAATTGCAGAACGAAGAGCTCGCGGAAGATATCGCGAATACCTACGAACTGCGATCCGGTACACTTTACCGTAAAATACAACGAAAGGGCAGAACCCTTTGCTTACCCATTTTTCCGAGAGGTTTTAGATGGTCCGTCATCAACCATGTGCATCAGTCAATTATGCACTTAGGATGGGATAAAACGCTCGAGAAGCTCTATGAGTATTATTGGTTCGAGGGAATGGCGAAGTATGTTCGCAAATTTGTCGAGAACTGCCATGCTTGTAGAGTTTCGAAGGCTAGTTCAGGTAAACTACAGGCTGAACTGCATCCTATACCTAAGACCGGCATACCGTGGCATTCGGTGCACATGGACATAACGGGCAAGCTGAGTGGCAAGAATGACTCGAAAGAGTATGTCGTCGTCTTGATCGATGCCTTTACGAAATTCGTGCACTTACATCACACACGCAAATTGGATTCGCTTAGCGTTATCAAGGCACTTAAGTCCGCCGTGTTTTTGTTCGGTAGTCCCTGTCGGGTAATAGCAGATCAGGGTAGATGTTTCACGGGCCGGGAATTTCGAGAATTCTGTGCAAGCAAACAAATCAAAGTTCATTTGATCGCGACCGGTGCAAGTAGGGCCAATGGGCAAGTAGAACGTGTTATGAGCACGTTAAAAAATATGTTCACAACGGTAGAAACGACCGGGCGTTCATGGCAAGACGCGATCGGGGAGATGCAATTGGCTTTGAATTGCACCATCAACCGCGTAACCAAATCGAGTCCTTTAGAGTTATTGATTGGTAGAGCAGCAAGACCGTATGACTTATTACTACCTGATAACATCGAGGAAAAAGAAATAGATATCTCCAGTGTAAGACAACAGGCAATAAAAGAGATGGAAACTAGTGCTAGGTATGACAAAGAGAGATTCGATAAAACCAAAGCTAAAGTAGTTAGGTTTAATCCCGGTGATTTGGTACTACGCCAAAATGAAGAAAGGAACCAGACAAAATTGGATCCAAAATTCAGGGGTCCGTTTGTAATATCGGAGGTCCTGGAAGGAGACCGATATACCTTGAAAACACTGGATGGGAAAAGGTCATACAAGTGCAGTCATGACAGGTTAAGGAAAATGCCGGATAGTTGCATTCCTGCGGAGTTGGATGTCTGTTGTGATGACGAGAACAGTGACCATGGCGATGTGAGTACCCCGATCCCAGAGGATCGTAGAATTATATGAGCCCAGGTGCGGCCATGGGATGGAGTTCAGTGCGGTCAGGCACTGGAAGTGACGATGTCACGAAGCTGGGAGCCGGTTTAGTACCGACAGCGACAATGTCACGAGGTTGGAGCTGGTCTAGTACCGACAGCGACAATGTCACGGATTTGGAGCTGGTCTAGTACCGACAGCGACGATGTCACGAAGCTGGAGCTGGTCTAGTACCGACAGCGACAATGTCACGGATTTGGAGCTGGTCTAGTACCGACAGCGACGATGTCACGAAGCTGGAGCTGGTCTAGTACCGACAGTGACAATGTCACGAGGCTGGAGGCGGTCTAGTGTTGACAGCGATCGTGTTACGAAGCTGGTTATGTAACGAACTTTGAGAGTATGTGCGATTCGAAGGATGAGACCCATTTGGGTGTGAAATCGAAAATGGTCCGTCATGTCATTACGACCCGACTGAAAGCACGCAGAATGCAACTGGCACTTTGAATGCTAATCACAATGATACTAATCCTGTTTCCTTTTGTTTTGTTGACGAAGGTACACCCGAGGACGTGTGATAGTCAGGATGGCCGTGTCGGAGATGAAAGGAAAGCCGAAGCCTTTCCTTGGAAATTTTGGGAACATCCCCTAGTACCTTAGCCTAGATTTTATTATAGTTGTAATTGCTTAAGATTTGTAATAAGCGAGATTGGGTTCGAGGTGACAATCGGTCGCTGAACGTAGCCACGGTCACGGGATGGATGTTTTATCTAACGGAGGTCTGGAGTGGTTGTATGTGTTTTCCGAGAAATGTGGTTGTGGCGGCATGCGGCCTCGAGAGCGGGCCTAGCCACGTGTGATGTTGCCTCGGAGGTGCCGATGCAATGGGACATACATTGTATTAGTAATCAAAACTCCAGGCAGAAACTGCCTAGCAACGGCGTTTGGAACTTTCTCGATGCTTCCAACGAGTGTGCCTAGCAACGGCGTTTGGAACCTTCTCGATGCTTCCAAACGGGTATAGAAAACAAAATGCAATCGTACAGGGAGAAAAATCTCTACGAGGCTGGCATTCTTGCGATTGCCTTGGAGAGTGATACATCGAGCATTTTCGACGATCGCATTTGCGTCTAAGTTAGTTTCGCTTAGTAAGGAGTTATCCCGGTGACCGTGGATTCGTTTGAACTCAAACATTGCTAATAGTATTATTTAATTCATTAGGCTTAGTGTTTGTTAGACTTATTATTAGTTGTACTTATTATTTGTTAAGCTTAGTGATAGACCTGTATATACGTGTAAATAAAATCTCGGCTTTGTGAAACGATGGCTAGTCCACATGAAGAGTCGTCGCGCGCCCAAAATTCGAATCGTGATAGGACATAGGACCGACATATATATCGTACATAAAAACAAAAGACATTTAAAAAAAATAATAATAATAAGGAACCTCTGATGGAAATGCCTCCGCAAACATTGTTCGAACGTCGATCACCGAAACCTAGGGAAACAACAACAACAAAAAAAAGGGAAAAGCATCAAAATCGCAAAAACAATCATAAGCGTACCCCCAGCGGACCACCACCCCGTGGGGATGGCATTATAAATAAGCGAAGCAACATAGAGCAGCGCTCATTATTGTTCATTATTGCGGATTTCCAGGTTCTTCTTGATCGTTCTCCATGGAAATGTTTGCTACATGCCTCTCAGGTGGTATTGTCTCTAGGTAGTACACGTTGTCTCCTACCTTTGAGTTAAATACCACATCCCCATCATCATGTGTGCCGACGGCCTCATCCTTCGCACACACTGTGGTGACGCCTTTCACTGCCAATTGCCTGATCGAGATTAGATTTACATCTAATTCAGGCACCCACAGGGCGTTCGACAAGGATAGACTCCACCCGCCACAGGCTTTGGTCATCTTCACGACGATCGTGCCTTTTCCCTTGACTTCCAGGTACCCCTTATCAATCCGGATCTGTCCAGTCGCAGGCACGAAGTCCACGAACCGATACCTATCCGGGGTCATATGGTTTGAGGCTCCCGAGTCAAGATAGCTGATCCTGTCCCTTTCCACGTGGTTGATAGTCGATAAAGCCAGTGTGGAGATAAGTCCCTTGGATCTCGGTTTATCTTCCGATCCTTTCTCCACTTTGTTTTCTGGGTCTTTCTCTTCCTTGTCTTCTTTTCCCTCATGGCAGTTGTACGATATGTGGCCTCGTTTTCCACATTTATAGCATTTTTTATCCTTTGGGTCCTTGTGTTTTTTCTTAGCGCCATCTTGATTATGTTGGGGCTTGGTCTTCGATTGTTTGCAAGCCGCCATTGCACTGTTCTTCTCGGAGGGACCCATAGCCGCTTCCATTCTCCTTTCCTCAAGTAGGAGATCGGATTTCACGACCCTCGAGGTTAGATTCTTATCGAGTCTTACCGTCCTAAGATATGTCGTGTAGTTTGGGTCCGCCATGAGGCCGGCTAAGATGAAACACGCCATCATGTGGTCTTCGATTCTTAAACCTGCGTTGGAAATTTTTTCGCACAGATCGTATATCTTTCCGCAGTATTTTACGACGTCCATATCGGGGGTTTTTTCTATGGTACCCAGTTCCCGTATGCATAGGACAGTGTCCATCGACGTGGACCTTCCATGGACGTCCTCTAGCGCCTTCCAACAATCCCTCGCTGTCTTCAAGGATTTAATTTCTCCGATGTATTCGGGGCGAATATGTCGGAAAAGATATGCACGTGCCATGTTATCCTTCCTCATGCATTCTGGGTCCAGCCTTTGCGCTTCCGTAAATCCTGGTTCTATTGCCTCCCAGCAACCCAGGAAAATTAGCGAGGCTTCCGTCATTGTCTTCCAATACTCGTAATTCCCCTTTCTTAGGACCGGCTTCATATCGCTGTCCACATCACTTACTTTGTCGTGATCGGCCATGGCGTGGTCTCTTCTCGGATTATCTTAGAAAACACCAAAACTCAAAAAAATAATACCGCTTTTCCCCGCAGTTTACTGCCCTGGGCCCATAACCTGTTATTTAATAAGGTTTTGGGTTTATAAAATAACGATTCACTTAGATTCGTTTTCTCCAATATATTTCAGTCTTATAACACGTCTTACCACACAGGAATCTCCAAGTCAATAGAACAACGTGGTCGACTTCTAAGACAAAAGAGCGTCATTAGAAGTCGTACCAACTTAGCTTGTAGCAAGCAGCGATCATACCAACTTAACATTTCTCAACAAGAAAAGCCTTCGTTCAGAAAGTAAGGGAAATTGACGTTGCTGCTAATTGGTCAATCTCCATATCGGTGGTTAGAAAAAGATGCTAGCCGCCCTCGAGGGAAAGTTGCTAGTGGGAGACGCCGCTCGTTGAAAAATATGTCTCCTCTATCTTCCCTTAGTTGGGACAAAGACTGTTTGTCTGTTTGAAGGACTTTAGTTAACTAAACCTTAAGATTTATAACGGGCCCTCGGGCTAGCCGAACATGTACTGCGGAGACGCATCGACATCTGGCAATCATCTTACTCGAAGAATAGGGTCTGCGTGTGGCGAGCCACGGGACAGAAACCGTTGGAATGTTTACTGTCGCGTGTCGCCACGAATATTTCCTTTAAGGAGAGCTATAGAATTACTCCATACCTTTGCTAGGCAAAGCGTTCATCCCGTGACCGCGGCCACGTTCGGCGTATATATATATATACGTATTCATATGCATATTTCTCCTGGCAGTGTAGTATTCATACGAAATGAAATGTCAATTATTTATTTTATATTAACTTCATTTAATGAGATAGAACACGCACACGCACACGTATATATGTATATATTTCTGGTAATGTGATTTTCATTTAGATTCTTTAGCGATGTAATTGTCACGTAAAATAACAAAATAAAAAAAGGAATTTGAGGTAAAAAATAAAAAAAGAAAAATTTATTTTTTTTCTAACATCAATACACTTTACAATCTACTTCCGAACTCTAGGCGTGACTTTCTAAGACTGACTCTTATGATTTTACTTTCGATCGGATCCGATTACTTTCTTTTGTCATCCCTCAACATCCCCACCGTCCATGCATTTGCTAGGCGTCCGCGATGGTTGCCACGTGCTCTTTCTTCTAGAACCTTCGGTGGAAGGACCGTTGGGATGTTGATGGTTCATTAGACACTTCAGCGATATACATTGTCGCCGAGTGCCGCCATATCTTTATCTCTATCGTCAGTCCGTCGGATTTGAAGTATGCCGGTCGTGACATAATGTTGTGCATTTGAGGTTATGTGTCAATCATTTGATTTCATATATACATATATATCTTGTATTGTGACAACATAGTATTGAAGGTTTTGTTTCTAGATTATTGTGTGTTTAATGTGTTTTTACATATTTGTGTTTGATGGTAGAATTTCTGTACGCAATTTCTCAAGTTGTTGCGGTGTTAATTATTTTGAGCGTTTGGCATATCGACAGGTTGTCGCTTAGTCCCAAGTGTTGCGTTGTGTGTTCTATTTCTTTCTGTAGATTATTGGTAGTAGTTTTAGTTTAGAAAATAGATTATTTATATGTTTATATAGAGACATGCATGTTTCGTAATGTATTTCTTATTTTATAATCCTTTACCGGAATGTAGGCTAGTTTTAAGTATGTATCTTAGATTATCGGTTTGATAGAATTCGCACACATATATATATTTCTGACAATGTAACCTTCAATATTGTATGTTTTATGTATTCGTTAAACTATTAGTTTTTTGACTTCATGTATACTTATATTTCATAAATTGATAATATTGTATTTATTGCATAGTATTGGAAGCACTGTCTCTAATATTTATTAGGTTATTACATGTTCGGCATATATGTTTATACTTATATGTAACTCTCCAAATTGATTGATTGAAATATATATATATATATATATATATATATATATATATATATATATATATATATATATATATATATGTCGGAGATTAAAGGAAAGCCGAAGCCTTTCCTTGGAAATTTTGGGAACATCCCCTAGTACCTTAGCCTAGATTTTATTATAGTTGTAATTGCTTAAGATTTGTAATAAGCGAGATTGGGTTCGAGGTGACAATCGGTCGCTGAACGTAGCCACGGTCACGGGATGGATGTTTTATCTAACGGATGTCTGGAGTGGTTGTATGTGTTTTCCGAGAAATGTGGTTGTGGCGGCATGCGGCCTCGAGAGCGGGCCGAGCCACGTGTGATGTTGCCTCGGAGGTGCCGATGCAATGGGACATACATTGTATTAGTAATCAAAACTCCAGGCAGAAACTGCCTAGCAACGGCGTTTGGAACTTTCTCGATGCTTCCAACGAGTGTGCCTAGCAACGGCGTTTGGAACCTTCTCGATGCTTCCAAACGGGTATAGAAAACAAAATGCAATCGTACAGGGAGAAAAATCTCCACGAGGCTGGCATTCTTGCGATTGCCTTGGAGAGTGATACATCGAGCATTTTCGACGATCGCATTTGCGTCTAAGTTAGTTTCGCTTAGTAAGGAGTTATCCCGGTGACCGTGGATTCGTTTGAACTCAAACATTGCTAATAGTGTTATTTAATTTAATTATTCGTAGATCGTATTATTCATTAGGCTTAGTGTTTGTTAGACTTATTATTAGCTGTACTTATTATTTGTTAAGCTTAGTGATAGACCTGTATATACGTGTAAATAAAATCTCGGCTTTGTGAAACGATGGCTAGTCCACATGAAGAGTCGTCGCGCGCCCAAAATTCGAATCGTGATCCGACATATGTATTCCTGGCGTTTCAATTATTTTCCCCTTTGTAGTTATTCTTATTTCCTGGTTTATTTAGAATTGTGTGTATATGTATTTTGTTTATTGGTTGGGTCCGTTAATCGCCCTCGTTTTGTTAATCCTTCCCTTCGTTTCGTAGTGCCGTGTGTTCGTTTGTGCATTCAAATCCTTATTCGCGTGTTTTGTATAGAATGGTTTTCTTGTTCTTGTTACGGCGCGTCCGGAGCGCGGGACGTGACACATTACATTTGCAGTGTAAAATGGAGTTCAAAGAGCGTTTAAACGTCGAAATATCTCCAACGGGAAGGAAATGACGGCTAGTGTTACGCCACGAGGCTTGCCACAGGCTGTGTTTTCTAACCGTCGCTCGCGGTCCTACAACGTCGCAGACGGATCGTCGCGGCTGCCCGGCAAACGAACATTGTAGTGGCCAGCGCATGGTTCATTAAGCGGGACGACCTCCAGAAACGTCGACTCGTGGCCGTTGTTTTACCTCGCGTAAAAGAATGTGGCGTGATCCGAACGTAGTGGGGGTCGCCTTCCAGAAAAGACGAAAATAATCGAAGGGCGTGCAGTTCCTTCTGACGAGTCAAACGTGACACTTCGACAAATCTGACGAGCAAACGAATTTATCTAGAGATCAAAGTCGAGTCAAATTTCTGCAACATCTTCATCATATTATTGTAAAATATATTGTTCTATGTTAACCTGTTAATACAGTGTTACATTCATTAAACCACCTCTGTTATCCTAACCGAAACAGGGGAACGACTATTTCGCGGCGTCGATTAACATAATCGTAGCGGGAACTTACAACTCTCGCTGACGCGTTCTCCTAGCGACCGCGTCTCTCCGCGAACGGTCTTAACAGTTAGATTTTATCGAAATCGACGAAATCTTCGCGATTTGCGAGCTGTTTTGCTGGTTTCGACACTTAAACGGTAGTGCATTGCATTTGCACTGTGAAATGGAGT
This sequence comes from Bombus huntii, assembly GCF_024542735.1. Classification (NCBI taxonomy): domain Eukaryota; kingdom Metazoa; phylum Arthropoda; class Insecta; order Hymenoptera; family Apidae; genus Bombus; species Bombus huntii. The sequence continues at coordinate 87,984 of NC_066255.1, read as the reverse complement.
TCAACGAGCGCTTAAACTTCGAAATATCTCCAACGGGAAGGAAATGACGACTAGATTTCATCAAAATCGACGAAATCTTCTCGATTTGCGAGCTATTTTGCTTGTTTCAACGCTTAAACTGTGTCACGACCCGCGCTCCGCACGCGCCGTAACAAGAACAGGAAACCATTCTATACAAAACACGCGAGTATGGATTTGAATGCACAAACGAACACGCGGCATCACGAAACGAAAGGAAGGATTAACAAACGAGGGCGATTAACAGATTCAACCAATAAATAAAATACATAATACAAACAATTCTAAATAAAACAGGAAATAAGAATAACTACAAAAGGGTGAAATAATTGAAACGCCAGGAATATATATATATATATATATATATATATATATATATATATATATATATATAATTTATTAAAGAATACCTACACTTTTAAAAACAGTACATATCGTACTACTAAAATCTACAAATTTCCCGAGCAATCTATGAAGTTTACCAGCTTTCTAATTTTTAGAAAATAGAAACGTTAGCTCTTATAACTGGACAACTGTTCATTTCGTTGTACTGCAGAACCGGTAAAAGCTCGTAAAAATAGTTCATTTTCCCGGTGTGAAACAACCAATTTGTTCGATTACGCGCTGCAACTATTCTGTGATATAAAAGTCAATTCTTATTTCTTTATAGAAATTCTAATACGACAATTTTCATTCGCGCTTTCATAGCGATACATATCGTTCTTCGTCTCATGTTCCTCTCGATTATCGTATTGTACGACCGGCACTGTAATGGAAATTGTAACATTTATTAACTGAATATTTAACGTAATAGTTTAATTGCACATTACAAAGCATTATCGTTCCCGTACAATTATCATTCGACGTCATTAATCGATAGCTGGGTAAGTAAATACATCATCTCATAATGAAAATTGTAATTACGATTCATATTTAAATTAGCCATCTGTCAAATATGAAACTTATTATATAATCATTCCACGCGTGATAAACGAAATGAATTTTTTTTAAATCTCAATATCAAATTCAATAATAGGTTTATCCATTTTTTAACGGATGTTGTAATTATTATATCGAGCGGACGTTTAAACGAATAATCATAGCGAATAAACATTGCAATAGAAGAAAAATGACCAATATCAGATCAATTAAGAAAATAAATTGCAACATTTACTTACCCTCACTTCATTTATTTTCTAACTTCTTCAAACATTTACGCTGACCAAAAACAATTTATAAAATATGAAGGTCCGCAAACGCGCACGTCGAACGAAAAACTCCCTTTAACAAAAAATTGTACAATAATGAAATAAGATAGTGATCAACGTACTTGATAAAGTACACACGCACGCACGCATGCACGCGCGCACACACACACACAGAAACATATACGTATATGAAAGCACATAAATATAACGCGTTCAAAGAAAAGTAGACAAATTTATTAGTCGATCTATCATAATTTTCATTAAGCTGTTTCAAGCGGCACTTAGTAAACGATACGATAACGCGATTAGATCTCTTTATCTCTTATGTGAACAAGACGATGTATATTAAATAAAGTTAGAGACAGTATGGAATATCTAGTTTACTCGTTTTCTGGCTAGTCGTCTAGCCAAGAATGCTTGACATATTCTGCTTCAACAAACTGAGACCATCGCAAACAACGAAGAGGAAGCGCCTAAGGCTGACAACCAAACTTCACTCTATGCTCGATGTTTGAGTCGAGCGCAGTTCGTACTAGGTCAGAAGCGTTGATTTGTCTTGTAAAGTATATTTCAACAAATATCGATACGTTTCATGCGTGTCATGAAAAATGCGAATACGTGACTTATAGAACACTTTGAAATCATTTGCTTCGTATGTGTGTGTGTGTACTTGGCGTGTTTATTGTACGTCTCAATCTAGGTCGATTCTTCATTATAGTAGCGTGAAAATTGATTTTGAAACGACCTATAAATCAAAGAATTAAATATTCTCTATGCTTTATTTTATGATTATCTTAATTTATCCAAAGAATCATGAACACATGCGAAAAGTCCGACCCGATATATCGCGGTCGCGCGCCTCGTCAGCGGGCGAATCGTGCGAATGAAGCTCGTGTAGCTGAAGCTTTCGTTACAAGTATCGCATTTGTAAGGGTACAATTTCCATGGTTCGTCCGGATAATGCTCCAACTTGTACATTCCTTGAAACGATTTACCACATATTACGCATAAAAAATCATTGCCCTTGTAATAATACGTGTCATGCTCGACTAAACGTTCGTAGGATTCGAATAACAAATGACATATTACAGATTGGTTTATCTTCCACAGCGCAATCGGAATTCAGCACCAGCCTAGAATCTTGCTCAATATGTAAGTGTCGTTTGTGAATTTGAAGACTCTGTTTCTTGACAAATCCTTGATCGCAGAACTTACAAAAGAATTTGTAGTTCACCGAACACGAAGGCGCATGAGTAGCAAGCATGTGAAACTGTAAGAATCTTTTAGTGGAAAACATCGTGTTACAAACGTTACACTTTTCTGTGGCCGTTTGGCGATAGGCGCGCTCGTGTATGCACAAATTTTTAAATGTTCAGAATTGTGTTTCACAAGCAATGCAAGGAAACTTTGTTCTGTTCATCTTGTCCGCTCGGTGACCCTTTACACATGCAATCCTATTAAGTAACATTCTGCGCTTTGCACCTGTATCGAATGACGAAGAGAAAGTATCATCCGTAATAAGTGTACTCGTAATCAAATAATTTTCCAAAGATCTTGTCGTCCCTCCCGAAACGTCCGACATTTGTTCCAAATCAGGCGACTGTGCTATGCCGAGTTCCATGTCACTTGGTTCTTTCAAGGACCGAGACAAGTGGTTTACATAAGGTACACGTTGTTTATTTTGTAAGACTTTCATTCGACGACATACATTCTCGTGTTGTTTCAAACATGAGTATAGCCAAAATCGTTTGCGACAACCTTTGCATTTGTGTTGTTTCTTGAATGCATTGCAATTTATTTCAACATCAACCGGTGAAGCGTCCTTTTTTGATCTTATGGTCTTCAAACAGTGCAAAATCATGTGTCGTTTCAACAATGCCGACGTGTCAAACTTCTCATAACACACGCAACATTCTCTTCGTTTAAACACAATATGCTGACGTAGATATGATAAGGAAATTCGAGGATTTGGAAATACAAATAATTGACTATATTTCACACACAACAGCTATACATCTATATTACACTCTGAAGAACGTCTTGCACGCACGCTTGTCGCCAACCGACTATCCTAGATTCTTCTAACATCTGGCAACAGTCTTTTGTCTCCACTAAGACCTGGGCGCTCTCTGATCCTTACACACACACTCTCATGTACAGTGTAAATGTATCACTTCCCTAACAAGATAATGAGTTAGTAACTTATTCATGGACGTGTAACGCGCGTTGCATATGCTCGAAATGTAAATCGTATGGAACAATTTCATGTGCTCGTGCAGGTTCTCCTTCGAAGAAAACGATTTTTTACAAATATGACATTGAATTATTTTTTGCTGATAGACTTTAAAGTTCTTCTGAAATTCAACCAATTCTTGTTGAGGTACGATTAATCTATCAGCGAAAGATTTTACAAATTCACTGAATCGCTTTGACGCAATTGTGTCAGCTTTCAAAGGCAAGTTACATGTCGAGCTAGTTTCACGAAAACCTTCAAATTCCTCTTTCACATTTTTCGATACTGCTTGCTTGAAAGCATCTTCGTTTTCGTTTTCCTTTTCGTTTTCGTCTTCGTCTTCGCTTGACACAAAACTAGTAGGCTCCAAGAATTTGTCGCATTTCTCCAAACGGACCACGCATTCTTTATACTTGGCTTCAGGTGCAGATCTTCTACTGTGGTCAAATATATAGGAGAACTGGTTTCTTTTAAAAGATTGTCTTGATCTTCCAAAGGTCTCAAACTGCAATAAATCGTAAAAATCATATAAAGAAGAAAGACATCTATTCACTGACCTAAGGTTGTAAGGCGTATTGTGCGAGGTATTAGAGCTTCCAGGTTCAGCTTTTATTTCGTTCCTTAATAAAGATATCATTGTTTTTAAATTCACATGAGTTTGAACAAATGGTCGTTTCCTAACAGGAGATTCGATTCGCTCAACAGAAGTAAACACCTGAATAACTTCTGCAGCCTTTGATGTCTTGTTACTAAATGTGTCAAGCGTTGGAGTTGGAATAATAGTCGCAGTAACAGGAATATTCTCCGTATCGATAAAATTTTCCGAGCTAACCCATTTGTCATTCGGTTTGTCTTTGTACGTCGATATGAAGTCTGTAAGGACGGTCTGCTTCATCCTTTTCGAAGGTGTACCATGCGAATCGTTTAACCATTTCGGGTGCGTAGTCTTGATATTGCTGCTCGAACCCTTGGTGGGTGTACTGTTTAAACTATTAGATATATTTTTTGAGCTATCTACGTTTTTTGGGCAGGGACTGTGTGAAGTATTTGATTCTGCCATGGCTATATGCCATCCGAATGATTCGACTTTTCTAACGATTCAGGAGATGTTTTCGTGATTTTGCTTTCACCAGAAAATATTGCGTTCCCATGCGCATGGAATAAATGAGATTGGATATGTCTTTTATAGGAAAACCTTCGGCTACAAAAATTACATCTATACCCAGACAATTGTTTCGTACGACATTGCCTCTTTAAATGACGTATCGAGTAAATATGCATAGTGAAAATTGCAGTGCAATTATTACACTTAAATACATTACAGGTATATAATTTGTTATGCTGATCAAATAAATATTTAGTTCGAAAAGTTAACAAACAAACGTTGCAACTTTTTCTGTTGTTTGAAGGTACTTTATGTTTACTTTTTCGTTTATCAGGATTCGATTTCTTATTTTCTAGATACGTACTTTCTTGAGGAAACGCGGATTCTTCATATTCAGAATAAACGTCATCCGAAGATTTACCTTTAAACGTCGCTGTTTCATTTTCATTCCCTGTATTCGTATCAACTGGTGACAAATCATCGCAGATCTCCGGATCGATTGGCTCTTCTTTTATTCTTATTGCATAGTCAGAAGGCTGAAAAAAATATACAAACCTAACGTAACATTCTAAAAAACGAAAAATCTATGAAACAGTCCTAGTCTAGTAATTGAAGCCAATCGTGCCATAAATATCATGGATTGGATAGAAAGCTATGTATAGAGCTACAAAACTAGATAGTAGAAAGAGCGATTTATGACGTCATATTTATGAGTTAGCCAGGTTCTACCATTAAAAACATGAAAAACATAACTGCACAAATCCAGAATACTACATACATAAGAAGAGAGGTGTAAATTTTGTGTAAATTTACAGCTTCATTAGAATTGCTACGAAACTTTTCCTCAACTACTAACATTTATCATAGGACATGGCCGATCGATATTTTCAAACTATTGTGTAGTGAAGTAGATTATATTCAACTCTCAATTATATTCAAATGTAAGAAAAATCAGAAATGTCAGAAAAATTAGCATGGTTGTTTAACGTTATTTCATGAATGTATTTTTCCAGGTAACAAATTGGCACAAAGCAACGAGCGGTTCTTCTACATGTTTAACAAATTGTATATTATAAATGAGAAATGAAATATACGACAGAGCAAAAAACGCCATGCAAAACTCTAAAAATTCAATATCATTTGAAAATATAAAAAAACAACTCAAAAAGTTAACAATAATCACCATGAATTGTTTAAAGTAGAAATATTTGTATTCAATTCGATGGAAAATATTGTAGAATCAATCGCGATCAGTAAGCGGTGTGAGAAACAGTCAATGGTAGTAACTGGTCAAACAGAAGGAAAACGCGACTGTCAACGGTGCTTACATACGCTGAAACACTGATACGATGAACGCATCAACGTTTTTTATCTTTTATGGTGTATATTGGCTTGCATCGATGCAGAAAGTAATATTATTTTCTTAATTGGTAGGCAAAGCCATTGGGTATATATTAAGTACATATTGATATACTGATGTCATTTCACGAGACTTTAGAGTCGATGCGTAACGTCATTACGATACGTTTCAGCTATACAGGCTGCTCAACGAATTTTCTACGCTAGACTATACTAGAACTACTGAAGCGCTAAATTTCTAGTTCTCAAAAATAGCGATTGTTCTTGACTGTGGCGTAAACCATGCTTAACGGAACGTTCGCGACATTGTGTTGTAAAACTCCAATAATATTTCTTTTTAATCTGAATCGATATCGAAGTGCGTTAAAAACTGTAAATAATTTGATTTATACAAATGATTTTTGCAATAACAAATGATTTATAATAAACAAATCTGAAAATCCTTGCACAAAATAGAAAAGTTTTCATTCCGATACAACTATTCGCTATAGAATAATCGCTGGACATACATAAAAAATACGTACTCATCGAACTGATAACGAATAACCACCGATACGTTCGTGTGATCTGCTCTATTTAAAGTTATACGTTACAAAACGCCTCAGCTGAATCCAATGCCCGTATTTATATAAATACATCAGTGAACAGGTAGCGCAAGTTCCCAGTGATGAACGTTCCTGGTACATGTGTGAGTATTAATCCATTATACGGCAATATATTTTTTACAACATACGTTGTTTCAACGCTCGTATGCTTCGACGCATTAATATGATGAAAATCTAATCTTTCTTACTAATTCACTTGGTATCGTACGAATAAATAGATAACATTTCACGATACAACAGCGATTTACATTAATATTACATAAAACATATTTATATATGTATAAATATCAATTTTATATTCTATAAGCCGAGGAAAATGAATAACAAATAATAATAACACAAATGGCAAACATAATCAGTGTACTAAATATTAACATATTAATGAAAATCATTTGTAACTCAATATTTCCATTTTTATAAAATAAAATATGTAAATGAAATTTAATTGTAAAATAATCACATTCGCAGAAACTCATTACTCTCCAACGGAGCAATTAAATATTATATTAATAACAATAATAAGCACGGTTGCATCGATGCTAGACATTCTGCATTACTTTAATATTTTTAATCCATGTATTATTATTGCGCCATAATATATAAAGTATAGACGCAAGAGATCATAGCGCGTTGGCCAAAGTAGTCTTATAATTGACAGATACATTATACAGAATTTTATGTACCATCGTGGAAATTCCTTTTAATTCAACAATTAAATTTCATTTCTATTACAAATCATAAGTTTGCGTCATAACGGCCAAAGAAGCAAATCTTACTTTGTCATATTGAAATAGTTAAAGAAAGTGGTACATAAATATTAGCTTAATATGTTATATTAACCAAGATTTGTAGAAACAAAATACATTATTCAATACGGTCAAAGTTCACTTATCGAATGATGTTTCAAAAGGTACTTACGTCCATTTTGTTGTCCAATTTTATATCCATGGAGATTGCATAAACGGGCCGCACGTAAACTAACACTCGAGCCATTTGCTTTACGAAATTATTATTAGTATTAGACAAACTGCTTGCCTGTGCACAAGGAAAATCTATGATTAGTGAGTAGTAGACTTTAATAATATCCTCAAAGAACAATTCGCGTTTTCCTTAAAATATGCCATAACTGCACGATAACAGTAGCAATTTGTAAATGAATATAGAAATTGTATGAGATACAGTTATCAAATATATTTAACAAAACTATAATTATTTGATAGAAAGTCGTGAAATTAATGAAAAGTAGAAGACAATGGAAGATATTTCAGGTTAACGTGTCATACATGATCTTAAAAGTTGTATACACTCTCTTATTATTCACTTATTATTCACTTGCATCCAGAACATGTTTTCCTTTGTTAATAGTTCGCGTCAAGATAAAATGTAAATTCTTTTTATACACATATAAACATGCAAAGAGAGAGAAAATACCGTTCAAACTCGGACAGCATCATGAGCAGCACTGTGCGCATTAAAATGGTATCCACCACTAGTAGCAAACATGACGCTCAGTTCAGACAGATTCACGCGTGGCTACAGCGCATGCGTGTTACTGAGTAGATTTTCTGATTAACTTCACGTTATGTCCAATACAATTTTTTGTTCGCGTTTCTGTATAAACTCACGTTATATATGTATGTATATCTGTGCATCTAAGAAGCAACACCAATACACGTCAATGAATATCTGATTATTCCTACATCATAAGTACTGCAAGCATCGTATTCGTATACACAGGTTTGTAAACTCCAGTAGAGGGGGTAATGCTCTTAATATTCGGAAATGTGCTTTACAAATCGGCCGTTAGTCGCAGCGCTCGCATCGATTTGTTAACACCTTTGTTTGCAAAATTATGAAAAGCAGTTTAGTTTATATTCTTCACCTTTAGTGATAATTTTCATCAATATACTTAAAGTAGAATAGAGTAGAGATGCAGTATTTCACGTGATACAAAAGAATGTTGTTTAAATAAATGTAGTTTTACATAATACTATAGAGTTTAGTTATAGACACGATCGTGCTGCAGACACAAGAAACGCTGCGCGGCGAAGTCTAACAAATCGATTCAAGTCCCTTACTCGAGAAATACTTTCTGGCCCGTAGGAGTCTTACCCACTCTAATGGAATTCTTAAATTTGTGTATACGAACACTGGCGCGCGCGGGCGCGCACACACACACACATGTACTTACTGTTGACTCTGTCAAAGGCTTATGAGATACCACTGGTTGTATTAGCGATCGTTTTGTACGACAGAGATTATATTTACAGGTACAAAAAAATGACTTTTACAAAGTTTAACGAACAACAGTGGTGTTTAGACACGCAAGATGCAATTGACAAGGTTTTTGGGTTCGATAAGGAATCCACGGTGAACGGGATAACTCTTTACTAAGCGTAGAATACTTTTTAAGTACAAAATACGATTGCGTAACTTTCCAAGGCGATCGCACGAATAATAGACTGGTGAAAATTTTCCTCTCTTTACAATCGCGTTCGTTTGTTAAATATTCGTTAGAAGCATCGAGAAAGGTCCATTCGCCGTTGCTAGGCAGTTTCTGCCTGGAGTTTTATTATTAATACAACGTGTGTCCCATTATATTGGCACCTCCGAGGTAAAATCACACGTGGGCAGGCCCGTTCTTGAGGTCGTATGCCGCCACAACCACATTTCTAGGGAGAACCATACAACCACTCCACACCTCCGTCAGACAAAACGTCCAACCCGTGACCGTGCCTACCAGTTGTGTCACCTCGAGTCCAATCTCACTATCACAAATCTCGAACAATTACAATCAGATTGAATGAAAACAATTGCTTAATTACGGCTATGATAGAATCTAGGCTAAAGTATTACAGGATTTTCCCAACATTTCAAAGGAAAGGCTCCGTTTTCCTTTCATCTCCGGCATGTGTAATATCATCCGAGATACAATGACACAGACCGAACGAAGTGCAGAATGAGCATTTATATCAGTATACACAGACGATACGTAGAATAAACACGTTTATCGCACGTCTGGAAGCATTGGGAACCTTTAGCATGTTAGTATTATTCCAAATGTTATCGACTCAGCGTCTCGATGATATTATCTGTTCCCTTCAGCACATTATCCAATCCAGCACATTGTTAAATATATAGGCATCTCCTTTCCATAACACATCTTGGATAACAAGCTTTTGTGGCAATCGCATATCCGGAGATATTTACTTGTACTCCAATGATGTGAGGTCAATCTTGCTGAACACTTGATCGGCCTGCGGGCGTTCGCAGAGTGTTGTCCTGATAGTAATAAAAATGGAGCGATATATGGGACTCTCTAAGAGGTGGTGTTCTATCTTTAAAACCATATCAATTTCCGGCATGAATTTTTCTGGCAAAAATCGTCCTGGTAACCAAGTGATTACTACCTAGCGAAGCTACAAAAGTATGGATGGAACACACAACAATACTCTATTGAAAGTGCAACAGGTTTTCTGTGCTAAGGAAAATCAAAACTGGTGTTTTCTCGATAATGCCTAGACTAACAATAGAGTGTATGTTTTTCGATTTTGAACTTGAACATCTGATGACGAAAATGAGAGCCTGCTGAACTATGCGTCTCATTTAAAAGATAGACAGAGCCACGTTACATTTCTTTAACCGGTAGGGAGTACCACGAATAATCTATACTGGATGAAGAAAAGGCGGCTCTGAATCGGCGTTTCATCAAATACTTAAAATAATAACTTAAAACAGTCTTGTTACATTAGACTTCTTCAGAACATGGTAATGGCAGTGGAATTTGAGCTGATGTAGGGTTTTCGTGACAGTCTAGAGCGGCTTACCTTGCACAACCACATAAATAAATTGGCGAAGGTGGGGATTTATAGTACTTAATTAGGCTTCTTCTACTAGATGAGATAACAGCAGGCCTCGTGTCACGACGTCTTGACGTTCTACGACGTCCGACGGCGCCCTCATAGGGGGTTATTAGTCCAGTCTAGTTCATTAAATAGTTTTGGATGATCTAGACTAGACTAAACTATTAAAGTAGCTTTTAGCTTGATATATCTCGGAATTATTAATATATGTTGTTTACCAATAGCAATCGAATCCTAATATTAAAATTAACGTTACACTTCGAGAATAGTACTTCATCTATTATTATTTGGGAAACGATGGCAATTACCTGATCCCATCACGGGGAGGTAACTACGCATCGAAGGCAGAAGATGTAAAGTTATTTGATAGCAAAGAAGTAGCGTGTATTGAAATGTATTAATTAGAGTGGGTATAGTATGTGGATCCACATAATCATATTTGAACATTGAACTTACCATCGAAGAAACCAAACCTCGTTGCCATCGATTAAACTGCATTTGCTTCTTCAATTCCGTGAATGCAATTTGTTTCCTTGGCTTTCAGCGAGTACGGAGAATTACATTACATCTATAGACGCTTTACATTTACACTTTGTGTTAGCACTGATTTTATATGAAATAGTTAAGTGAAAAATTAAATACTGTGTTTAAAATTAAAAGATAAAACTAAATGGATACAAAATACCGCTTCAAAGACTCGAAAGATTTCGTTAATACTAAATAAAACAAAATAAATCATTAATTTAATCGCTATTAGTTGGTGGTATTGATTTAAATGAATAGTAGAATTGCTTCCGATTAATGGTATAAATTAAGAGCATAATTATTTTAAATTAATGGGAGGATATTGTTATAAATTATTATTTTAACTGTTAAAAATTAATGGAGTAATTATTTCAGGTTAATAATATATTGTTATAAATTAATAGTTGAACAGTAAGGAATTAATAGGTCAAATGTTGTAAGTTAATGGCTTAAATGTTGTAAATTATTAATTTAATTGTTACAAATTAATAATTAAATTATCAATAAGTGCGTAAAAGTTCTATTTTGATCTACACAATACGGCAGATCAAGAAAGATGAGCTCCCGCGCGAGTCGGAGTTCCTTATACACCTCGTACAAGTCGTAGAGAAGAAGATTCAGAGACGTAAACGATCTCGCGCGATGTTGTGCAAAAGAATGTTGGATTGGATGGAAATCTATAAGAGCACATGGAAAATAGCTCTATGAAATTTACGAGTGGAGAGAAGTAATATTTCCTCTGAACCGTTGCCTCCATAATTCATAAATAAAAAAGCGTATTATCAATGTTCATAAAAGGCTTGCACACGCACCGTGATTGCCCCTACCGCGAGTATCCACAAAAAATACAATGAATTACGACACATGTTCGATATGACCTCCGTTTTGTCGTAAACAGAGCCTGACGCTTCTCTTAAAATTTTACCGTATCGAGAATGCAGTGTTGCAGTTCTATCGCAATAGACACCGGCAATGCGTACACTAATCTCCTCATGTGTCCCCAGAGGTAAAACTCGAGAGAATTTAAACGTGGAGACCGAGCAGACCAAAGCACAAGTTCCCTTCCACCGATCCATCTATTTCCAAAACAGTTAGACTAGTGCTCCTGTACTGCGTTGGTAGAATGTGATGGTGCACCATCCTGCAGAACAATCTCTTAATGCGCCTGAATTTTCACGTGCTTAAAAATGTTCGTTACGTGTATTTGTTATTCCAGTGTCACATTTATTAAATGTTGTCTCATTAGTAAATAATATCCTCGCGGGGAAATTGGAATTGCGTTGGATTTTCCGACTCATCCATTTGAAAATGTGTTCTTTTGTTTTTAACTCGTGAACTTTCTGAAAGCTATACAGGTGTACATTTTTTCCCTTCAATACAGACTATACGGTGCTGCTGCTGACACCTTCTTCAACAGCAATAACCCTCGTATTTAACCTGAGATTTTTTTCAATGCGGTGCAGTATTCCGTCTCCCAGATCCGGATCGTCGTGCTGAATTCGTCCGCCAGGTTTCAATGTACCTATATCCTGAAATCAATAATCTATTTTAAAAAATATCTTTGTGCTAAGTATATAGTTCTATTGGTGTGGTAACAAAGGTGCATGTCCGAAAGTTCTCCAAATGTATACGATATTTTGTAACAGATATGGCGATTTAAATAATAAACAACGAATAGTAATGCTACACTGCATACAACACTCACTGCGCGTATTGCACACCCAATACACCTAAGTGACACTCAAACTTTATATTTTCAGTTCTCTGAAAGTTTCTCATCGACTGTCGGAATGATTCTGTCCTTTCAAAACTGTTCTAGCCTTTTGCCTCAAAATGGCTACAATATGGTAGCGACAGAGAGTTCATTCACGAAGAAGAATTTACTATATTCTTTGCCAATGCTTATGTAACTTAAATTTATGTAACTCGGATTTATCCAGGAACAATCATAATATTTCAGAAGTTCCTTACGAAAACAAGGGTGTGGTATCGAGGAAGCAAACAGGCTGTGCACCAAATGTGTTTAAAAAAGCGTAAATCTATTTTGTACAATCGTCAAACTTTATATAGCTGGAGATTTATTCATAATTCGTATTTACTAGATGGGTTTCGGAAATATGTCTATTTCTTTTTTTGTACGTACTCTCAAGCTCTAAATAGTAATCAATAAAACAATAAAAATATTGGCACATCGTCTTCAGTTTGTATTGTCTTATTGGCCATTATTTAAGGCTCTGTATTTAATATCAAGTAGTCCGTAGTTGCATGACTGTGAAGGCACTGATAGTATTCAATATGAACAGGCTGAAACCACTATTTAAATATTTTCTACTACTACTACTTTAAATATTTGTTTTTTTTTTTGCTGAGAGTAAAGCAAAAGCGCTGGCGCGTGTGTGTGCGTCGAAGAGAGTTCGCCTCGGCATTCTTATAAAGAATTCGCGATCTGTATTAGATTCAATTCCACTTTATACGAGCGCCGGTTTCACGTTCTCATCTCAATAGATGCAACAAATAAGTGCGATAAACTCTTTTTATTTCAATCAGATATACAAATTCTCTTACCGACCTAGGCGATTCGTATCTGTGGTGTTACGGTTACCCGAGTTTATATTACCTTTCCTGAATTTTACAAATGACCGTACATGTTGTACGTAAAGCAACGTAAACATCTCACCAACAAGTCTTCGCATCCATCATCGTGACTGTATCTCCAAGAGCAGTGTTATGTCGCGTAGGGCATCTGCAGTCCATCCCTAGCTGCTGGACAGCCAACGGTCTACGTACCGTCATTCCGACCCTCAATAAATCTAAGGACCCATTATAAACCTTTAAATTTAACTTTATTGTGTCAACATATGTTCTTCAGTCGATCTGTTTGTCCTGAAGGATTTTTAATCCTAGAAATTTTTTCGGTTCGCGGCTGGTTATTAGAAAAGTCCTTGGGTTTGTTGGGCGTTCTTAAAACCACGGAGAAAGCGGGTATTCACCTATTGGGAAAAACGGAATATTTGTCTAACAAAACAGGTTGGTTTTTCCCATGAACAAGATCACCCACGAACCACGTTGGTAGGAGGCTTCCTCCTCATACCTTCAGACATTAACGTGGGTCATAACCAATCGACATCGCGGATCGTTACCCTCAATTTTCCTAACGAAAAGTGTGAACAACGAATCCGCGTTCTTCATTCAAAGGGCACACCCACACCGAAATTTCTTTCGTAATAACGTAAGAGCGACAAGTCACTCTTAAGCACGTCATCTTTCTAAACTTGTTCTCGGGACTACAGAACAGTCACTTCATATCTATACTTAGTCTTCTCTATTGCTACGTCAACTAAAACAACAAACTCAACTGTGTGGGCCTTGCTCTATTGTGCATGTGTATCGCATCTTTATACGCCAAATCATCGTCTACGATGTATATCATACGCAATGGTGTAACTCTTAAGTGTTGAAAATATATAGTTTATAACCCTGTTAATCGCAGCGTTATACCACCTCAACCACCCACATTATCTCAACGGAAATCAGGGGATCCACCAATTCGCGGTGTCGATTATTACGTGTTTCCTCGCGATTGCGTCTCCCCGCGATTGGTCGAAAATACTGTGTCAATCTCAGAGCTATTGCATTTGCAGACGACCTTGCTATTGTGACATCAATCACATCTCAACCTACATCAGTGATAAAACATCGACCCCCGACCTTCGGACTCCTTTGGACATATCACCACCTTATTATCGTAGCCTACACCAAGGTTCTGACGTACCTTAGTCCACATCAGAGATAGGCTATCGACCCCCGACCTTCGGACACTTTTCCACATCATAACCTACACCTAGGCCCTCAACATCCTAAAACCAAAACGTGTATAAACCGAGACTTCACCCAGCTCGGGCAGTTCTTGTTATAGTTGCTGTTCTTGTACAACACTCTTTTTACGGTTCAGTGTTATTCTATTATTCGATAAAAGAAAATTAATAGTTGGATTACGACTCAACACTAACTTTTACCGGACGACGGTAGCGCAGTGGTTAGCGCCTTAGATTACGAACGTTCGGGACCCGGGTTCGAATCCCGGCGCCCATAGTCCTATTTTTCTTCCACGCATGTAAATTAGAAGAAAAATAGCAGTACCTCAGCAGCGACATTTACAGCCAGCAGCTACAAGTATCACGGACAACACATACACCTCAAACGCAACGGCAGCTGAAATGATTTACGTTACCAGCATACGATTGCTGGCGGAATTGCTCTTAGCAACCAAGCAGCGGACCATCTCGGAATACGCGAATTGGCTAAAACGACGGATAGAGATAGTCAGGCCATATCCGGTTATGCGTCATAGCGAAAAGAAAATTTTCGTTTTTAAAGAACTGGAAACATCGCCGTATATTCTCTTGCGCCATGACGCGATAGGGGCCCCTTACAGCCGCAGTACGACGGGCCGTTTAAAGTCGTCACGGGAAAAGAGAAAAATTACGTTGTTAAAATAAATGAACGCGACGGTAACGGTTTCCATAAACTGTCTAAAACCTGCCTTTCTAGTTCCGGACGACCTAGAAAAAAAAACTGCCGAATCCCGTGACGTACTGATTTCGGTAAGTCAAACGTACTCTTGCGACGATAACAGTGCAAGCAATGAGGAACATCAGAAGAGAACACCAGGAATAGGTACGTTACGCTGTCGGGACGTAGAGTCCGTTTTCCCGATTGGTTGCAGATAGGTTTCGGGTAAGAATCGTAAATTGTCGGACACAGGATATATCGGTGACTTTTAAACTAACGACGACCAAAGAAGACCGTATAAATAATTTTAAAATTATAACTTAATAAAAATGTAATTACTGATAGGGGGTTGATGTAGCGGCACATGTGTCATAGGACAAGGCGGATCGATAGCGTCTCACGAACACCCCGCGTCTTACAAGGGGTGTCCGAAACTCGTGGAGCTGCGCAAAAAGCTAGCTGAAAAAAAGAAAAAAGACAAGGAAACAAAGATAAAACGAATTGTCCAAATAAGCCGTAAATACGTCCCAGAAATAAAGTTCTCTGGCGTAATGAAACAACAAACAAAACTAAACGAAATAGTCGAAAACACAACACAAATAACAAACTTAAATCCGCCATCAAGCCAAAGCGCAACCACAACCGATAACACCCCCCAACAAAGCATTATAAACGTTATCGAAGACTTCAGAGAAAGTATACTACAAGCGTTAAAAGAACAACAAACGCAATGAAATGAAATAAAAAACCACTATCAACACACAAAGAAAGGATCGACGCTATCTTCAGCACTTTTAACAGTGCAGAAGATTTTTTTTTATTTATTTGTTGAAATTACAATCAATTCTCGCGTTGAGAATTTTCAGTAATTTTTCTGGCGTGGCGCAGTGACATGGCTGATTGTTTATAATAAGTTAATACTTATTATAGATAAGTATAATTTATAAGTAAGTATTATAAGTAAGTGAATATGCTTAATTTAGATAACTAAATGAATCTAGCGTTTAGGTCTAGCGGGTAGTGCCTCTTCAGCCTACGAATCTGGTCCGTCGTATCAAGTAGTCCAGTGATTAGGGGGTTTCGGTGTTTGTTGACTCTTTTGCTATATCTGTCGCTATATTTTGCTATTTCCTCTTTGACTGTGGGTATCTTGAGGTCGCGATGGATGGTTTCGTTGGTAACATACCAAGGTGCGTCTATTAAGGATCTTAGCGTTTTCGATTGGCAGCGTTGGAGTATTTCAATGTTGGAGTTACTTGCAGTTCCCCATAGTTGGATTCCGTAGGTCCAGACAGGTTTTATTACGGTCTTGTAGAGGGTAATTTTATTCTGTATGTTTAGTTTGGAGCGTCGGCCCGTGAGCCAATAGAATTTTTTTAGTTTGTCCTTTGGTTGCTTCGTTTTATCTGAGATGTGTTTCTTCCACGTTAGTCTCCTGTCCAGGGTCATGCCTAGGTATCGGACTGAGTCCCTGCTAGAAACTGTTGCATTGTTGATGGTGACCTGGGGGCAGGTTTGTTTTCGGAGCGTGAAGGTTACATGTGAAGATTTCTTTTCGTTAATTTTGAAGCCCCATTTATGAAACCACTTTTCCATGGAGTCGAGACTTCGCTGGAGAGTGGATGAGGCTATTACCGAGTCTGCGTGGGTAGCTAATAGCGCTGTGTCGTCTGCAAATGTCGCTATTGTTATATCGTTTGATATAGGTAGGTCGGCAGTGTAGATGGAGTACAGTAGGGGGCCGAGGACACTACCTTGGGGTATGCCGGATTCTATTGGGAATGTTGCGGAAGTGGCGTCTAGGCATTTAACCATGAATTGTCTGTTGGTTCGGTAGGATTTTAGGATGGAGTAGTAGGGGTGAGGTAGGATCTTTTTAAGCTTGTATAGTAGCCCTTCATGCCATACTTTGTCGAATGCCTGTTGGATGTCTAGGAAAACCGCTGAGCAATATTTTTTCTTTTCGAGTGTTTGGCTGATCGCATGGGTTATGCGGTGGATTTGCTCTACTGTTGAATGTTGTTTTCGGAAGCCGAATTGGTAATCTGGGAGTGTTTTCAAGTTCTCTAGGAGTGGAAGGAGTCGATTCGTGAGCATCTTCTCGAATAGTTTAGACAGGGTAGGTAAAAGACTGATTGGGCGATAGGAGCTGGTTTCGTATATCGGTTTACCGGGTTCAGGGATGAGGGTAATCAATGAGATTTTCCAGGCCTTAGGTGTTCAAGGCGAAGGATAGCATTAAAAATCGATGTGATGAGTGCGATCCCTTTTATGGGAAGTTCCTTGATTGCTTTATTGCCTATTAGGTCATGCCCTGCTGCTTTATTGGGGTTTAGGCGACTGATTGTTTCTATAGTCTCTGCAGAAGTGAAGGGCTCGATAGGAGGGGACATTTGGAAGGGGGTGTGCAAGTATTCAGTAACGTCCGCGGCAGCTTTGGGAGAATGGGGTTTGAATACTTTAGACAAGTTTTTAGCAAACAGGTCGACTTTTTCTATAGGGCTACGCGCCCATCCACCTTGCGGACGGCGGATTGGTGGGATTATTTGTGGGGGGGGGGGGGGGGGGCGTGTGAGTTTCCTGGAGGCCTTCCATAGTGAGTAGTTGGAGTCGACTGTGGGGGATAAGCTGGCGAGGTATTTTTGGAAACAGTCGTTTTTATAATTTTTTATAGTTTTGGATAGCTTTCTAGTTGCGTTGTTTAGTTTGCGTTTATCATCCGGTGTTCTATGGGTCTGCCATACTCTTCTTAGTCTACGTTTTTCTGCTATTTTTTTAGTATGTATTATATATATTTATATTATATATATATTTAAATATATATAAATATTTATGTATATTTTTTTAGTATGTTTGCTGATGGACGTCTTTGTCGGTGTGGAGAGGCGGATGGCGTTTATTATGCTCGTGTTTAAGTATTCCGTGGCTGCTTCGATTTCTTCCTTAGTTTTTAGTGAAGTTAAGGCCGAAGTTGAGTGTGTAAAGACTTCTCTAAAAAGCTGCCAGTTGGTGTGTTGGTTGTGAATGGAGCCATTAGGTGTATTCTCGATAATTGTTGAACTGACTGTTGCTATCACGGGGGAATGATCAGAGGAGAGATCAGCCGAGGAGTTGATTTGGGCGTGTCTTGAAGAGATATTTTTAGTTATGAAGAAGTCGAGAAGGTCGGGTATTTTGTTAGTGTCAGTGGGCCAGTATGTGGGTTCGTATGTGATGAGGTAGTTGAGGTTGTTAGTTATTATGCTGTTTAAGAGGTTTTTGCCTCTTGCTGTAACCAGTCTGCTGCCCCATTGGGTGTGCTTGGCGTTATAGTCTCCTCCAGCTATGAATCTATTACCCAGGGTGTCCAGGAAGTTATCAAAGTCTTCTTTGGCGATGGAGTGTCTGGGAGGGTAGTATACTGTTGAAGTGGTGATTGTACCATGACAGTCTTCTATTGCTACGTTTGTTGCTTGGAGGTAGTCTGGAATGATGGAAGTTCGTAGTGCTTAATACTTGTTTTAATTATGATTCCGGTGCCACCGTGGGCCTTTCCGCTGGGGTGTTGGATATGGTAGAATTTGTAACCATTTATTTTCAGATAGTTCTTGTCGGTGAAGTGGGTTTCCGATACGAGCATTACGTCGATTTGCTGGTGTTTTAGGAAGAGTTTTAGTTCAAGCTTGTGTTGCGGTAGACCGTTGGCGTTCCAAAGATCTATGCGCCTTGGTTTTATTTTGCGTCGGGGCGTATTAATTTATCCATGATGAGTGTTAGTAGCGATAGCAAATTATTTATTTGCTCTGATTGTTTTTCTATTAGCTTTTCAAGCCTAGAGAAGTTGTCTGTGTTAGGTGAGTTGGGACACTATTTTGGGAAAGACCCCTTTGGCTATTCGGGTTATTTTGGATGCCTTGTACTGCTTGGGCATAGGAAGTTGAGGTAGTGATGAATTTAGTAGGACTGGGTGTTTGGTTGGTTACCTCTTTTGCTCTGAGTTTAGGGTACCTGTTTATGTATCGGGTTTTATAGGCTGAGCAGGCTTTATAGTTGGCAGGATGGTCACCTTGACAGTGGATGCATTTCGCTGGGGTTTCCGGTGATTTAGCGCACTGGTCAGTGGAGTGAGTGCCTGCACATTTAACGCAGCGGAAGGTATGGTTGCAGTATTTCTGCGTGTGACCGTACCTTTGGCACCTTTTGCGTTGCACTATTTCTTTTTTCACAAGCGGTGGTTCGAATTTTACTATTGCGTTCATTAGGCGACTGATTTTGTAAATTTCCTTATTGTTAGGCTTTTGTTTTATGTTTATAAAAAATAAGGATAACGGGTCTTTCGAGACTCTATGCCTTATATTGCTTACGTTGATGACTTCGTGGCCGAGTTTTGAGAGTTCGTATTTGAGTTCGTCTATGTCTGCTGAGTAGTGGATGTTGCGTAGAACCACTCGAAAGGGTCTTTCTTGTTTGAGTTGGTGTTAAGGAAATTCGAGGATTTGGGAATACAAATTATTGACTATATTTCCCACACTATAGTTATACATCTATATTACTCTCTGAAGAACGTCTTGCACGCACGCTGGTCGCCAACCGACTATCCTAGATTCTTCTAACATCTGGCAACAGTCTTTTGTCTCCACTAAGACCTTGACGCCCTCTAACCCTTACACACACACTCTCATGTACAGTGTAAATGTATCACTTCCCTAACACGCCTCCTTACATTTATACTGTACACTTAATTTTATTTACATACTTGTCGAATTAACAAAATATTTAACATTTATCGCTTTATTTACATTTCTCTTATTTTACATTCATCCATGACCTAAACCTTTCAAATTTCTCTCTACACAGTGCCTTCGTAAAAATATCCGCATTGTTTTCTTCTGTACTTACTTTTATTATGTTTATCTTATTTTCCTTTACGTACTCGTGAACGTAGTGGTAATGAACTTCGATGTGTTTAGAATTTTTTGTAAAAGTTCCGTATTTTGCTATACTCATTACTCCAGAGTTATCCTCATAGATTTTTACAGGGTTATCGTCTACATTTACATCGAAGATTTTCATTAGTTCTCTGATAGTCATTACTTCGCTCACCGCTTCCGATAGAGCAACATACTCTGCATACGTCGAGGCTTTTGTCACACACCTTTGTTTTTTAGACTTCTATCCAATTACATTTCCATACAATCTAATTACATACCCAGAAGTCGATTTCCTATCTATATGATCTCCTGCCCAATCAGCGTCCACATAACAATCTATCGTTTCGCACTTTTCATTTCTTTTATAATGTAGCCCTAAATCTCTAGTCCGGTACAAATATTTCAATATTCGCAAGGCATATTTAAAATGTGTCTCGTTACAACAATCTTGAAATCTACTCAGATAATTCACACTATAACTTATATCGGGTCTGGTATTTACACTAATATACAGCAATGCGCCAATTAAATTCTTGTATCCAATGTCCTCTCTATTTATCTCAGCTTTTTCAATTTTTAAGTTGGTCTCCATAGGTGTACAGTACAATTTGCTATTATGTAATTTATATTTGTTTGCTAATGATTCTATGTATTTCTTTTGGCTTAATCTCATTTCATTTTTTAAATAATCATACTCTATATTTATTCCAAGATATTCTTTTACTTCACCTAAATCTTTCATTTCAAATTTATCAGTTAATAATTTTTTTTCTTTTTTTTTACACTTTGTATCTTCCCTTTGTTTTTACTACAAATCAACAAATCGTCTACGTATATTAACAAATAAACAACATTTTCTCCCTCTCCATAAGTATATAGGCACAGCTCTATATTGTTCTTCTTAAAACCTAATCTCGTCACATACTTATCAAAACACTCATACCAGTCCCTCGGACTTTCTTTTAACCCATAAAGCGCTTTCGATAATTTACAAACTCTATTCGTTCCGTCCGCATATCCCTTTGGTTGATTTACATATACCTCCGAGCTTACTTCACCATTTAAAAAGGCAGTTTCTACATCCATTTGCTCAATTATTAATCCATTTTGACAACAATATGATAGCAATATCTTAAAGGTCTGATTACTCGCCACTGGAGAATATATGTCATCGGCTACGTTTCTTTGTTGAAATCCCCTTACCACTAATCTAGCCTTATACCTGTCCTCTGATTTTTTCGTGTAAACCCATTTTACATCTAATATTTCTTTGCCTTTTACCCTTTCTACCAATTTCCAAGTTTTATTCTTATAGAGACATTCTATTTCCTTATCCATAGCCTGTTTCCAAACTTCATTATTTTCGCAACAAATCGCCTCCTCAAATGTACGAGGGATATCTACTTTACAATAATTTGCATGCATCTCGCAAATATTTTCCTTTTCTGGATACCTTACTGGAGTTTTCTTAATACGTGTAGATCTCCTAGGAGTGTTTGAGCTTTCAATACTACTATTATTTTCATCTTTCCTACCCATATCTTCCTTATCCATACCATCCAATGAATAGTTATCTTCGCTATCATTTCTATCTGCTTCTGATGAATTTTCCTCAAAACCGATACATTTAGTGTCTGTCTCTATGACCTCTACATGTCTAGCTATTGTTATTTTCCCACCTAATAAGACTCTGTATCCTACTTCACTATATCCTAATAGAATTCCCATATCTGCCTTCTTGTCCCATTTGGAAACTCTTTTTTGTTCTGGCCTTCTTACAAAAACTTTACTTCCATATAGATGTAGATTTTTAACACTTGGTTTTTTCCCGAAGAATATTTCAAAAGGTGTCTTTCTTTCTATAGTATTCGCTAATATTCGATTTTTCAAGTATGCCGCTGTACAAACTATTTCCGGCCAGTACCTTTTATGTACTTTCGCTTCCGCTAACAAACAACGCGCCATATCCATCACTGTTCTATTATACCTTTCCGCTGTCCCGTTTAATTCATGTACGTATGTTGGGCAATTATTTATTCTTATACCTTTATCCCTAGCAAATTTATAAATTCGATTATTTAAATATTCTTTACCATTATCGCATCTTAATATTTTTAACCTCTTGCCCGTTAAATTTTCGGCTTCATTTACGAACTGTACGAAAGAATCAAAGACCTCATCTTTTGATTTTATACAATAGATCCTAGCTATTTTACTATAATCATCGATAAATGAAATGAAATATTTTTCTCCATTGAATCCGGTGGTCTTAAAGGGACCACATACGTCCGTATGAATAATTTCCATTATTTCCCTAGCCTTAGTTCGATTATTTTTGAAAGGTAAGTTATGCATTTTGCTTTCTATACACACCCTACATTTCAAAAGTTCCTTTTCAAATTCATTCGGTATGCCAGTCACTAGCTGCTCTTTACCCAAAATCTCTAAATATTTAAAATTTACGTGTCCTAGCATCCTATGCCATCTTTCCTTTTTACTCATACCACTACGTTCGGCGCTGTTTACTAAGTGCTTCTTCCCTTTCAATATACTTTTTATTCTATATGTCCCATTCTCTTTGAACGCTACAGCTGTAAGTTTATTATCCTCATCTATTACTTTCGCAATATTTCCTTTGGAAATAACCGTATTCTTATTGTCTGTTAGTTTACCTAAACTAATCAAATTTGCGGACATTTCTTTCGCGTAAAATACTTTCCTCATATTTATTTCATTTTGTTTTCCGAATGCTTCAAAATAACTTATAACATTCCCAACTTTTGTCGCTTTTATCGGTCTATTATCGCCTAAATATATATTTACCGGTTCTTTTAGGTCGATAGATTTATCGAAATAATTTATATTATTAATTATGTGATCGGTACAACCGCTATCTAATAGCCACACTATTTCGTTCTTACTTATTTCATTCGTCTCACTGCTGTTTGCTGCATGCGCCGTTGCTGTCCATATGCCTGCTCTTGAGTTTCCATGCTCGCCCGTGCCGGTTGTTGATTGACGATGAAAGTTTCCACGTCCTCTGCTCGTATTGCCTTTGTTCCCTCTTCCTCTGTTTCGACCACGTGTTGGCCCATGCC
The DNA here is from genome assembly GCF_024542735.1 of Bombus huntii. NCBI lineage: Eukaryota > Metazoa > Arthropoda > Insecta > Hymenoptera > Apidae > Bombus > Bombus huntii. The sequence goes on along the minus strand of NC_066255.1, from coordinate 64,548 downwards.
AATAGCCGTTACTACTTCCCGCTTGGACGCCATTTTGACACTCTCTCGCAAAGTGTCCTAATCTTCCACATCTGAAGCATCCTTCCTTTTTTGCAGAAAAAGCGTTGGTTTGCCTTTCTCCTCGATTGGATTTATTTTTCTTCTCTGCTATCTCTATTTTATTTTTTACATACGCTACCGTTTGATCCTCTTCTTTCAATGCGTCTATTATGTCCGCTATGTAGCTGTATTCTTCGGGTAACGTATTCAGCATGTAATTCAGCTTTTCCCTCTCACTTACTTGTGCGTCCGCACTTTTTAATTCATTTATTAATTTTTCGAAATCGTTAAAGAATGATGCTGAATCACTGTAGTTCTCCAGTCTTATGTTTTCCAATCTCCTTCTGCATACGATCTGCAGTGCCGTCGACTCTTTCAAGTACATTTCATCGTACCTTTTTATTATATCATACGCCGTTTTTCCTTCCCTAACATACTCCAATTGTCTGTTCGATATTGCACTATAAATTATATTTATCGCCTTCAAATCCTTTTTGTCCCAGTCTTCATCGTCTCTTTCGTTCTTCATTCTAGTTGTAACAACCTCGCATTCCTTATATTTGAGAAACATCGTGATTCTTTGCTTCCACATTCCATAATCCTCACCATCGAATATAGGTATCATGATTTCCGATCTCTCCATTTTAATTGATTCTTCTTTTTTTCTTTTCTTACTCAAGCGTTCCTACGTGCTCGAAGTATATTTTTTCCTCTGAAAGTTTTTTTTTTCTTTACTGAAAACTCACTCGCAAGATCGTAACCACGCACTAAATATCTTGCAAAACTAGTAACCACGCTTTGCTACCATGTTAAGGAAATTCGAGGATTTGGGAATACAAATTATTGACTATATTTCCCACACTATAGTTATACATCTATATTACTCTCTGTAGAACGTCTTGCACGCACGCTGGTCGCCAACCGACTATCCTAGATTCTTCTAACATCTGGCAACAGTCTTTTGTCTCCACTAAGACCTTGACGCCCTCTAACCCTTACACACACACTCTCATGTACAGTGTAAATGTATCACTTCCCTAACAGTTGGTACGTGTGAAAGTTGGCGCTCAAGGTCTTAAGCAGTTTGGTGATTTTTCTGTATGCGTCAGGGATTGTCGGCAGAATTTTTACTTTGTTGTTGTTAATCTTCAGGTTGTAGTCGTCCTTGGAGATATCTCTCTCGAAGGACTTGATCATTGTTTGTATGTCGATGACATCATCCACAAGTATTAGTGGGGGAGGGGGGATTCTCTGTGCTTGTTGGTTTGGCGGCGGATCTGCGATTTCCATGGCGTCGTTAGTGGATTGCAATACGACGGACCTGTTGTGGGTGTTTATTTGTATCGTTGATTGTTCGTTCCGGGTGTCGATCGTGTCTGGTTTTGATGTTTCTATTTTCCGTTTCTTTGTAATATTAGCGTCGTTGGTGCGGAGAGTTCTAATACACTTCTGCCAAGGAGGAGGTAGCGCGGGATAGTTGCGAGTTTGCTCAGGAGAGCCTGGCCGCGATTGCTGGGCCATCATCGAGCTAGTCAATTCAAAATGAATAACTAGTCGTGAGGCTGTGAGGATAGTATTCGGGTTGGGGTTAGGTGCGTGGGATTTTCTTCTCCCTAAAGGGTAGGAAACACTTGGCTGTGTTCACTTTCGACGGTTGGGCGACACGTGTTGTTTTCGGACTACACTGGGCACTAGAAACACGTCTGCACGCTTCGGCACTCAACAGCGAACTGCAGCGCAGAAGATGAATAGCCAAAATCCACTAAACCAACAATTACAGCAAAAACCACATAAATTAAACTTAAAACACCTGAAAATAATAGAAATAAATGCCAACTCTCTAATTTCAAACCAAAAAAGATACAGTATGCTAACCCTAATAAATAAAGAAGCCCCCGACATCGTACTCGTCTCAGACACAAAACTAAATAAAAAACACAAAGTACACTTCAAAAACTACTCCATGATAAGACACGACAGACCGAACGCCAGCCAAGGAGGAAGAACAGCAATCCTCATAAAAAAAACTCCATAAAACACAAAACAATTCTAAATGACAAAATAACAAGTTTCAAAATCCTAGAAACAACGATCATAAAAATAAAAATAAGCAATACGGAAAACTTGTTTATTACTGCAGCCTACGCAACCCTCGGAAACCAGAAGGAATTTAGCGACGAATTCAATAAACTTTTCGAACTCTTACAGCTCAATAAAACGGAAAACTACTATATAATAGCAGGCGACCTGAACGCAAAACATACAAGCCAGAAAAACGAAACAAACAACAGGAGAAGCAACTTCATTAGAAACTGGCTAGACAATAAAAGCATTCACTACAAAACAACCTTATACAACCAAAAGGACGCTCATACCTGGACATATGCCTAGCAGATGCACGACTAAAATTTCAAAACCTACGTCCAAATAACACCCTCAAAACCTCAGCCTATGACAGTGACCATACCGCCCTAATATTTCACGTAAACAAGAACACATCTGACCTCCCAACACTCGAAACACAGACCGAGATACCCAGGTACAACTACAAAAAGACAGTCTGGAAAAAATTCCAAAACATACTCGAACAAAACTGCGACCTAAAGATCTACAACAACGTCAACCTAACAAACAGACAAATCGACTCATTCATAGACGAAATAGAAAAACATACACAAATTGCTCTCCAAAAATCTGTGCCAAATATAAAACAAAAAAATTCATGCGAGCCCTATATCAACAACAAAATAAAAGAGCTACATCGAGACAAAAGCTACATAATCTCCAAGATAAACAACATAAAACTTAACTATTCTTACGACAAAAGAGAAGAATTAGAATTCCCAAAGCACCTACTATACAAAATAAAAGCGCAAATGAAACAAGAATTCGCAAACTCTATAAACCATTACTGGACAAATAAAATAAAAGACATCTCCAAAAACGACTCAGCCAACATGTTCCCTCAAATAAATCAAATCTTCAGACCAAAAGAACAAAACCCCATCTCACCTCTCAAATTGTCCCCAGAAAAAGCATCCCTCATCCAAGAAGCAGTTATAACGATACACAACACCATCAAAGACACCGAGGGTAACTTCGTAATAACTAAAACAACAGAAAAACTAGACATCATCGGCACCCACTTTTCCATAATACATACGCAAAACGAACACATGGGCCGAGAACAACTAAACAGAATTATCATCGCCGAAACAAACAAACTCAAAAATGAAATGGAACAAGACAAAACGCTAAACAAAATAGTCTGCACATTCTCAAACGAAAACACCGCAGACAACCCCAAACAACCAGATCCAGAAATAAACTACTTCACAAATTACAATCAACTAAACACAATCTTCTCCAAACTAAACAACAAAAAATCCTCCGGCTTCGACGGCATCCCAAACATTTTACTCAAGCGCCTACCGAACAAAATAAAATGGTACTACACAGTACTCTTCAACAATGCTCTAAACAACACATATTTCCCTAGAAAATGGAAAAAAGCCAAACTGATAGCTATTACAAAAAAAGATAAAGACGGCTCATCGCCCGCAAATCTACGACCCATAAGTCTCCTCCCCAACATAAGCAAAGTATTTGAAATAATCATAAACAACCCCCTAACCTCCTTCTGCACAAAAAATGACATAATCCCAGAAAATCAATTTGGCTTCAGGCACAAACACACCACAATTCGCGCAATAAACAAACTTACGTCGGACATCTGCTGGGCCCTAAACGCAAAACAACGAGTAGCCGCCTGCTTAATAGACCTCGAAAAAGCTTTCGACACAGTCTGGATCCCAGGTCTCATGTACAAATTGATCAAGAAAACCTTCCTGAACACCTAATTAAAATAGTCTGGGACATGATCACATGCAGAACATTCGTAATCACCGAAGGTTCAAACACATTAAGCAAAGAATTCTCCATAACAAACGGTCTGCAACAAGGTACAGTAAATTCCCCGCTACTTTACAGTATTTACAACAGTGACTTACTAAACCTCTTTAATCTCAATACATCCACCCACAAACGCTCCATAGCCTTCGCAGATGACCTAATCATCTACGTAACAGGCCGAAAAACTAAGACAATAAAAACTGAACTGCAAGAACTTTTCGAAAAAATATACGACTATTACCACGCATGGAAGCTAAAAATCAACACAAGCAAATGCGAAACCATACTGTTCAGACCCAAGTTAAGTGAAATCGGTCCAACAGAAAGAGAACACTGCAGAAAATTCCAACTAAGGGAAAAAGCAAACAAAGGGGCACTCATACCACACAAAAACTGCGTAAAATACCTAGGAGTAAACATAGACTACAAATTAAACTACAAGCAGCACACCGAAACCCAACTTGCTAAGGCCAATAAAGCATTCTGGAGCATAAAAATACTATTCTACTCCAAACATCTCGACAGCAAAGTAAAAATACTATGCTACCAAGCACTAATCGGACCGATCATTACCTACGACTGCCCAATCTGGTACAACATATTAGCCTCCCAGATGGAAAAATCCGCATATTCGAAGGAAAATGCATCAGGGCTTGCCTGAGTACATACAGATCCGAACACAGCGGATTCAAAAAATATGTAAAAAACAAAACAATATACGACCTAGCCAACATTCACCGCATTGCCTGTCACATCCCAAAGCTAATAAGAAACCACTTCGCGCAAGCAGCAAAAATAAAAGAAAACAGCTTAATTTTCAGCTGCCTATTTCCTAACAACGCATATTACAAAAACACTCTGACAACAGGCCACATCTCCCCAGAAGCTTTCCTATGCCTAGACGAAAAAAACTACCTCCAGGACCAAAACAACATCCCAATAATATATCACATAAAAAGAAAAATAGGGATCAAAACCATACTTTACGAAGAAAACATAAATGGACAGACCGCCGACACCAGATGGAGATACAACATGGCCCTCCCCCGGAAAGACACCAAAGACAAACACAGAAAAAACACAAAAAAATACTAGTGGATGCAGAACCTATAACAAAATAAGAGAGAACGTTAAACCGACAGAACTCAATTCTGACACCGCATAACACAGGTGTAAAATGTAAACACTGTAAATATTTGTAAATATTTGTAAATATTTGTAAATAATTCGATTTGACCTCATCTGCATGCGATTAATATCGTTGTATTCCAACAAAAACGAAACTATTTGACAAATTTAATTAAAGACTGTAAAGAATCATGTGTCGCAACCATGAAGTTTAGACGTGCATTGTTTCAGGAGTGTTTTAAGTGAGATAAAATAAGTTATCGATAGGATTATTTATCTAACAACAAAGTAGGCTAGCTTTATTCACAGAATAGTAGATTTTATAAATTTATTCTATAACACATCATGGTTAACATATGTGGTGCAATGTGTGTTGTCCCTTTAAATTCGGCGAATCTCGAGCACTTTGGCTGTAAAAAGGAAGATTAGAAATATCAAGTTGGGATTAATTTTTAATATCGACTCCCTAATCGAACGAAAGAAACTATCATAAAGAACGACATGCACGAATGTAGTAAATACATACGAATTTTCATTTGGCATCAAAAGTATATAGAATAAAATTCATCTGAAATCTGATTGAAGTCTTACATCCTCTATTAACACGATACTTGGAGTGAGTAATTTTACCCGGATATTTACCAGGTTGTAAAGGAGTATAGGGGATGTGCATCAAAGAGGTAAATCATCCTGAACAGACGGACGTACTCGTACAATGGGCACTCGAATGTTCTTCGAGTGGTCGCCGAATAGAATCGCCCATCTCAAAGAGAAGAGCCTCGAGTGCACGACAATTTCACTAAAATTTGCATGAGGAAGTGGAAACGGTTAAAGAAACCGCTACAACCGCTCTTGTTCACGTTCTCCTTGTTCGACCCTGCTACAGTCATTGCAATACTATTTTGTCCTATGTTCGCGGTTTGTGGAACTTAAAGAGCGGTGCAATCGCGTAGTTTCCTTTAGCCACCGTAGTTACGACACCGTCTCAACCCCTCCCTTTTTCCCTCTCTCCCTGCCTGACACCCTTTCTAGTTGGTGAAAGGAACAGAAGTTTGAGCATCGTAACATTCATTTTGCCGCGCGCGCGCGAAACATCTCGAACTTTGATCTCTATGGAAACGGAGACGGTGAACGTGGAATTGGACTCGATTGCTTCCCTCGCCTCCCCAGCTTTAGGAGCTGCTATACAATGATTCGCTTCTTTTTCTGCTTCGTATATGTTCAGCCAGTTTTGAAAATAATTGAGAAATTGAAGTTACGAGGGAATGAAGGTAAATGCCAAAAGTGAAAATTTTTAATAAAAACAAAAACAGTGTTTCGACATCGATCTTCATCTTTATCAGTTTTCAAACATAATGAAAGTTTATCTATGCCATTAAAATCTAAAGGACACGAAGAAGGGGCCAATAGCTGGGGACCTATGGATAATTTTGATTTCAAAAAAATTGCAGATTCCGTACATAAAGCTGCGATATCTCTGATCGTGGTGAGAAAATTGAGATCGTAGACGTTTAAGAAAATAGGACTCCGGGAGGCTGGTTACAAGATAAAGAGAGGGTGCTGTTTAACCATACGGAAATAGCTATTTCGAAAGTAGATGCGCGATGATAGCGGTACAAGCGACCAAAATTGCGGGTATTTACTCGATGTGTCGTGAAAATTACGTCGGCGCGAGATCATGATGAGTTTCGAGAGTCTAATAACAATAACAAGTTTGCCGATGCTTCCGAGATACGAGAAGGATAGTTTAGATTACCGCGGCTTGGTAGATAAGCTAGATTTATGCGGCGAACACAGAAGTTAGTCATCAGATTACGATCGATGTGTCTGTACTCACGATCGCTTCGTAATCTCCAAGTTCGCATTCGACGAGAACGGACAGCATCATACTGCCGAGGATTAAAATAGCTTAACTTTCGATTGATTATATTGGTACAAAGAGTTGACCTGTACGTTCTATCGTTTCGGTCTTTAAAAAGAAAGGGAATTCAATTGTTTGAACTATAATTTATATTACATAGTTAGTCTTCGATATAATATTCATCGTTACTAATTGCACGCGTATACGCGAATTTTTATGAAATTACAAGAAAAATTCTAAATTGATATTCAAGTTTCCATATACATATGTATCTGTTTTATTTGTTGAGAAAAGTTAAATTAGCATGATCGCTAGTTACTACAAGCTAAGTTGGTATGACTTCTAACGAAGATTTTTTCTCTTAGAAGTCGACCGCGTGTTAATTGACAAAGTGTATCCTGTGTGTTAAGACATATTGTACGAGGCGGAAAAAAAATATAAAGAAAAATATAAATTAAAAATATAAATATAAATATAGAGAGGAAAATCGAATCTGTGTGAATCGATTAATTATCAACCCCGAACCTACATGAATTAACATTATTGAAACAAATGAAATAGCTTCTGAAGTTTCCTGAATATTCTAAAACGTATATTTCTAATGTGAACGATCACAGATAGAACTCAGTATGAACGTAGATAAATCATTGCGTGTCAAATATTTTTACGAAGCTTTTGATTCTGGTCCATGTATGTTTCTTATCGTTGCAATTTTTTTTGTTCAACGATTCTGATAGCTAACGCACTAAAGTGAGTTATGAAACACAAGTTTGCGCACCGATTTTACATCAAACACAAAAAATCATCCGAACATCAGAAATATATCATGAATATTTACAAACGGAATAATTTATTCCTATCGTGAAACTCCCATCTATATATAAATCAAGCGAAACTACCACAAAGAATAATAAGAACGAAAATAAACAGATGAGAAATGAAGGAAAAATATCACAGTGCTTACCGTAGTATAACGTGAACAAATAACAAGTAGCTAATATTTCATATAACGACTGCGACATTTCCTGCTCAACAAGACGTGTTTTTGCATGGTGCACGCGACCTGGTCACCTGCTGACTCGAAGCAAGCTCGCGCGACATTCGAATAATCATTCCAGGAATCGGCGTCGGTTAGCTCTGGTTAACGAGCGCGTTTGTTAATACAGGACTGAATAGCATCAACGCCTACGTTCGTAGCAATATTTTAACGGGGCATTATCATGTATCGTACAGGTTCATTCGTTACACCGGGCTGATCCTGTCACATGGCAAAAATGACATTCGCCGATATGAGTACCTTCATTCTCAAAATGGTTTTGTCGGATAACGGAGCTTACGAGGCCAGTGTGCTGCCCGAAACGATAGATACAGCGACTACCGAATAGCGGTATTATTGACGCGTTTTTGAAATTATAAACCGCGATCGTACAGCACGAGTATGTCTGACCATTTGCCCGCGTGATATCCTTAAATGCAATATGGAGATACAGAGATGATGAAGATCGTTGACAATGGGAACACGGTGACTCGAACGAGTGGAACTGGGTGAATTTATTTCACTAGCCCATGCAAGGATCGTACAGGCTGGATTTTGTTTAAAGAGAAAGTATGGAGCAAAATTAAAATAGTTTACGTGGAATTGGATTAGAAATGCTTCTGGGTGGAAGATGTGGTATTTCACTATTATACAGCGATTCGTGAAACTGTTTGAATAGTTAGAAATGCCTGAAATTTCTATTCTTGTTACGTCGGGCGACCGTCTACCTGGACCCGGCCATACACCGCGGGCCAGACGGACATCAGATGTCCGCTCATCCTTACGACGTGCCCTCAATAGTCCTAAGGGCCCATCATAAATTCCCATAATTTGCTAGCTAAGGTCCTTCAGACCCAACAAATATCTTTTTTTCCGAATCATTTCTAAAGACTATGGTCTACTACGGCTTGACAAGGGAAAGTTAGTTTTTTTCGCGTACGATGCTTCCTACTAGCAACCTTCTATCGAGGGCGGCTAAGACCTTCCTAGTCCACCAACCTTCGTTTATCCAATCAGGAGCAATGTATACTGCCCTCACTTTCCTGACCAAAATGTCATGAACAAATCCGATGGTCCCGTGCGCTAGACACACCCATCACTAGCTTTCCTACGACACAGCATCGTCACTGTACCTCACTGCTCCTACGACATCAGGAGAGTCAAGTCAACTACTAAGTCTAACTCTAACGCCTAACGTTTAAGTCTAAGCACAACGCTAGAGGAGAGTAATTCACGTAAACTAGTTAAGTCGGTTCTCGATATTGTCGAACGTACATCTCCTCTACTAAGTATACTATAGTGCTACGTCCACTAATACACTAAATTCAATTATAAGAGCCCTGCTCTAGCGTGCATATCCATCTTATCTTCGCGCGATAAGTTGTTATCTATTTATATCTACTCAACGGTGTAATCTAAGTGTTGGAAATACATAACTTATAATTCTGTGAATCACAGTGTTATACAAACTGAATCACCCCTATTATCTCAACGGAAATCAGGGGATCGATCAATTCGTGGTGTCGATTGCTATAATCGTAACAGGAATTTACGACCCCCGTTGACGTCTCTCCTCGCGATTGCGTCTCCCCGCGATTGGCCGAAACTACAATTGTATTTGCTAAAATATAATTAAAGCAAACTAAATCAACATAATATACCTATCATAGTAAACAGTGAAGTACATCCTATAACAAAAAGAGAGTTATGAAAAAGGATAAAGTACTAAATTAGCAAAACTCGCGAGAATAACGTGCACCACAAGTGATGATGTATAATATATATCGGAGATGAAAGGACATTGAAGCCTCCCCATTGGAACTTCGGGATAATCCCCTAACACCGTAATTTAGATTCTATCATAGGCGTAGTTAAACAATTGTCGTCTTTCGATCCGATTGTATTTGTTCGAGATTTGTAATAATGAGCTTGGGCTCGAGACGACAGCCAGTCGCCGAATGTAGCCGCGGTCACGGGATGAACGCTTTGTCTAACAAAGATACGGAGTAATTCTATAGCTCTCCTTAAAAGAAATATTTGTAGCGGCACGCGACAGTAAACATTCCAACGGTTTCTGACCCGTAGCTCGCCACACGCAGATCCTATTCTTCGGACAAGACGATCACCAGATGTCAACGCATCTCCACGGTACACGTTCAGCTAGCCCGAGGACCCGTTATAAATCTTAAGATTTAGTTATCTAAAGTCTCACAAACAGACAAACAGTCTTTGTCCCAACTATGGGAAGATAGGGAAGATCTATTTTTTCAACGAACGACGTCTCCCACTAGCAACTTTCCCTCGAGGGCAGCTAGCATCTTTTTCTAACTACCGATATGGAGATTGATCAATTAGCAGCAACGCCAATTTCCCTTACTTTCCGAACGAAGGCTATCCCCGACAAATCCGATGATCTCGTGTCCTTAGACACACCCCATCATAGTTTTCCTCTGTGGCATCGTCGGGACGGAAAGTCATTCTTTCTTGCGATTCCCATTCCCAAGTCTTCAAATTGACGAATAGAGTAACACCTTACGATCAGTGAATATTACGCGTCCGACTTAGATTTTGTGAGCACGTTCATCTATCATCCCGTCGACCGCGGATTCGTTATTGAACCTAGGATCATTGTCATTAGTTTTTCGAGTATGTAATTACCATGGTTACTTGTCCAGTTCTATGATAATCATATTTGCACTAGTCAATGTCTTCTCTATAGCATAGCGACAACGTGTAATCCAAACGAAGATTCATTTCACGCCCCTAACCCTAATTCTAATGTAAACCCGACATATATAATAATCGGAAGCAGTGGAACCTAGCAAAGTGGGGAATGGATGTGAAAAAGTAACGGAAGAAAAATGAGAGGTACCGTTGAAACGGTGCTAATATCTGTCGCTTTGTTTTGCGCGCGGGAACGAGCGATCGGTGGGAAGCGGTTGATGCGGCACAGAGAAAAATGGAGGAAACTATTTCATATGGGAAATCATGTTGCGATACGTTCCAATCGATGAGAGAACGGGGCGGTGATTGAAGTGCAACAGCGTAGAGGCCTATTGCCGATGTCAAAGGAAATGAAGGAGTGTTGTCGCTATAGGATCGCTCTGGAAATATTTTGCTTTTCATATTCTATTTATGCAGCGGAATAGTCATCTAATGCTGTCGTAAACCACGTTGCTGGTGGTGGTTTTCGACCTCTCCGTGTTGCAGAGACACTGTCAAAAAGCCCATTCTTTGACCTGGAAACTCCATTTACTTGACGATTAAACAGGCCTAGGCTTTATCTTCTAATTTGCATCATCTTTGGCAACAATGGAACGTTGTATTGTGGCGAACCCCTTGTTAAACGATCTAGTGAATTTAGTTCACGTTGTACTATCTTGCGAGGAGATTTTATATATGTATGCCGGAGATGAAAGGACATCGGGGCCTTTTTTTGGAACGTTTGGGAAGGTCCCCAATACTTTGGTCCAGACTTTTTATTATAGCTGCACTTAAATAATAAAACTGCGGAATAGTTGTTTATGTTCTAATCCGAGTATGGGTGTCCGAGGTTTTTCTCGAAACTACTTTTTTCGAGTTGGCCTGCACGATATTTCAAGTTCTAATGAACCGATTTATTTGAAATTTGGTGTGAATGTTTTTCATACATTCCTCTATCGACTCAACCACGCTCAGATCAAAATTTTTAATTTTACTATTTTTTAAAAATTCGGAATTGTCCAAAAAACATACCAAAAAGGAAAATTTTTTTCAAATAGCCGCCATTTTGTAAAAAAATATTATTTTGACTTTTTCAAGGTTCATGCTATAGCCGCATCTATACTAATTAAGAATCCGTTCGGCTTTTTTGCTTCAGATGGCCAGGAGGGTTGCAATCATGCACGCCAGGACTCCCTTTTTTTAGACCCCTCACTTTGCCAGTTCATAACTTGAATTTTGAGATTTTTTCAGTTAATTTTTTATCTACTCTTAAAGTATCAATAAACAAATGCTAAAAAATAAATAGTAAAAATATTTTTCGTTTCGTTTGTACAGAGCTTCAAAAATCGCCCGAAATGCATTCCTCTAGATTAGAATACCCCCTTAAAAACAGAGATTGACCCGAGAGGTACGGGGAGTAGTATATAAGGGCAGTTCCACTTGGACTGCGATTCATACCGACGAGTCATACCCGGATCGTGTATCACATCGCATTCGTCATCTCGTCGGCCGTGGATTCGTTATTGAAGCTAAATTCATCTCATTCATCGACATCTCGATCATCCAACCGCCGTTATTACTTGTCACACTCTGTAATAATCACATTTGTACCAGTAAATATCATCTCTAGTACATCACAACGATGGCCAATTCGCGGAAAGGTTCAGTATACGCCCCTAACTCTAATGATAACCCGTAAATACATAAATATATTGCAGGTCACAGAAAACAGCCAACGCCCTGACCGCGCTGAGTGCACTCGTTCCCGTCAGATCACGAAAGTTAAGCAGCGCCGGGCACGGATAGTACTTGGATGGGTGATCGCCTGGAACTCCGTGTGGCGTTGGCGAAGCGCGCTGGGTCCGCCGTGCCCGCCCCCCCCCCTTGGGTTCGGGCTTGGGCGCTTGGCGGCTCAGCGCCTCGGGGCCACCAAGCAGTCCGGTAGGGGAACCGGGCTGCCTGGCACGGCGACCCCGGCACCGCTCCATCAGCGGTGGTATTAAGCGCACGGGGGAGGCCCCGTTGCGACACTCACAGCGGTTCCCGGGCCTCTCTCGATCGCAGTCGGGACAGTTATCGTAGAGGTTTTAGTCGGTTGGAGTCCGACACTACCACGCCGCTTTCCCCAGAAGCGGCCTGGCGTCCGTGCGGATTTCCTCCACATAAAATATAAAAAAAAGCTCACAGAAAATAGAAAAAGATAGATAGGGGTTTGTGTGTTTTAAGTGTAGTGATAGGATGACGTGTAAAACGTTATGATTTCATTTTGCATGAAAAATATCTACAATTTAAAGAAGTTATTGCAGAATTTATAAACTGCTCATACATGATCTCTTGATTTAAACAGAATGTTTTGGAGCTACGAGAGGAAATCAATAAGTTAATGAGAAAAGACTATTTAAAATCGGAAGAATATATTTGGAAAGTGGAGATCATTGAAGAACTATTTTCATAATATTAAAATTAGCAATTAGCTTGACGCGCGGAAAACGCGTCAGCGAGAGGCGTAAATTCTCGCTACGATTCTGCTAATCGACGCCGCGAAATAGTCGTTCCCCTGTTTCGATTAAGATAACAGAGGTAGTCCAATGAATTTAACACTGTATTAACAGGTTAATATAGCTTGTACATTTAACAATAAGTAATAATATAAACGTCACAAATTATTTGGCGATGAATACAGTTAATATGTTACAGAATTTCGACCCGACTTTACGATATCTCTCGATGTGTGCGTTAGACTAAGTGATCTGGATTTTCTTCGTCTGAACCTCTCGACGTATAACGTTTGACTCTTCAGAAGGAACTGATTGCTCTTCGATCATTTCTTTGTCTTCTCTGGGAGACGACTCCCACACACTCGGGTCACGCCACCGTTCGCGCCTATGATCACATATACCACCTTCTTTATGTGTATGACATAACGGACCAAAATCGACGTTTCCAGAACTCGCTGCTTGGTGACAACTATGCGCTCGTCGATACATTATATATCTTCCGTCGGGCAGATAAGACGATCCGTCTACGACACTGTAGGACCGCGAGCGACGGTTAGAAATACGGCCTATAGTAAGCCTCATAGGGCAACACGGCGTATGGATATTTGTGACGTATCTATGTCGATCTATACGTATAACTCTACATGCCAATAGCACGCACCATACATCCACTGCTCTCTTTACAATCGTCACGCTTAATTAATCTCCTGCGATCCCGTATATCGCTTTAGATATTGAATGTCTCGTTATTTTTATCCTTATTCTATCATTTGGTAGTTCTTAGTATTTCGACTCCTTCAGGTACTTATTTTTTGTCAATTATGTATTAGTCAGAATTAGTTTTAGCTATTAAATTCCTAGTAATTATTATAATTATTAATCACTTGCTCGCGTACCTTTCCTTTTTTTGATTACCAATGGGTTTTGTCGTCGATATAATAATAAGCCAGATGTGTTTTGCCAACCGCGTCTAGCCACGATCGCCCGGTCGTTTCTATGATCGTGAACATAATTTTCAACGTACCCGTAATACGCTCTACCTGACCGTTGGCCCTACTCGCACCGGTTGAGATTAAGTGGAGTTTTAGTGTTTACGTTGCCAGAAATCTTGGAATTCTTTACCCGTTAGGACACCTCTCTTGATCCGCTATTATCCGGCAAGGACTGCCGAATAAAGATATAGTGCTTTAACCGTACTAAGGAAATCTACTTTACGAGTATGATGCAGATATGCGAATTTAGTGAAGACGTCGACCAAAACAATGACATATTCTTTCGAACCACTTTTACCGCTTAGTTTGCCCGTTATGTCCACGCGAACTGTATGCCAAGGTATGCTGGTCTTAGGTATAGGATGTAATTCAGCTCGTATTTTCGAAACTTGACAAGCGTGACAGTTCTCTACGAATTCGCGAACATACTCCGCCATTCCTTCGAACCAGTGACACTCGCACAGTTTCTCAAGCGTTTTATCCCAACCTAAGTGCATAATTGACTGTTGCACATGGTTAATAACGGATCACCTAAGCCCTCTTGGAACGATGGGCAAGCAGAGAGTTCTACCTTTTCTCTGTATTTTACGATGGAGGGTGCCGAACCGTAACTCATACGTATTCTCGGCGTCTTCCGCGAGCTCTTCGGTCTGTAATTTATTGACGATCTCAGAAATTTGTTGGTCGCGACATTGTTCCGCTAGTAGCCAATCGTCGGAGATTTCGGTTAGGTTAATTTCTTTCTCTACAATTTTGCTGAACGTACTGCGATCCAAGTCTACGGGATTTCGCGAAAAGGAATCTACGTGGGCCATTCGTTTACCTTTACCCGGTACATAATGTCAAAGGTAAAAGTTTGCAGGTAAGTCCACCACCTGTAAACCCTGTCATTCAAGTGTACCTTATTACTGGATGCTTTCAAGGAGTTGCAATCAGTGACAACAAGAAATTCTCGTCCGTGGAGGTAATGACGGAAATGCTTGACGGCGTTCACAACTGCTAACCTTTCTAGTTCGTAAGAATGATACCTAGACTCCGCAGGGCTACCTCCTACACTGTAACATTCTATTACTCTATTTTTACCTTCAATCTTGTGCATTAAAATAACCTCATATCCATCCGAACTAGCGTCGATATAAAGTTCTATTGGATAGTTCGGGTCAAATACCATTAACACCGGCGCGTCGATCAGGGCGGAAATTACCTTTTGCCTTATTTTTCCATGCCTATCCGTCCAAGTCATGGTTTTATTATCGGAAGTAAGCGCATACAAGGGTTTCATTACCCGTGAAAATTTAGGGACGAATTTTCGGAAATAAAGGGCTAAACCTATGAACTGCCTCAGCTGTGTGACGGTCGTTGACGCAGGTAAAGAACTCAAGGCGTGCATTTTACCCGGATTGGGACGAACTTCTCCGTCGTAAATTACATATTCCAAATAGAGTACCGATGCCTTTAGAAAAGATCATTTTGAAAAGTTAAAGGAGAATCCGGCTTTTACAAGGGTATCTAGTACGGTGTGCAATCCTTTTAGAGCTTGATCTATCGAGTCGGCAATAATTAGGACATCATCGAAATAGACGACAACGTACGAATGGCACGTTGGCTGTTATACGTTAAAGGAATCTCAAGAAAGATCTCTCGTTTCGTTTGTTCGCAACATCGAAATCAGCAGCCGCTGCTGAATACAACGAAGGAAAGAGTAGTACAGATCACTCCGACCAAATAATTTCTTATGTCACCACAATTAAAAAGGGTCAAATGCTACAGAAGACTTGGCGTGCGACTACTCCTGAGGATTTCCGTAGTAAACGCTTTGATGGTTTACAAAATTGTAGCAAGGAAGAATATAAATATTAGAATATTTAGACAAGTATGAGTTGCAAAATTATTAGGGTTGTCCGAAAATATAAGAATCCCCATTTTCGACGGAGTCAGCATAGTATCGCAGTCCGGAAAATGACTTCCAGAAGAAACATTAAACGCGCACGCACTTATGTTACACAAATAAAGGACATCGAATGGGTCGAACAAAGGCACAAAAGAATTTGAAGAAAACAACAACTTATTGTCCAAATTGCTCATCGAGGGTAACCAATGCTGTATATTTCCTAGAATTAGGATGTATAGGGATTTGGAGAAACCTGCTTGCCGTGTCCAAACTAATAAAATATCTCGCTTTTGCAATCTCGCGACTCGATCCGCAATAAGGGGTAAAGGATACCGATCCGCGACCGTATTTTCACTTAGTCCTCGAAAATCTACCAATCATCTATCTGAACCATCGTTCGTCTTCACGAGTAACAAAGGGCTCACGAACTGTGAATTACTAGACCTTATGATTTTTGACTCTAATCAACTCGCTTATTCTCTCACGTACTATTCTCCGTTCTTCCTCGCGAAGTCTATTAGAACTCCTTTGTACGGTGATGTTAGGATCAATTAATTATATTTCTGACTGGCCTGTATTTACGCGAGTACGTAGGAAACCCGTAACGGATGAATCTCTGAACTTTCGTAAAGAAAGATTAATCGACTTTTATCACTACCACGTACCTCATTGTCAACTTCATTAACATCGATCTCGTTTTCAGCGGTTTTATTACGGGCATGAATTATTTTTGTTTTACACATAGCGAGGCCAGTTTGTGTAATAACGTCAAAATCTTGGCTTAAAATTTGACGAGCAATCGCGATATCGTATTTCTAAATAACTATCAGCGAGGACATGAAAAATTTATCTCTAACCACTAACCCTGCAACGGACAAGATTTGAGCGATACGTTTAGTACCAATATCTCTTATTCCTCGCATTACTACCATATCAATCGTTCTTTTGCCAGAAATTCTCAAGACTGCGGATTCTTTAATTAGCGAACACTCGGCTCCGAAATCGGGGTAAGATGGAAACGACTCACCCGGATGGCTTGATCTACCAGTTAGCGCCTCCACTACGTAGAAGTCGATTCGACACTCGGTATTGAAATTATATTCAGGGCACTGCTTTGTAAAGGATTTTCCTCCATAATCAGATTGGTAGCTGCGCACCATGCAGCGGAGTCGAAAAATTGTTAGGTTCCACACTCGATTTTTGCACTAGCGACGGAATTAACTCGCGCACGATGGTCGTAAGCTCTTGCACTGTTGTAACCGGCACTGTATCCCACTTCTGATGTCGGGTTTACATTAGAATTGGGGTTAGGGGCGTGACACGAATCTTCGTTTGGGTTACGCGTTGTCGTTATGCAATAGAGAAGACATTGACTAGTGCAAATACGATTATTATAGAACCGGACAAGTAACCGTGATAGTTAGGTACTCGAGAAACTAATGACAATGATCCTAGGTTCAATAACGAATCCGCGGTCGACGGGATGATAGATGAACGTACTCACAAAATCTAAGTCGGACGCGTAATATTCACTGGTCGTAAAGGGTTACTCCTTTCATCGATGAGATCGCGAGCGAGAATGATTTTCCCGTCCCGATGATGCCACAGAGGAAAACTATATTGGGGTGTGTCTAAGGACACGAGATCATCGGATTCGTCGAGAAAAGCCTTCGTTCAGAAAGTAAGGGAAATTGGCGTTGCTGCTAATTGGTCAATCTCCATATCGGTGGTTAGAAAAAGATGCTAGCCGCCCTCGAGGGAAAGTTGCTAGTGGGAGACGCCGCGCGTTGAAAAATAGGTCTCCCCTATTTTCTCGTGGTTGGGACAAAGACTGTTTGTCTGTTGGTAGGACTTTAGTTGGCTAAATCTTAAGATTTATAACGGGCCCTCGAGCTAGCTGAACATGTACTGCGGAGACGCATCGACATCTGACAATCATCTTGCTCGAAGAATAGGGTCTGCGTGTGGCGAGCTACGGGACAGAGACCGTTGGAATGTTTACTGTCGAGTGTTACAACTATTTCCTTTTTAAGGAGAGCTATAGAATTATTCCATGCCTTTGTTAGACAAAGCGTTCATCCCGTGACCGCGGCTACGTTCGGCAACTGGCTGTCGTCTCGAGCCCAAGCTCATTATCACAATTCTCGAACAATTACAATCGGATTGAATAACTGCAATTGTTTAATTACAGTTATAGTAGACTCTAGGTTACAATGTTGCGGGATTAATCAAAATTCCAAAGACTCCGGTGTTCTTTCATCTCCGACATGTATATGTCGTGTTATCGTTAGGTTTAGGGGCGTGTAACGAATCCTATTCGGACTAGCCATCGTTGTTGTACCACAGAGATTATATTTACTGATATAAATAAGATTTTTACAGAGTTTGACAAGTAGCCGTGGTGATTAGACACTCGAGATGTTACAGACAATGTTCTTAGGTTCAATAACGAATCCACGGTCAACGGTGTAACTCTTTTAAACGTAGAATATATTTTGATGCACAAAGTAACGTTTGCTGTGACGCTCGGTATAATACTGCACGTAAAAACGGTGTGAAAAGTCTCCAAGGTGATCGCAAGAATAAATGACTGATGGATTCTGTCCTCTCCTTAAGATTGCGTTTGTTCGTAGCATATTGGCCGGGGATACCAACAACATTCCAGCCGCTGTTGCTAGGCAGATCCGCGTAGAGCTGACATTGCTTCTACCCGGGGTTTGATTGTTAATACAACGTGTGTCCCACAATATTGGCACTTCTCTGTTAGGTAAAAACGTTCATCCCGTGACCGTGGCCACGTTCAGCGACCAATTGTGTCACCTCGAGCCTAAGCCCACTGTCACAAATCTCGGACAAACGTAATCTACTATCTATCTAATAATAAAACTACTTCTAAGTTTTATTATTTAAGTACAGCTATAATAAATAGTCTATACTAAAGTATTGGGGATCTTCCCAAAAATTCCAAAAGAAAGGCCCCGATGTTGCTATATCTCCGACATATATATGTCGGGTTTACATTAGAAATAGGGTTGGCGGCGTGAAACGAATTTTCATTTGGATTACACATTGTCGTTATGCAATAGAGAAGACATTGACTGGTGCAAATACGATTATTACAGGACTTGACAAGTAACCGCGGTACTTAGATACTCGAGAAGCTAATGATAATGATCCTAGGTTCAATAACGAATCCGCGGTCAACGGGATAACAGGATGCGCTTTCTTCCAAAACCCAAATCGTACTCGACTTGCTTGGCTACGGTGGAAGTATAACTAAACTAACTCTTTGTTAAAACGTGGAATATCCACCGAGCGTAAAGACACTATGTAGCTCGCTAATGAGACCTCACGAGAGAATGACTTTCCGCCGCGATGAAGATGCAGAGGAAAACTATGATGGGGTGTGTCTAAGGACACGCGATCATCGGATTCGTGGAGAGATGCCCCCGTTCGGAAAGTGAGGAAAATTGACGTTGCTGTTAATTGGTCAATTTCCATGTTGGTGGTTAGAAAAGGATGCTGGCCGTCCTTGAGGGAAGGTTGCTAGCGGGGAGCGTCATTCGTTGAAAAAATATATCTTCCCTATCTTCCCGTAGTGGGGCAAAGACTGTTTGTCTGTTTGAGAGACTTTAGAGAACTAAATCTTTTTGGAGATTTATAACGGGTCCTCGGGCTAGCTGAACGTGTGCCGTGGAGATGCGTTGATATCTGCTGATCGTCTTACCCGAAGAATAGGGTCTGCGTATGGCGAACCACGGGACAGAAACCTTTGAAATGTTTACTATCGAGTGCCGCTACAGCTATTTCTTTTTAAAGAGAGCTATACTATTACCCCATACCTTTGTTAGACAAAACGTTTATCCCGTGATCGCGGCTACGTTCGGCGACTGGTTGTCGCCTCGAGCCTAAGCTCAATATCACAAATCTCGAACAAATACAATCGGATTGTATGACGGCAATTGCTTAATGACGGCTATGATTAGAATCTAGATTATAATGTTAGGGGATTTTCCCAAAGTTCCAAAGGGAAGGTTTCGGTGTCCTTTTATTTCCGACACGGCCATCCTGACTATCACACGTCCTCCGGTGTATTTAAAATATTGGGTTTTCCCAACATTAGACTCAATATAACTGACATTATTTAAAATTTAACCAAATGTCCAAATCAGCCAAGGGTCCCATTCAACAACAAAAATTTCGATCGTATGCTCAATAACAAAGTAAAAGAAAACAAAAATCAGTAACGTTATGATTAGTATTCAAAGTGCCAGTTGCATTCTGTGAATTATCAGTCAGACTGTAATGACATGACAGATGATTTTCAATTTCGTACATGGATGAATCTCAATTTGTGGAATCGTATTACCACACTGGACGTGTCGTGCAAACGCTGAATGCCACACTGGACGTATTGCGAAAGCGCTGGAAGTCACGCCGGGCATATTGCGAAAGTGCCGGATGTTATTGCGTTGCGAAGACACTGAATGTTAGAACATTGTCGCACCAAGCGTGTGTGAAGGCACTATGTTTAATCTTATGGCCATAATGTTAATGATCCTCTGAGATCGGTGTACTCATATCGTCATTGGCATTACCATTGTCATCACACTACAGACATCCAACTCAGCAGGAATGATACTATCTGGCATTTTCCTCAATTTATCATGGCTGTATTTGTATGATCGTTTACCATCCAATGTTTTTTAAAAACATACCTATCTCCTTCCAAAATCTCTGCTATTACAAATGGATCCCTGAATTTTGGATCTAATTTTGTTTGATTTCTTTCCTCATTCTTACGTAATATAAAATCACTAAGATATCTTTATCATATTTAGCGCTAGTCTCTATATTCTTTATTGCCTGCTGTCTTGCATCGGAGATATCTACTTCTCTTTCTTCGATATTATCGAGTATCAACGAGTCGTAAGGTCTTTGCTGTTCTACCGATTCATAGTTCCAATGGACTCGATTTAGTCACGCGGTTGGTGGAGCAATTCAAAGCCAATCGTATTTCGCCAATCGCGTCTAGCTACGATCGCCCGGTCGTTTCTATGATTGTGAACATAATTTTCAACGTACCCATAATACGCTTTACCTGTCCGTGGGCCCTACTCGCACCGGTTGCTATCAAGTGGAGTTTAATTTGTTTTTCATGACAGAAATCTTGAAACTCGTTACCCGTAGGACACCTCTTTGATCCGCTATTATCCGGCAAGGACTGCCGAATAAAAATATAGTACTTAAGTGCTTTAACGGTACTAAGGAAATCTACTTTACGAGTATGATGCAGATATGCGAATTTAGTGAAGACGTCGACCAAAACAATGACATATTCTTTCGAACCACTTTTACCGCTTAGTTTGCCCGTTTCGTCCATGTGAACTGTATGCCAAGGTATGCTGGTCTTAGGTATAGGATGTAATTCAGCTTGTATTTTATCTGAATGTGTCTTGAAAACCTGACTAGCATGACAGTTCTCTACGAATTTACGAACATATTTCGCCATTCCTTCGAACCAGTGATACTCGTACAGCTTCTCCAGCGTTTTATCCCATCCTAAGTGCATAATGGACTGGTGCACGTGGCTTATAACGGACCACCTAAGACCTCGCGGGACAATGGGCAAGCAGAGAGTTCTTCCTTTTCTCTGTAT
Organism: Bombus huntii; assembly: GCF_024542735.1. Lineage (NCBI taxonomy): Eukaryota > Metazoa > Arthropoda > Insecta > Hymenoptera > Apidae > Bombus > Bombus huntii. Next base: position 42,829 of record NC_066255.1, on the reverse strand, counting down.
TTTAAGATGGATGGTGCCGGACCGCAACTTATACGTATTCGCGACGTCTTCCGCAAGCTGTTCGTTCTGCAATCTGTTAACGATCTCAGAAATTTGGGGGTCGCGACGTTATTCCGCTAATAGCCAATCTTCGGAGATTTCGGTCAGATTGATTTCCTTCTCTATGACTTCGTTAATCGTACGGTGATCCAAGCCTACGGGATTTCGCGAGAAGAAATCTACGTGGGCCATTCGTTTACCCTCCCGGTACAGAATGTCAAAAGTAAAAGTTTGTAAGTAAGCCCACCACCTGTGAACCCTGTCATTTAAATTTACTTTATTACTGGACGACTATAATAGTGACGAAAATGTTTAGCAGCGTTTACAACTGCCAACGTCTCTAATTCATACAAATGGTAGCTGGATTCCGCAGGACTTAGCTGTGTGACAGTCGTCGGTGCGGGTAAAGAACTCAAGGCTTGTATTTTACCCGGGTTTGGACGGACTTCTCCGTTATGAAGCACACATGCCAGATAGAGTGCCGACGTCTTCAAGAAGGAACATTTAGCGAAATTGTAAGAAAATCCGGCGTTTACGAGGGTGTTCAATACAATGTGTAACCCTTCCAGAGCCTGGTCTATGGAGTTGGCAATAATTAGAACATCGTCCAAATAAACAACAACGTACGAATAAGCGAGGTCGCCTAAGGCCTTGAGAATGGCTCTCTGAAAGACGGATGGTGCATTTTTCAACCCAAACGGCATCGTTACATACTCGTATTGCACGTCGGGGGTAACAAACGCTGTATACTTCGTAGAAGTTGGATGAATAAGAATTTGGTGAAACCCGCTGACCATGTCCAGACAAATAAAGTACCTCGCTTTTTGTAATCTCGCGATTTGATCCGCAATAAGAGGTAGAGGATACCGATCCGCGACCGTATTTTTATTTAACTCTCGGCAATCTACGCATAGTCTTTCTGAGCCATCTTTCTTTTTTACGAGTAATATGGGGCTCGCGAATGGAGAATTATCGGGCCGTATAATTTTTGCTTCAATTAATTTGTTTATCCTCTCACATACGAGTTCTTGCTCTTCCTCGCTAAGTCTATAAGGACTCCTTTGTACAGTGACGTTAGGATCAATTAACCGTATCTCTAACTGACCTGTATTTACGCGAGCACGTGGGAAACCCGTAATGAATGAATCTTTGAATTTTTCAAGAACAGAAATCAATCGGCTTTTATCATCTCCAATAACATCGGTGTCGACCTCATTAATATTGATCTCGTTTTCAGTGGCTTTATTATATGCATTAATTATTTTTGTTCTACTAATAGCGATGCTGTTTTGAGTGATATTTACGTCAAACGCTTGGTTCAAAATTTCGCGACCAATCATTATGTCATATTTTAAATAACTATCAGCATGGACATGAAAAATTATCTCCAATGTAAATCCATTAATACGGACAAAATTTGTGATGTGCATTTAATACAAGTATCTTCTATTCTTCGCATTACTACTGTATTAGTCATTCTTTTACCGGAAAATTTCATGGCCACAGATTCTTTAATCAGCGAACACTCAGCTCCAGAATCGAAGTAAAATGGAAACGACTCACCCAGATGAGTTAATCTACCAATTGAAGCTTCCGTTACGCAGAAGTCGGCCCGACGCTCGTTATTGGAATTATAGCTTCCTTTCGGTGTGCTGCTGTTATTTTCCCCTTTCCGCAACAACGGACAACTAGGCGCAATATGGCACTCTCGACACTTGAAACATGTCACCTTTGATAATGCGGCTGGTCGAATTTCCTCCGGGTTTCGTATGTTCTTCTGCTTCCCAAATTTTATTCTTTTATGGCACTCCGCTATGTTATGTCCGTAGTAACTACATTGGAGGCACTTATTCCGGTAATCAGGAGGCTTATGTCGTTTAGCTTCAGAACTCGCTGATGAGTTGTCTGACGAAGATGCCGGCCTCTTCTTCGCGTAAGAGAGAGCTCTCATTTCATTTAGAAATTGATCCTCAGTCTTGATATCACTGGTAAGTGCTACCCGTTCAATACGCTGATATTGTGAGGCCAATTGAAAAAGGACGGAAGCGTTGATTACCTCAGCCATAATTGAATTTTCCCACCTCGCCTTCAGGAAGGAATGGAGCAGGAAGGAATGCCAAAAGTTCCCATGGTTTCGTCCTTCAGTGGTTTTTCGTTAATCTTCATTAGCGTTGAGGTTGCTGTTTCTTTGCCACCAAAACGCACAGTAATAAGGTCTTTAAATTCTGACCAGGTAACATCTCTACCAACCAGTACTTGCGTAAGCCATTGTGCTGCAGAACCTTCTAGAGCACAACTTAAAGCAGAAAATAACGCACTGCCTTGTAATGGATTTTCTTTCATGATCAGATTAACAACTGCAACTGGGTCGGAACCCGCGATTTCAGGGTTAAAACGCGGAAGCAATAAATTTTTAGGTTCAGTACTCGGTTTTTGCACTAGCGTCTGAATTAACTCACGCATGATAGTTATATTCTCTTGCATAGTTATAAACGGCACTGATCCCACTTCTGATGTCGTGTGGTCGCTAGACTTAGGGGCGTGTAACGTATTTTTATTAGGACAAGTCATCGTTGTTGTTCAATGGAGATTATATTTATAATTATATGTACAAATGTTGATTTTACTGAGTTTGACAATTAACCTTGGTGATTAGGCACTCTAGATGTTAAAGCCAATGTTCTTAGGTTCAATAACGAATCCACAGGCAATGGGGAAAACTCTTTGTTCAATGGAATATATTTTGATATTCAAAGTGACATTCGGTATCGTTCTAACAGACTGACAAAACGATGTGAGTAAACTCTCCAAGGTGATCACAAGAATAAAAGACTGATATGATCACATTTGTCAATTGCATATTGACCGGGGACATCAACAAAATTCCAGGCGCCGTTACTAGGCAGACCCGCGTAGAGCCGACATTGCTCCTTCCCGGGGCTTGTGTGCTAAGACAGCGTGTGTCCCTCAATATTGGTACTTCTTCTATTAGGTAAAAACGCTCATCCCGTGACCGTGGCTACGTTCGGCGATCCAAGCTCATTATCACAAATCTCGAACAAATACAATGGGATAGAATGACGACAATTGTTTAGTTGCGCCTATGATAGAATCTAGATTACGGTGATAAGGGATTTTCTCCAAGTACCAAAAGGAAGGCTCCGATGTCCTTTCATCTCCGACATATATATAACGCAATACTATATAACGTTATACTATATAAGCGTAATACTGTATAATGTAATACGTTATAACGTTATACTACAGTAGCGGCACTGGACAGCAACCTTCCAACGGTATCTGTCCCGTGGCTCGCTACACAAAGACCCTGTTCTTTCTCTGTACCTTCTTGCACATCAGGTAATCTCCTCCTTGACCGTTGGTATTCTTCCGTATATCCTCGTTTCTGACGTACCATGGGGCATTTACTATTGCTCTAAGAATTTTAGCTTGTATTGTCTCTATTTTGTTTATATGGCTCAATGCTGCTGTCCTCCATAGTGCTATTCCGTACGTCCAGATTGGTTTTATGATCGTTTTGTATATTTTTAATTTATTTTCTATGCTTAATTTGGATTTTCGACTTGTTAGCCAATGCATTTGTCTCCTTGTTGTTTGTATTTTGTCTATTATTGAATCAGTATGCTGTTTCCATGTGAGTTGTGTTTTAGGTGTGCGGCCTGCTACCGAACATCGGCGGGGCGGGAGACGCGGTGCGCCGACTTTACGAGGGCGTCATTCTGTCCCGAGTGATGTACGGGGCCCCGGTATGGGCGGACGACCTGATGGCGAGCCGCCGCAGCATCCTGCTCCAGAGGAGGCTACACAGGGTAACCGCCATCAGAATCATTAGGGGATACCGGACAGTGTCTCACGCGTCGGCGACCGCCCTAGCTGCGTCCCCTCCGTGGGAGCTCCGGGCACTAGCGCTCAAAAAGAGATACACCCACCGGAGAGCATGGCATCCGGGAGAAGATCCGACCGAGCAAGCGGCTCCGAACGACATAGGAACCGCTGAGGAGGACACGTGGGACCGGTGGCGATCCCAGCTGATCAACGAGGGAGGTGAACATCGGGACGCGGAGGCGGTCCTCCCAAACACTGGGCGGCATGGAGAAGCCGCCACAGTCTCCCGCTCACATTCAGAATGACCCAGATGCTCACCGGACACGGCATGTTCGGCGAGTTCCTGAAGAGAATTGGACGGGAGACGACAGACATCTGCCACCACTGCGGAGAGGACAGGGACACGGCGCAGCACACCCTGGAGCTCTGCCCGGCGTGGGAGCTGCCGCGACACTTCCTGCGGCACGCCACAGAAGGAACACTGACCCTCCCAGCGATTATAGAGGCGATGCTGAGAGGGCCACAGGAATACGAGGCCGTCCGCCACTTCTGCGAGCGAGTTATGCTCGCGAAGGAGCGAGCGGAAAGAGAGAGGAAGAAAAACTCTCACCCCTGCAGGATAAGATGATGGAGAAGGATGGCAGTCAGGCGACCTAGAGCCGCCCCACCGCCGTCCCAACAGACCACGCCTGAAGAAGCGCAGCGCTAAGGGCAAGAACCCCCCTAACGCCAACTCAATAGACGGGAGATACTAGTACTGGCTCGAACAAGAGGACGCGAGAAGAGGGTGCAACAGAAGTTAATTCATTGAGGTTCCTGGAGCACCCCCGTCGCACGCGTAGGATGGTCATCCTATCTGCGCACGAGAACTCCAACTACTCCCTATGGAAAGCCACGAAAAAAATAAAGAAGACAATAAAACTGGTCCCAGCAATCAGAAGAGCAGATAACACATGGGTAAGAAGCAACGAAGAGCAAGCTAAAGAATTTTCCAACCACCTTTACAACACATTTACACCACATAATATCAACAACAGCAATCACAATAGTCATACGGACGAGGATGCGCTAACTACTAGTGCACCAACTGACAATCACTACACCATACCCAAAGCAACAGCACAAGAGAATTGAGAAAACAAAAAACAATAAAGCACCAGGGATCGACCTAATTAACGGCAAAATCTTGAAAAACCGTCAAAAGCGATAAGACAAATCACAATAATAGTAAACGCAATACTAAGAATACAATTGTGGCGGATCGGTATCAATAGGACGCAGACAGGTCGAGGCATCAACGCTGCGCAACACCTCCCGGGCGATCCGCTGGTACCAACCGCCAACACTAGAGGGCTACGACGACAACGAGTCTGTCTAACTCGCTAGCGGTCGAATATACGAGCGATTGATACAAATACCACACCTAGCGAGACTCCATCTACGTCTAAGGCAGGGACTACCGGGCATAGCCTTACTGACGAGTCCACCGGTAGTTCCGGGACGAAACGCACAACTCTCTCTTCATCCGCCACACAATACTTTCCAAAAGCTTGGAAACTGGCACAAATCATAATGATACCCAAACCAGACCCTTGTCTGGTCCAATCCATCTGGTCTGGTCCAGTCCTACCGACCAATTTCTCTACTTCCGGTGTTCTCTAAGATACTAGAAAAAATAATCTACAACCGGATAAAACTAATAATAGAGAAGAACCATCTAATACCGGACCACCAATTCGGATTCAGAAACAAACACTCCACAATAGAACAAACGCACAGACTCGTCAATGAAATCCTACAGGCGCTGGAAACAAAACAATACTGCACGGCACTCTTTATGGACATCGAAAAAGCATTCGATAAAATAAACCACACTAGCCTACTACAATCAATCAGGAAACAGTTCCCGGGGCAGATATACCAACTAATCAAATCATACCTAAGCAGTAGAAGTAGCAGCTTCATAGTAAAAATCAAAAACACACACCCGGAAGCTAAAGAAATCAAGGCAGGAGTTCCGCAAGGAAGCGTCCTAGGACCAATTATATACACATTATACACGGCCAACATACCAACAACTAACAATAGCAAAGTACTGACATTCGCGAATGACACAGCTGTACTAGTCAGGCACACTAACCCTGCAACAGCAGTTACATTACTACAAGAACATATCACAAAAATAGAAAAGTGGCTTCAAGCAAAACAAATCAAAGCAAACCCCGAAAAATGCAAACACATCACATTCACACTGCGAAAACAGAAACCACCAAACATTGTACTAAACGGCACACACATAATACAAACAAGGCAAGTCAAATACCTAGAACTCCACTTACATTCACGACTCACGTGGAACAGCATATTAAGGCAACAATAGACAAAATACAGGTGGCAAAGAGACAAATGTACTGGCTAACAAGTCGAAAATCCAAACTAAGCATAGAAAACAAACTAAAAATATATAAAATGGTCATAAAACCAATCTGGACGTACGGAATAGCACTATGGGGAACAGCAGCAATGAGCCATATAACCAAAATAGAGGCAACGCAATCGAAAATACTCAAAACAATAGTAAACGTGCCATTGTACATTAGGAACGAGGACATTCGGAAAGACCTGGGAATACCAACAGTCAAGGAGGAGATTAACAAAAATGCAAGAAGGCACGGAGAAAGAATAGCAACGCACCCAAACCGGCTGGCAGCGGAAACGGTCGACACATCAAGCATAAAAAGAAGATTAAAAAGGAAACACCCAACAGATCTCACAAAGGACATAACCTAACAAACACGATGATGGTACTCCGCTGGGGGTAGCCACCCACATGTTATATTAGTATACCACTATAATATTTTACCAAATGTCCTACTGGACAAATTGTAAAATGTAAATAAATAAATACAAACTTAAAAAAAAAAAAATTAGCAACGTGTCATGCCTTTCTCGTGTAACTTTATTCAGCCATCCTAGTTTGTGTCCGCGTTTTATGTTTTCTTGAAACTCTTCTGCTTCTGGTTAGTATTCTCTGCTCTCTGTATTACCTTCGTTAATTTGGCTTTCCATATTGTTGAGGTTTTATCTCGGAATAGAAAGAGCAAACGTGTGGATGAATGTATTGGGTTGGCAACCCAATATTATAGAATTTCTTTATTCAGAAATGTTAGAAATTAGGATTTCCAATGGTTTCTATCCTATGCAACAATTTATTGATAGATGGATTTATTACAATGGATTAAACAGAAAATCGATGATTATTTATTTATTATAATGTAGTATTGTAAATAATTATGATTAGTTTATTAATGATAAATGAATTAAACAGATGTTAATTAAACAGAAAACAATGGTTATTAAACATGAACTAATTGCAACAAACGTATAATAATTAAAACAACTAGATGTTTGATTAATTTAAAGATGTCTAATACAAAAATTGAAATATAATATAACGTAATAGTTAAATAATTAAGAAATATGATAAATACAGGCATGTATGTTTGAGTAACATTTTGTATATAAACTAATTTTTAAGAAATGAACAGGCGCTATATTTTAATTTTTCAGTTTCGACAAAGAAGATAATTCTCTGAACAAATTTTATAGAAATTCAAATCAGAAAATAAAATAAAAAAGTATACAACTTTCTATTAACTTTTGAAATCATTTTAGAAACAATTACAAATGACATATGAGTTATATGAATGAAAATAGTTACATCAGAATCATTATCCACGCTAAAACCTTATTTATTTAGGATCAATTCAAATTTTTCTCATAGAAAAGAAATGACACGTGAAAGTATTTAATGTAAAGAGGTTAATTAAGAATTTTCATGCTATTGACCATTCATTCGCGTACACGTTCGAACGTTTCTTGTGATACGCTCTTCTTATCATTTTATTTACATCATTCTTAAGAATATGAGTAAAACGAACGTAGAAAAAATTAGTTATTGGTATACTACCTGTAGCAGACTGCAGTAAAGTACATAGAAAAATTTAATACAAAGTAAAGAATTATATATATTTACTAAAAGTTTCGCGTATTTTTCTAAATTACAGTCCTGAACTATAAATAATTATCTGTAAATTCAAATTCCAGCCTAAAATAACATTTTTTTTCCAAACTGTCCCTTCTCCAAATCTTATTCATAACATCATTTTACTTACAATAATTTTCCTAACTTATTCAAGCTATTGTCACGTAAAATAACAAAAAAATAACAAAAGAAATTTAAGATGAAAAAATAAAAACACTTGGTTTTTTTCTAACACCTGGTTTACAATTTACTTCCGAGCTCTAGGCGTGACTTTTCAAGATTGACTCTTACGACTCGATTTCCGATCGGATTCGGTTATTTTTCTTTTGTTACCACTCTATATCTCCACTATCCTAGAGTTTGTTAGGCGTCCGCGACGGTTGCCACGCACGCCTTCCTCTCGAACATTCGACGGAAGCACCATTGGAATATTGATGGTTCATTGGGCACTCCGCTTCAGCCATATATATTGTTGCCGAGTGCCGTCACATCTTTATCTCCGGTCTTGAACTGAGCTGGTCGTGACACTATTGTAACGTCGACAAATATCTCCAACCGACTCAGGAAACCCGAACCGCCTGGCACAACTCAACTCAACTCAAAACAAAGGAATATGAATTCGGCACGCAGGTATAAGATAAACGAACATCTAGAAGGGCTGGGTCTTGATCGAGGCTTTAGTCTTTCGCTAACGGTCTAATCGCACACTTGTAATCTTATTATAGAATAAAGGTATCTCGAACTCTGGTTCAAGAACCCAACATTTCTTTTTATTATTATTTTCCTACTATTTTTACGTGACACTATTGTAACGTCAATTCACATCAGAGACCAGGCCACACACCGCGGACAGGATGGCACCCAGATGTCTGCACATTCTTGGTGCACACCCTCAATAGTCATAAGTACCCACCAGGGGTCTTGGCATTTTCATAGTTAAGGTCCTTCGAACCAAGCGAGTATTTCCTGTCTTAGATTTCCCTTTACGTTTATTGTCTACCACGTGTTAGCTTAGAAAGTTGGTTTTCTTCACATCTTTCGCAACTTTCTCGTGAGGGCGGCTAAAACCCTTCCTGGTCCACCAACCGTCTTATTATCCAATCGGAGACGATGTCTGCTGCCCTCACTTCCTTAACCAAAATTGTCATCAACAAATCCGATAGTCCCGTATCCTTAGACACACCCACCCCTAGCCTTCCTCAGACATGGTATCGCCAGAAAGACTCACTTATTCTGTATCCTTAGAATAGTCAACATATCTATACCGGTCTCTACCCTTATAACAGTCGCGTACTTAACGTATTGTTGTAACTAAGTCTTACATAACGTGGTTGGAGTGAATTGTGATTTATGTTAATTCAGTGTGTGTTACATTGTGATTGCTGAATTCATAATAAAGTTTAATTAAAACAAAGTTAATAGTTGTGTTACTATATTTTATTTTCATCAACCAACCCTAAAAATTACGTGACAATCTCATCGACGAAAAGAGTAACCCCTTACGACCAGTGAACATTACGCATCCGACTTAGATTTTGTGAGCACGTACATCTATCATCTTGTTAACCGCGGATTCGTTATTGAACCTAAGACCAACATCACTAGTATCGCGAATGTCCAACCGCCGCGGTTGATTGTCGAGTCGGTAGCATCCATACTCGTATTAACAGACCGTACCTTATATACAAGGTTATAACACGACGATGACCGATTGCAATGAAGATTCATCAAACACCCACAACCTTATTCCTGACCCTTCTCCGACATATATATATGTCGGGTTAGGATCGGAATTTTGGGCGCGTGACAACTCTTCGCGTGGACTAGCCATCGTTTCACAAAGCAGACATTATATTTACACGTATATACAAGACTATCACAAAGCTTAACAAATAATATGTCTAATGAATAATAAGCTTAACGAATAGTAAGTTTAATGAATAATATGATTTACGAATAATAAATTTAATGAACACTATTAACAATGTTTTTGGGTTCAAACGAATCTACGGTCAGCGAGATAACTCTTTACTAAGCGTGAAATAATCTTAGGCGCAAAATACGATTGACGAAAATGCTCGATGTGTCACTCTCCAAGGCAATCGCACGAATGCCAGTGTCACGTAAAATAACAAAATAAAAAAGAAATTTGAGGTGAAAAATAAAAAAAGAAAACTTTATTTTTTTCTTTACAATCTACTTCCGAACTCTAGGCGTGACTTTCTAAGACTGACTTATGATTTTCCTTTCGATCGGATCCGATTACTTTCTTTTGTCATCCCTCAACATCCCCGCCGTCCATGCATTTGCTAGGCGTCCGCGATCGTTGTCACGTGCTTTTTCTTCTAGAACCTTCGGTGAAAGGACCGTTGGGATGTTGATGGTTCATTAGGCGCTTCAGCGATATACATTGTCGCCGAGTGCCGCCACATCTTTATCTCTATCGTCAGTCCGTCGGATTTGAAGTATGCCGGTCGTGACACCAGCCTCGTCTGGAATTTGATACGCACTCGTTAGAAGCATCGAAAAGTTCCGAACGCCGTTTCTAGGCAGTTTCTGCCTGGAGTTTGATTATTGATACAATGTATGTCCCATTGTATCGGCACCTCCGAGGCAACCTCACATGTGGCTAGGCCCGCTCTCGAGGCCGCATGCCGCCACAATCACACTTCTCGGAAAACCCATACAACCACTCCAGACGTCCGTTAGGCAAAACGTTTATCTCGTGACCGTGGCTACGTTCGGCGACCAATTTTTCGTTTGAGGCTTTGTTTTCGAGAAAATCGACTTTGAATTTTCGCTCGTGCACTTTATCACGTCTCGTTATAACGGATCTCGCTGTAGATTTTTAAAAAAATTAAAAACAAAAAATTTTAAAAAAATGTTTATTCTATATTTTCAACTTCTTTTTTCGCGTAGAATCACTCCCTTTCCACTTGTACCACCAGCTATCAACCACCCTGTATATATATTTCATAGTAAAATTTCCATATGTAATTCTCCAAGTTTATTGCGGTATTAATTATTCTTAATCACTTGGTTTATTAACAGGTTTATTTTAGTCGTACAGATTTTATCCATTTTATTTCTGTGTTTGTTAATTAATTAAAATATGTATTCCTGCTGTTTCGCTATTATGTCGTATGTAGTCGTTCTTATTTTTGATTTATCAGGTCAGTTCGCGGCTCGTTCAGTTTATTAATTAGTTTTATTCAATCATTTTGTATATTTTATACTTGCTGATTAATCAAAGTGTGTCCTCCTGTTGTTCCATTTATTCTCCTTTACTATTACGTTGCATATTATCGTTCTTATTTCTTAATTTATTTGGTCGGTTCGTGGTTCGTTCGATTTATTAGTTGGGTTTATTTAATGATTTCATTTTTATTTTGTATTTTACATATTCCATCTTCGTTAACTGATTGTAGTATATCATTCTGTTGTTCCATTTATTATGTTTTGCTAATTCGTCATACATAATCCTTCTTATTCTTGATCGATTCGCGGATAGTTTAGTTTATTAATCGATTTTGTTTAGTTATAGATATTTTATTTTATTTTTTGTATTATATATATTCCATATTCGTTAATTAATTAAAATTTAATGGAAATTAAAGTTGTCGAACTTTGAATTTGACATTCGATATGAAGAAGGCAAAGCAAACGCTACTAGCGTTTTAACTAATTAGCGGATTATCTAGAAATTCCCCGGAGGTATGTCTGCCAATCAGGAAATGAGAAGAAGATTCACCGGTTCGTTGTCCACCTCTAAAAGATTTGAATTAATCACGTCAACCGAGAACTCTCCCATATTTGAAACTAAGCCTCGCCTCCCTCAATCCCATGGTCCAGGAAATCAGAGAAGAGCAGTCATTCGAGAATACCTTACTACACAAGAAACACCCATAAAATATTTTGATCAGGCTGCGGAAGACACCGACGAAAACACCGGTGAAGAAGCATCTGATCATGAGATAAGCGATGCCGAAATATCAAGAGAAGAGGAGTTTTCCCTATCGTGCTCTGAGTTGCCACAACAACGGGAAGAAAGGACCAAACCCACAGTATTTACAGAATTGAAGATCTCAGAAGCAAGAGATTCGATAGTGAAAGTAAACGATCATAAAGTGATTTTTATCGATACAAAAGGAAATCCGGTGGACAGAGGAGCCTTAGAAATAAAAGAAGCAAGAAAATTACCGCATTATGGAGATGTAATGTTTGAAAGAGCAAGATTATATCAAGACTCAGGAAAACAAATAATATCTTTACCCATGAAAGAAAACCGAAACGTCCCAATAACAGCGGAAAACTTGTTGTACTCGTTAAAAACCTTGCTGGACGTGGTAAATGAGAAATTGACACGTACAATCAAGAAATTGAAGGAAGTATTCTTAGCAAAAACAATACACATTACCATTTGCACCAGGGAAGTAACCATCCCACCAGTGGAAGCGCGAACTAACATAATTCGGGAAAAAACACGAATCGTCCGTAGCAGGACACAAAGGAGTAACGAAAACCTACCAAAGAATACGGCAACATTATTATTGGGAAAACATGAAGAAGGAAATCCAGGAGTACGTAAGAATATGTAAAGAATGTCAATTGAAGAACTTAACTAGAATAAAAACGAAGCAACCAATGGTACTCACTGATGCACCGGACAAAGCTTTCGACAAAATCAGTATGGATATCGGCGGTTCATTACCAAAGACACAAAGGGAAAACGAATATATATTAACGATTCAAGATTTATTAACAAAGAACTCGCTCGGAATTCCGATCAAAGGAATCACTTCGGCCGAAATAGCAGACATTTTTATTAAGCAATTCATTTGTCGATTCGGTTCACCAAGAGCGATCTTGACCGATTAGGGAGCGAACTTTACATCTTCCTTAATAAAAAAAAAAGGTAGTAAAGAGGTTTCGGATAAAAAGATGCACCACGACAGCATATCACCCACAAAGCAACGGTTCATCGAAAGATCACGCCACGTGTATCTCAAGTTATATATCGAAAATTCCAGAAATTGGGACGAATGGGTGAAATTAGCCATGTTTTCTTATAATACCTCTGTACACGAAGGAACGAAATTCTCCCCACACGAACTAGGGCACTTGGCCAGAGAACCCACTGGTGAAATAATAATCGAAGAAGACTAACATACTACTAACATACGCAGAATACCTCAGAGATCTGTTCGATAAAATCAACACCGTGCAGCAGATGGCAAGAGAAAATTTGGTGAAATCCAAGTTAAAATCAAAAGAATACTACGACAGATGAATCGGCCCGCAAAATTTCAAAATAGAACACCTAGTATATCTATTAAAGGAACCTAGCAGAGGAAAATTTTCCGATCAATATCCGGGACCGCATAAGTGTTAGAAATTTTAGAAACTCAAAACGTCAAGATTGAAGTGAAAGGGACTAGGCGAACAGTGCACTTAAACAAGTTAAAATTAGCGTATAACCGAAATAATCAATAAATGAAACGATTTCAGAAGGCAAGAATAATGCAGATAGTGGAAACCTAAAAGAAAAAGAAAAAAGAAAAATTATTATGTGTGCTCTAACCATTATTCAAATATAAAACGTGTTAATTCAATACAATAAAAAAAAAACAGTGAAAGTGAAGGGTACCTTGTGAACAATTAATCATCGTAGAAGGAAGTGTATGTGCAAAGACAGGTTATGGGTCCACATTCGTAGAACATAACATACGACAGCCAGCTGAAACAAATGGATAAATTAATCTCAATTGTCTTAATACAAAATATAATATTACTAAATGTTTATAACAATATTATGGTTAAACCAAAGGAAGTATGACACTGCTTGTCGAATAGTGCAGATAGTGGAAACCTAAAAGACAAAAGGAAGATTACTATTTGTGTTCTAACCATTATTTAAATATAAAATGTGTTAATTCAATAAAATAATTAAAAGGCAGTGAAAGTGAAAACTACCTAGTGCACGATTCATCATCGTAGAAGGAAGTGTACATATAGGAATTCCGCAGAGACAAATTATGGATCCACTCCATAGAACATAGTATATGACTGTCAGCTGAAACGAATGGATAAACTAACCTCAATTGCCTTTGACATATATGAAAGAAAATAATATTATTAAAAATTTACAAGAATATTACAATTAAACTAAAAGAAGCACGATAACAGTCAATGATTGATGTTCGACAATAGACTTACAGTTGCCCAATGGAAAAGAAAACTGAAAAATCAAGAAAATATGACATTACTACAAATAAATCAATATTGACGCAGCAGTCCTCGATAAGAAGAAACAAAATCAGTTAATAGGTGTAGAAAGAAGTTATAGAATAATTAAGGTAGGTTAACCGAATGTCAATAACAAATATAACTAGAATAAGAAGGTGTTATACTATATTAACATATATAATATTGTTAAATTATTGTATCTGACATATGGAAATAGATTTTATAATACACAAAAGCGATAGTTGATACAATACAATACCCACGTATTAAATTAAATTAATTAAATGACATTTTTATACATACAAACGTAGGATAAATAAAAGTACCCATAATAAGTGTTTAGAGCATAACGAAGAACCAGACAATGTCAAATACTCATTATGTAAATGTTCCAAGTAAGCAACGCAGCATCGAAGGAAAACAATTCAAGAAACTACAAACGATAATAATTCAATAAACAGGTTTTAACTAATAATACATAGATTAGCTTAAAAAATTATACTATGCAAATATGAAATAACAATAAATCACAAGTACGAAGTAACGACAGATTAATAGGAAAGAAATAGAAATAGCTAGTAAATATTAAAATAGGCTAGAAATTAATCAAGATAGATTAACTGAGTATTAATGACCAAACATGATTGAAATTAGAAATTATCATATTGTGTTGAGTTACTATAGTATTATTATATTAAATCTGGCATTAAGAAATAAGGTTGTATTATACAATAGTGACTGGTGACACATTACACTATGCACACATTAAATTAAACCAATTAAACAAAAGCTACATAAATACAAACCACCTTATAATCAAACAGTGAAATAATTCTATTAGTAATTAATAATTTCGACAACGATTTATATCCACACGGTATTACATTAAAATAACACACAGTATATATATATGTCGGATTATCATTAGGATTTAAGGCGCGTAACGATTCTTTGTTTGAGTTAGCCATCGTTTTACGAGACAGAGATTATATTTACGCGAATATACAAGATTTTACAAAATATTATGAGTATTGAGTTTAATGAATGATAAGATTAACAGACGTTAAGTTTAACCAATAATTAGATTAAAGAATAATAAATTTAACGAACAATAAGAGGTACGAATAATATGTTTTACGAATAATAAATTTAACGAATAATGAGATTAACGATTGATAGGTTTAACGAATAATGAATTTAATTAACACTATTAACAATGTTTCCGGGGTTCTAACGAATCCACGGTCAACGGGATAACTCTTTGCTATGCGTAGAATAATTTTAAACACAAAAATACGATTGCTGAGACACTCGGTAAATTGCTCGATGTATCACTTTCCAAGGCGATCACACGAATGAATATCTGATGAAAATCTTTTTCGCTGTACGACTGCATTTGTTTGTTATATGCTCGCTGCAGACATCGAGAAGGTTCCAATCGTTGTTGCTAGGCAATTTCTGTCAAAAGTTTGTTGTATACTCTTTGGAAACATCGAGAAAGATCCGAACGCCGATATTAGGCAGTTTCTGTCTGGAGATTGATTCCTAATACAACGCGAGTCCCATTATATCAGCATCTCTAAAATACAATTCTATGTGATTTCTAGGGAGAACAATACAATCGATCCACACCTTCGTCAGGCAAAACGTTTATCCCGTGACCGTGGCTACGTTCGGCGATCAGTTGTGACCTCGAACCCACTTTCGCTTTCACAAATGTCAAACAATTACAAATGACAATTGCTTAATTACAGTTATGATAAAATCTAGACTAAAGCATTAGAAGGCTTCCTCAAAATTGCAAAGGGAAGGCTCCGGTTTTCCTTTCATCTCCGACATATATATATATATATATATTACAACAAACACAAAACAATGTTGAACGAAGTAATACACTGTAAACATACACATCACAACGAACACAAAACAACATTGCTGACACTTCACTAAAATAGAGTTGAAAATAACACTTCACTAAAATAGAGTTGAAAATACGTAATAGATAAATAATTATTTCGGTATTAAATAAAAGTTACATAGCACGACACCACACTCTTATTCAAGACGTATACAAACAGCTATTTTGGAAATCCGTCACGAGCGTGAAGCAGCTCTCACGCATGCGCAATGAAATACATTCGGTAATTATATACATTATTATAAACATACAATAATATTAATCCTATTCGAATTACACGTCATCCACTTGTAATATCGTGATATAATGTGTTTACAAAGAGTGGACAATAGAGATGTTAATCAGACAGAAAAAGACGATTGTTGTTCAACCTGAACTATTCACGCCAAACGCACAGAAAACAGCGCAATCCACACTCTCTCGGCAACGCCACTCGCAACCTCTGTCTCCGCTCAGCTCGCACTCGGCTCCTCGACTCGCACTCTGCTTTTCGACTCGCACTCTCTGCTTTTCGACTAACTCTCTGGTCGTTGCCGCATTCTGTTGTCTTTTTCCTAGGCCCACCGCACACGTGTTCTGCAGACGCTCGTGGCCAGAGTCACGTAGGTCTTTTCCACGAAACTATGCACTTGAAAAGACCGATGACACATTGATGGGCCCGACGGCGCCTCGGCTCTCGGGACATTGTTCATAGTTCGCCCGACATTTCTTAGGCCTTTCGTCCACGATACTACACACTGAAATAAAGTTAAAAATAATTAATAGATAGACAATTAATTCGATATTAATAAAAGTCACTACATACTAGGGACACCAGCCAACACGTGCAACATGATAAAAAAATGGGGGAATAATAAATAATAACTAATACAGCATAATACGTTATTATGTAGTAACAAAAGATTAATAACTTTTATGAGTAACTAGCTAAGAAGACTAACAAATAACAAATAATAATTAATAAAATATAATGCACTATTATATGTTAATAAGAAGATTAATAACCATTTATGGTACACAAGCTAAGAGACAATACTAAATATTAACTAAAAGAAAATATGTTAATTATTTTTTTTGTGTGTATGCACAGAATGGGTCGCAGATATTTTGACCCGAACCAAGCAAACCAACTCTACAGCCTTTATGAGGTAGACACACCTGTGGCTAATCCACAAGACCCAGAAGAAATACAATCCTGTTACTGTGCTCAACTAGTTAACACTGCTTATCTTTTCAACAGTCATCACTTTTGCCGGGATTGCTACGACTATCTAGATCCAGACGATCAAGATCTATACGAGGACCAGCCAACACACTTCTTATGCGGACGAATTCAAACAGTGCCCTGTAGACTATGTGATATACAAGTAGCAGGACTCCAACCTGCGACATCTTGTCCCTAATGGGTAAATGTTTGAATGTTTATCTTGACTTAACTCAACATGAAAGATATCTTCTGATACAAGGAATTATAATTCGCGCCGTTGCCCGCTAGGAAATTATGTATTAACACAACGAAGGCAAACATGTTAATCGATAATACATATATATGTACTCTCTTAAACAATTGCACTCGTAATACCTGCGCCTATGGATAATATATACACACATACACATATATGTCGGAGATGAAAGAACACCGGAGCCTTTGGAATTTTGAATAATCCCGCAACATTGTAATCTAGAGTCTACTATAGCTGTAATTAAACAATTATAGTTATCTAATCCGATTGTAATTGTTCGCGAGTTGTGATAATGAGCTTGGGCTCGAGGCGGCAGCCAGTCGCCGAACGTAGCCGCGGTCACGGGATGAACGCTTTGTCTAACAAAGGTATGGAGTAATTCTATAGTTCTTCTTAAAAGAAATATTTGTGGCGGCACGCGACAGTAAACATTCCAACGGTTTCTGTCCCGTGGCTCGCCACACGTTGACCCTATTCTTCGAGCAAGATGATTGCCAGATGTCGGTGCGTCTCCGCAGTACGTGTTCAGCTAGCCTGAGGGCCGTTATAAATCTTAGGATTTAGTTGACTAAAGTCCTTCAAACAAACAGTCTTTGTCCCAGCTACGGGAAGATAGGGAAAATCTATTTTTTTCGCGAACGACGCTTCCCGTTAGCAACTTTCCCTCTAGGGCAGCTAGTATCTTTTTCTAACCACCGATATGGAGATTGACCAATTAGCAGCAACGCCAAATCCCCTCACCTTCTGAACGAAGGCTATCCTCGACGAATCCGATGATCTCGTGTCCTCAGACACGCCTCATCATAGCTTTCCTCTGCAGCATCACCGCGACGGAGAGTCATTCTCTCGTGAGATCGTATTAGCGCGTTACTTAGTGTCTGTACGCTCGGTGGGTATTCCACGTTTTCGTAAAGAGTCCGACTTAGATTTTTGTGAGCACGTATATCTATCATCCCGTTGACCGCGGATTCGTTATTACTTACTTCGTTCGGAAAGTAAGGGACATTGACGTTGCTGCTAATTGCTGCTAATTGCTGCTAATTGCTGCTAATGACGTCGTTCGTTGAAAAAAATAGATCTTCCCTATCTTCCCGTAGTTGGGACAAAGACTGTTTGTCTGTTTGAAGGACTTTAGGTAACTAGATCTTTGTGTTTATGACGACCCTCGGGCTAGCTGAATCGTCGAATCAGTTACGTTTTCACAACAACAAGGTAAGCTCGTTCCTTCCTTTGCCAATCCACTATCCGCGGCAACAATGGCAACCGCAGATAAAATTACCTCCTTGCGTCGGAGACGAGGTCATTATCTCCGCTAATTCACGCTTATGTCAAATCAACTGGACGAATACGAACAATTCGGTCGTCAGGAAGAGTGCGATTTATTATTCCTCCAGAAACATCTGGACCAATATGGGACTGAGTTCTACGCCATCCAACTCGAGTTAGAAGAATTAACCGAGGAGGAAAACGCACGCGGTACCGACATGTCGGACCAATATTTAAATATACGATTACGGATAAACCACCTATTAAAAGGCGCCAATTCATTAAAACTCAACCAACGGAAATGTTCGGTCCCAATCGGAACGCTCAACACGTTGCCGACGACCTCGAAACGCTACATCACGGCCACGATCACCCCCATTGACGGCACATACGAACGCACGGTGACGTTCCTAATCATACCGACAATATCGACTTGGGTCCCATATCAACCCGTAGATCGCTCAACGATACAAATACCTAGGAATCTCCAACTAGCCGATCCAAGATTCCATAGATCTGCTTCGATTGAAATCTTATTGAGCGCCGGACCAACACTAGTATCACTCTGTGTCGGCCAACTGGATATCAGTCAATCAAACGGGCCCGACTTGCGTCTGCAAAAAACGCGATTTGGATGGGTCATCGGGGTGAGCCCAACCTCGCAATCATCATCATACGCATTTCACGCCTCCACGGCGGCTTTACAGGCGGACCTCGCCCGTTTTTGGGAAATCGACGAAGGACCGCCCGCTGCACACATTTCGGAAGCGGAACGACAATGCGAGGAGCACTTTCGAAATCACGTTCAACGCACCAACGAAGGACGATACATTGTCGCTCTCCCATTTAACGAAACAACTCCTTCGCTTGGATGCTCTAAATCCATGGCGATGAAGCGACTCACATTCCTCTGCCGTCGAATCCAACGAGACAAACGATTCGAAGTTGACTATCACGCCGTAATACAAGAATACTTGGAATTAGGACACATGACGAAGATTACCACGGACCACTGCACGGACGACGGATATTTTCTGCCACATCACGGCGTGATCAAAGAGTCCAGCCAAACTACAAAACACAGAGTTGTGTTTGACGGATCTGCACCAACCACCGCCGGAGTTTCATTAAACAACGTATTTCATACGAGACCGAAACTACAAGATGACGCATTTTTCATTCTTCTAGGATTTCGTTCTCATCAATACGGCATTACAGGCGATGTTGAAAAAATGTATCGACAATTTCTTGTGCGCCCAGAGGATCGGAAATTCCAACAAATTTTGTGGCGCAACTCTGATGAAGATGTTGACAACTATCAACTTAACACAGTGACATTCGGGCTGTCAGCGGCCCCTTATCTAGCCATTCGGTGCCTCAAACAACTGGCGGACGCCGAGGGACTTCGGTACCCACGAGCGGCGATGGTCTTACAGCGAGACTTCTACGTCGACGATGTTCTTACAGGAGTTGATACAAAGGTCGAGGCACGATCATTGAGAAGGGAGATCACAGAATTGCTTAAACTAGCCGGCTTAAACATTCTAAAATGGGTATCGAACGACCGGGAACTGCTACGAGGACTTTCCGAGCAGGACATAAACGATAAGCTGTTACTAGGCGAATCGCAAACCTTCAAAACTCTGGGTGTTGTTTGGAATTCCTTTGACGATTCGATCCTATATTCCGTCAAAATCAATCCTACCGCCTCTCGAATTACGAAAAGAACAATCAGCTCCGAAATCGCCAAGATCTACAACCCTCTTGGATTACTGGCACCAGTGATCGTTCGAGCTACGATGCTGCTCCAACGATTTTGGACATTAAAAATAGATTGGCACGAATATCACAAGGTGACTTACATACAGAATGGAGCAAATACTATGCACAGCTACCATTGCTAAATAACGTAAAGTTTCCACGTAAAACTATAATCAAGACTGCAGCGGAAATTGAGTTACACGGGTTCTGTGATGCCAGCGAAAGGGCGTATGGGGCATGCGTTTATCTTCGCACCATCACTCCGGATGGTCATGTCTGGACACAACTCCTCACTGCAAAGTCAAAGGTGGCTCCGCTCAAATCACAAACCATTCCAAGGCTGGAACTGAGTGGAGCACTTCTTCTCACATCATTGGCCACTACAGTCCTTCAAGCCTTACCAAGCAGCATTCCTCGGACCGTTTATTGGACTGATTCTACAATCGTTCTTCATTGGATTAATACATCACCCCATACGCTGAAAACCTTTGTCGCTAATCGTGTGGCAGAAATTCAACAGAAGACTCACACCTCAGATTGGCGTCAGATTCCCATTACCGATAACCCTGCAGATCTCATATTTTGTGGCCAATCACCCGAAGACTACCTGCGACCAACCAGCACCGAAGTCTGATAAAAGATCCACCTCACAACATCACATCATATCACTTGATCGGTACCCTCTCAATGTGGGGAGTATGTTAAGCCACGAGGCATATCACAGGCTGTATTTCTAACCGTCGCTCACGGTCCTACAATGTCGCAGGCAGATCGTCTTATCTGCCCGCTGGATCATATACAATATATCGACGGGCGCATAGTTGTCACCAAGCAGCGAGATCTAGAACCGTCAATTTTTATCCGTTACTTTTTCCACACAAGAAGGAGGCATACGTGATTATAGACGCGAACGGTGGCATGATCCGAGCATAGTGGGGGTCGTCTTCCAAAGAAGACGATGAAATGATCGAAAGGCAATCAGTCCCATCTGACGAACCAAACGCTATACATCGAGAGGTCTGACGAATAAAATCAAGATCGTATAGAATAACGAATTCATTGAGAGTTATTGTAAAGTCGGGTCAACTTTCTGTAACATATTTACAGTATTCATTGTTAAACAATTTGTGGCGTGTCCATCATATTATTGTCAAATATACTATTTTATGTTAACCTGTTAATACAATGTTAAATTCATTGAACCACCTCTGTTATCTTAATCGAAACAGGAGAACGACTATTTCGCGGCGTCGATTAACAGAATCGTAGCGAGAATTTACGCCTCTCGCTGACGCGTTTTCCTCGCGACCGCGTCTCTCCGCGAACGGTCATAACAGACGGCTAGCATCCTTTTTTAACCACCGATATAGAGATTGACCAATTAGCAGCGACGTCAATTTCCCTCACCTTCCGAAAGAAGGCTTTCCTCGACGAATCCGAGGATCTCGTGTCCTTAGACAAACCCCATATAATTTTCCTCTGTGGCATCATCGGGACGGAGAGTCATTCTCTCGTGAGGTCGTATTAGCGAGTTACTTAAAGTCTGTACGCTCGGTGGATATTCCACGTTTTCGTAAAGAGTCCGACTTAGATTTTGTGAGTACGTCCATCTATCATCCCGTCGACCGCGGATTCGTTATTGAACCTAGGATCATTGTCATTAGTTTCTCGAGTACCTAACTACCGCGGTTACTTGTCCGGTTCTATAATGATCGTATTTGCACTAGTCAATGTCTTCTCTATTGCATAACGACAACGTGTAACCCAAACGAAGATTCGTTTCACGCCCCTAACCCTAATTCTAATGTAAACCCGACATATATATAAACGACGAAAAATCTCACATTCCTATCCGATCCAGCAACGCTAAAAATACATATATCCGGTTAATAAAATATATATATAAAGGTAATAATCTAGGCGATTCCACATTCAAATAAAATCCGTTCAACGAGGACAAATAATTATTAATCCCGGCTTAAATCCTCTCCAGTACCAGTATTCCTGCACATCGCAGGTTAGCCGGAAAGTGAAATTCGTTTAAGAGTTGCATTAAGCATCAGTTAACGCTACCTATTAAACGGAAATTAATAGAAATAAAATATTTTGAAATGGTCCTTAGACTATTTCTGGTGGCAGCAACTACCGTATTAATTAGAATTCTAAATCAGTATTACATACACAATAATATCATTTCAATTTATTTCCCTTCAGATTAAATTCAAACTCAAACACAAAAAAAAATTTTCAGTAAAATTCAAATTTAAAATTTGATTGATTTAAACAAACAAATACGTAACACGAGCTGATGGGCTTGTTTCGACGCTGAAACGGTAGTGCATTACACATGTAGTGTAAAATGGAGTTCAACGAGCGCTTAAACATCGAAATAACTCCAACGGGAAGTAAATGACAGTTAGTTTTCGTCAAAATCGACGAAATCATCGCGATTTGCGAGCTATTTTGCTTGTTTCGACGCTTAAACGGGAGTGCATTACATTTGCAGTGTAAAATGGTGTGAAACGAGCGCTTAAACGTCGAAATATCTCCAACGGGAAGGAAATGACGGCTATTTTTCGTCAAAATCGACGAAATCTTCGCGATTTGCGAGATATTTTGCTTGTTTCGACGCTTAGAGGGTTGTGCATTGCATTAGCACTGTGAAATGGAGTTCAACGAGTGCTTAAACGTCGAATTATCTCCAACGGGAAGGAAATGACGGCTATTTTTCGTCAAAATCGACGAAATCATCGCGATTTGCGAGATATTTTGCTTGTTTCGACGCTGAAAGGGTTGTGCATTGCATTAGCACTGTGAAATGGAGTTCAACGAGTGCTTAAACGTCGAAATATCTCCAACGGGAAGGAAATGACGGCTATTTTTCGTCAAAATCGACGAAATCTTCGCGATTTGCGAGAAATTTTGCTTGCTTCGCCGCTTAAATGGTTGTGCATTGCATTAGCACTGTGAAATGGAGTTCAACGATTGCTTAAACGTCGAAATATCTCCAACGGGAAGGAAATGACAGCTAGATTTCATCAAAATCGACGAAATCTTCGCGATTTGCGAGATATTTTGCTTGTTTCGACGATTAAAGGGTTGTGCATTGCATTAGCACTGTGAAATGGAGTTCAACGAGTGCTTAAACGTCGAAATATCTCCAACGGGAAGGAAATGACGCCTATTTATCGTCAAAATCGACGAAATCTTCGCGATTTGCGAGATATTTTGCTTGTTTCGGAGCTTAAAGGTTTGTGCATTGCATTAGCACTGTGAAATGGAGTTCAACGAGTGCTTAAACGTCGAAATATCTCCAACGGGAAGGAAATGACGGCTATTTTTCGTCAAAATCGACGAAATCTTCGCGATTTGCGAGATATTTTGCTTGTTTCGACTCTTAAAGGGTTGTGCATTGCATTAGCACTGTGAAATGGTGTTCAACGAGTGCTTAAACGTCGAAATATCTCCAACGGGAAGGAAATGACGGCTATTTTTCGTCAAAATCGACGAAATCTTCGCGATTTGCGAGAAATTTTGCTTGTTTCGCCGCTTAAATGGTTGTGCATTGCATTAGCACTGTGAAATGGAGTTCAACGATTGCTTAAACGTCGAAATATCTCCAACGGGAAGGAAATGACAGCTAGATTTCATCAAAATCGACGAAATCTTCGCGATTTGCGAGATATTTTGCTTGTTTCGACGATTAAAGGTTTGTGCATTGCATTAGCACTGTGAAATGGAGTTCAACGAGTGCTTAAACGTCGAAATATCTCCAACGGGAAGGAAATGACGGCTATTTATCGTCAAAATCGACGAAATCTTCGCGATTTGCGAGATATTTTGCTTGTTTCGGAGCTTAAAGGTTTGTGCATTGCATTAGCACTGTGAAATGGAGTTCAACGAGTGCTTAAACGTCGAAATATCTCCAACGGGAAGGAAATGACGGCTATTTTTCGTCAAAATCGACGAAATCTTCGCGATTTGCGAGATATTTTGCTTGTTTCGACTCTTAAAGGGTTGTGCATTGCATTAGCACTGTGAAATGGTGTTCAACGAGTGCTTAAACGTCGAAATATCTCAATCGGGAAGGAAATGACGGCTATCTTTCATCAAAATCGACGAAATCTTCGCGATTTGCGAGATATTTCGCTTGTTCCGACACTTAGACGGTTGTGCATTTCATTAGCACTGAGAAATGGAGTTCAACGAGTGCTTAAACGTCGAAATATCTCCAACGAGAAGGAAATGACGGCTATTTTTCGTCAAGATCGACGAAATCTTCGCGATTTGCGAGATATATTGCTTGTTTCGGCGCTTAAAGGGTTGTGCATTGCATTAGCACTGTGAAATGGTGTTCAACGAGTGCTTAAACGTCGAAATATCTCAATCGGGAAGGAAATGACGGCTATCTTTCATCAAAATCGACGAAATCTTCGCGATTTGCGAGATATTTTGCTTGTTTCGACGCTTAAAGGGTTGTGCATTGCATTAGCACTGTGAAATGGAGTTCAACGAGTGCTTAAACGTCGAAATATCTCCAACGGGAAGGAAATGACGGCTATTTATCGCCAAAATCGATGAAATCATCGCGATTTGCGAGATATTTTGATTGTTTCGACTCTTAAAGGGTTGTGCATTGCATTAGCACTGTGAAATGGAGTTCTACGAGTGCTTAAACGTCGAAATATCTCAATCGGGATGGAAATGACGGCTATCTTTCATCAAAATCGACGAAATCTTCGCGATTTGCGAGATATTTCGCTTGTTCCGACACTTAGACGGTTGTGCATTGCATTAGCACTGTGAAATGGAGTTCAACGAATGCTTAAACGTCGAAATATCTCCACCGGGAAGGAAATGACGGCTATTTTTCGTCAAAATCGCGATTTGCGAGATATTTTGATTGTTTCGACGCTTAAAGGGTTGTGCATTGCATTAGCACTGTGAAATGGAGTTCAACGATTGCTTAAACGTCGAAATATCTCCAACGGGAAGGAAATGACGGCTATTTTTCGTCAAAATCGACGAAATCATCGCGATTTGCGAGATATTTTGCTTGTTTCGACGCTTAAACGGTAGTGCATTGCATTAGCACTGTGAAATGGAGTTCAACGAGTGCTTAAACTTCGAAATATCTCCATCTAGAAAGAAATGACGGCTATTTTTCATCAAAATCGACGAAATCATCGCGATTTGCGAGATATTTTGCTTGTTTCGACGCTTAAACGGTAGTGCATTGCATTAGCACTGTGAAATGTAGTTCAACGAGTGCTTAAACGTCGAAATATCTCCAACGGGAAGGAAATGACGGCTATCTTTCGTCAAAATCGACGAAATCTTCGCGATTTGCGAGATATTTTGCTTGTTTCGACTCTTAAAGGGTTGTGCATTGCATTAGCACTGTGAAATGGAGTTCTACGAGTGCTTAAACGTCGAAATATCTCAATCGGGAAGGAAATGACGGCTATCTTTCATCAAAATCGACGAAATCTTCGCGATTTGCGAGATATTTCGCTTGTTCCGACACTTAGGCGGTAGTGCATTGCATTAGCCCTGTGAAATGGAGTTCAACGAATGCTTAAACGTCGAAATATCTCCACCGGGAAGGAAATGACGGCTATTTTTCGTCAAAATCGCGATTTGCGAGATATTTTGATTGTTTCGACGCTTAAAGGGTTGTGCATTGCATTAGCACTGTGAAATGGAGTTCAACGATTGCTTAAACGTCGAAATATCTCCAACGGGAAGGAAATGACGGCTATTTTTCGTCAAAATCGACGAAATCTTCGCGATTTGCGAGATATTTTGCTTGTTTCGACTCTTAAAGGGTTGTGCATTGCATTAGCACTGTGAAATGGAGATCCACGAGTGCTTAAACGTCGAAATATCTCAATCGGGCAGGAAATGACGGCTATCTTTCATCAAAATCGACGAAATCTTCGCGATTTGCGAGATATTTCGCTTGTTCCGACACTTAGACGGTTGTGCACTGCATTAGCACTGAGAAATGGAGTTCAACGATTGCTTATACGTCGAAATATCTCCAACGGGAAGGAAATGACGGCTAGATTTCATCAAAATCGACGAAATCTTCGCGATTTGCGAGATATTTTGCTTGTTTCGACGCTTACAGGGTTGTGCATTGCATTAGCACTGTGAAATGGAGTTCAACGAGTGCTTAAACGTCGAAATATCTCCAACGGGAAGGAAATGACGGCTATTTATCGTCAAAATCGACGAAATCTTCGCGATTTGCGAGATATTTTGCTTGTTTCGACTCTTAAAGGGTTGTGCATTGCATTAGCACTGTGAAATGGAGATCTACGAGTGCTTAAACGTCGAAATATCTCAATCGGGCAGGAAATGACGGCTATCTTTCATCAAAATCGACGAAATCTTCGCGATTTGCGAGATATTTCGCTTGTTTCGACGATTAAAGGGTTGTGCATTGCATTAGCACTGTGAAATGGAGTTCAACGAGTGCTTAAACGTCGAAATATCTCCAACGGAAGGAAATGACGGCTATTTTTCGTCAAAATCGACGAAATCTTCGCGATTTGCGAGATATTTTGCTTGTTTCGACTCTTAAAGGGTTGTGCATTGCATTAGCACTGTGAAATGGTGTTCAACGAGTGCTTAAACGTCGAAATATCTCCAACGGGAAGGAAATGACGGCTATTTTTCGTCAAAATCGACGAAATCTTCGCGATTTGCGAGATATTTCGCTTGTTTCGACGATTAAAGGGTTGTGCATTGCATTAGCACTGTGAAATGGAGTTCAACGAGTGCTTAAACGTCGAAATATCTCCAACGGGAAGGAAATGACGGCTAGATTTCATCAAAATCGACGAAATCTTCGCGATTTGCGAGATATTTCGCTTGTTCCGACACTTAGACGGTTGTGCACTGCATTAGCACTGAGAAATGGAGTTCAACGATTGCTTATACGTCGAAATATCTCCAACGGGAAGGAAATGACGGCTAGATTTCATCAAAATCGACGAAATCTTCGCGATTTGCGAGATATTTTGCTTGTTTCGACGCTTACAGGGTTGTGCATTGCATTAGCACTGTGAAATGGAGTTCAACGAGTGCTTAAACGTCGAAATATCTCCAACGGGAAGGAAATGACGGCTATTTATCGTCAAAATCGACGAAATCTTCGCGATTTGCGAGATATTTTGCTTGTTTCGACTCTTAAAGGGTTGTGCATTGCATTAGCACTGTGAAATGGAGATCTACGAGTGCTTAAACGTCGAAATATCTCAATCGGGCAGGAAATGACGGCTATCTTTCATCAAAATCGACGAAATCTTCGCGATTTGCGAGATATTTCGCTTGTTTCGACGATTAAAGGGTTGTGCATTGCATTAGCACTGTGAAATGGAGTTCAACGAGTGCTTAAACGTCGAAATATCTCCAACGGGAAGGAAATGACGGCTATTTTTCGTCAAAATCGACGAAATCTTCGCGATTTGCGAGATATTTTGCTTGTTTCGACTCTTAAAGGGTTGTGCATTGCATTAGCACTGTGAAATGGAGTTCAACGAGTGCTTAAACGTCGAAATATCTCCAACGGGATGGAAATGACGGCTATTTTTCGTCAAAATCGACGAAATCTTCGCGATTTGCGAGATATTTCGCTTGTTCCGACACTTAGACGGTTGTGCATTGCATTAGCACTGAGAAATGGAGTTCAACGAGTGCTTAAACGTCGAAATATCTCCAACGAGAAGGAAATGACGGCTATTTTTCGTCAAGATCGACGAAATCTTCGCGATTTGCGAGATATATTGCTTGTTTCGGCGCTTAAAGGGTTGTGCATTGCATTAGCACTGTGAAATGGTGTTCAACGAGTGCTTAAACGTCGAAATATCTCAATCGGGAAGGAAATGACGGCTATCTTTCATCAAAATCGACGAAATCTTCGCGATTTGCGAGATATTTTGCTTGTTTCGACGCTTAAAGGGTTGTGCATTGCATTAGCACTGTGAAATGGAGTTCAACGAGTGCTTAAACGTCGAAATATCTCCAACGGGAAGGAAATGACGGCTATTTATCGCCAAAATCGATGAAATCATCGCGATTTGCGAGATATTTTGATTGTTTCGACTCTTAAAGGGTTGTGCATTGCATTAGCACTGTGAAATGGAGTTCTACGAGTGCTTAAACGTCGAAATATCTCAATCGGGAAGGAAATGACGGCTATCTTTCATCAAAATCGACGAAATCTTCGCGATTTGCGAGATATTTCGCTTGTTCCGACACTTAGGCGGTAGTGCATTGCATTAGCACTGTGAAATGGAGTTCAACGAATGCTTAAACGTCGAAATATCTCCACCGGGAAGGAAATGACGGCTATTTTTCGTCAAAATCGCGATTTGCGAGATATTTTGATTGTTTCGACGCTTAAAGGGTTGTGCATTGCATTAGCACTGTGAAATGGAGTTCAACGATTGCTTAAACGTCGAAATATCTCCAACGGGAAGGAAATGACGGCTATTTTTCGTCAAAATCGACGAAATCTTCGCGATTTGCGAGATATTTTGCTTGTTTCGACTCTTAAAGGGTTGTGCATTGCATTAGCACTGTGAAATGGAGATCCACGAGTGCTTAAACGTCGAAATATCTCAATCGGGCAGGAAATGACGGCTATCTTTCATCAAAATCGACGAAATCTTCGCGATTTGCGAGATATTTCGCTTGTTCCGACACTTAGACGGTTGTGCACTGCATTAGCACTGAGAAATGGAGTTCAACGATTGCTTATACGTCGAAATATCTCCAACGGGAAGGAAATGACGGCTAGATTTCATCAAAATCGACGAAATCTTCGCGATTTGCGAGATATTTTGCTTGTTTCGACGCTTACAGGGTTGTGCATTGCATTAGCACTGTGAAATGGAGTTCAACGAGTGCTTAAACGTCGAAACATCTCCAACGGGAAGGAAATGACGGCTATTTATCGTCAAAATCGACGAAATCTTCGCGATTTGCGAGATATTTTGCTTGTTTCGACTCTTAAAGGGTTGTGCATTGCATTAGCACTGTGAAATGGAGATCTACGAGTGCTTAAACGTCGAAATATCTCAATCGGGCAGGAAATGACGGCTATCTTTCATCAAAATCGACGAAATCTTCGCGATTTGCGAGATATTTCGCTTGTTCCGACACTTAGACGGTTGTGCATTGCATTAGCACTGAGAAATGGAGTTCAACGAATGCTTAAACGTCGAAATATCTCCACCGGGAAGGAAATGACGGCTATTTTTCGTCAAAATCGCGATTTGCGAGATATTTTGATTGTTTCGACGCTTAAAGGGTTGTGCATTGCATTAGCACTGTGAAATGGAGTTCAACGATTGCTTAAACGTCGAAATATCTCCAACGGGAAGGAAATGACGGCTATTTTTCGTCAAAATCGACGAAATCTTCGCGATTTGCGAGATATTTTGCTTGTTTCGACTCTTAAAGGGTTGTGCATTGCATTAGCACTGTGAAATGGAGATCCACGAGTGCTTAAACGTCGAAATATCTCAATCGGGCAGGAAATGACGGCTATCTTTCATCAAAATCGACGAAATCTTCGCGATTTGCGAGATATTTCGCTTGTTCCGACACTTAGACGGTTGTGCACTGCATTAGCACTGAGAAATGGAGTTCAACGATTGCTTATACGTCGAAATATCTCCAACGGGAAGGAAATGACGGCTAGATTTCATCAAAATCGACGAAATCTTCGCGATTTGCGAGATATTTTGCTTGTTTCGACGCTTACAGGGTTGTGCATTGCATTAGCACTGTGAAATGGAGTTCAACGAGTGCTTAAACGTCGAAATATCTCCAACGGGAAGGAAATGACGGCTATTTATCGTCAAAATCGACGAAATCTTCGCGATTTGCGAGATATTTTGCTTGTTTCGACTCTTAAAGGGTTGTGCATTGCATTAGCACTGTGAAATGGAGATCTACGAGTGCTTAAACGTCGAAATATCTCAATCGGGCAGGAAATGACGGCTATCTTTCATCAAAATCGACGAAATCTTCGCGATTTGCGAGATATTTCGCTTGTTCCGACACTTAGACGGTTGTGCATTGCATTAGCACTGAGAAATGGAGTTCAACGAGTGCTTAAACGTCGAAATATCTCCAACGAGAAGGAAATGACGGATATTTTTCGTCAAAATCGACGAAATCTTCGCGATTTGCGAGATATATTGCTTGTTTCGACTCTTAAAGGGTTGTGCATTGCATTAGCACAGTGAAATGGAGTTCAACGATTGCTTAAACGTCGAAATATCTCCAACGGGAAGGAAATGACGGATATTTTTCGTCAAAATCGACGAAATCTTCGCGATTTGCGAGATATTTTGCATGTTTCGACGCTTAGACGGTTGTGCATTGCATTAGCACTGTGAAATGGAGTTCAACGAGTGCTTAAACGTCGAAATATTACCACCGGGAACGAAATGACGGCTAGATTTCATCAAAATCGACGAAATCTTCGCGATATGCGAGATCTTTTGCTTGTTTCGACGCTTAAACGGTAGTGCATTGCATTAGCACTGTGAAATGGAGTTCAACGAGTGCTTAAACGTCGAAATATCTCCATCGGGAAGGAAATGACGGCTATTTTTCGTCAAAATCGACGAAATCTTCGCGATTTGCGAGATATTTCGCTTGTTTCGACGCTTAAAGTGTGGTGCATTGCATTAGCACTGTGAAATGGAGTTCAACGAGTGCTTAAACGTCGAAATATCTCCAACCGGAAGGAAATGACGGCTATTTTTCGTCAAAATCGACGAAATCTTCGCGATTTGCGAGATATTTTGCTTCTTTCGACTCTTAAAGGGTTGTGCATTGCATTAGCACTGTGAAATGGAGTTCAGCGAGTGCTTAAACGTCGAAATATCTCCATCGGGAAGGAAATGACGGCTATCTTTCATCAAAATCGACGAAATCTTCGCGATTTGCGAGATATTTCGCTTGTTCCGACACTTAGACGGTTGTGCATTGCATTAGCACTGTGAAATGGAGTTCAACGGGTGCTTAAACGTCGAAATATCTCCAACGGGATGGAAGTGACGGCTATTTTTCTTCAAAATCGACGAAATCTTCGCGATTCGCGAGAAATTTTGCTTGTTTCGCCGCTTAAATGGTTGTGCATTGCATTAGCACTGTGAAATGGAGTTCAACGAGTGCTTAAACGTCGAAATATCTCCAACGGGAAGAAAATGGCGGCTATTTTTCGTCAAAATCGACGAATTCTTCGCGATTTGCGAGATATTTCGCTTGATCCGACGCTTAGACGGTTGTGCATTGCATTAGCACTGTGAAATGGAGTTCAACGTGTGCTTAAACGTCGAAATATCTCCAACGGGAAGGAAATGACGGCTATTTTTCGTCAAAAGCGATGAAATCTTCGCGATTTGCGACATATTTTGCTTGTTTCTACGCTTAAACGGTAGTGCATTGCATTAGCACTGTGAAATGGAGTTCAACGTGTGCTTAAACGTCGAAATATCTCCATCGGGAAGGAAATGACCGCCATTTTTCGACAGAATCGACGAAATCTTCGCGATTTGCGAGATATTTTGCTTGTTTCGGCGCTTAAACGGTAGTGCATTGCATTAGCACTGTGAAATGAAGTTCAGCGAGTGCTTAAACTTCGAAATATCTGCAACGGGAAGGAAATGACGGCTATTTTTCGTCAAAATCGACGAAATCTTCGCGATTTGCGAGATATTTCGCTTGTTCCGACGCTTAGACGGTTGTGCATTGCATTAGCACTGAGAAATGGTGTTAATCGGGTGCTTAAACGTCGAAATATCTCCAACGGGATGGAAATGACGGCTATTTTTCGTCAAAATCGACGAAATCTTCGCGATTTGCGAGATATTTCGCTTGTTTCGGCGCTTAAACGGTAGTGCATTGCATTAGCACTGTGAAATGAAGTTCAGCGAGTGCTTAAACGTCGAAATATCTGCAACGGGAAGGAAATGACGGCTATTTTTCGTCAAAATCGACGAAATCTTCGCGATTTGCGAGATATTTCGCTTGTTCCGACGCTTAGACGGTTGTGCATTGCATTAGCACTGAGAAATGGTGTTAATCGGGTGCTTAAACGTCGAGATATCACCAACGGGATGGAAATGACGGCTATTTTTCGTCAAAATCGACGAAATCTTCGCGATTTGCGAGAAATTTTGCTTGTTTCGCCGCTTAAATGGTTGTGCATTGCATTAGCACTGTGAAATGGAGTTCAACGAGTGCTTAAACGTCGAAATATCTCCAACGGGAAGGAAATGACGGCTATTTTTCCTCAAAATCGACGAAATCTTCGCGATTTGCGAGATATTTCGCTTGTTCCGACGCTTAGACGGTTGTGCATTGCATTAGCACTGTGAAATGGAGTTCAACGAGTGCTTAAACGTCGAAATATCTCCAACGGGAAGAAAATGACGGCTATTTTTCCTCAAAATCGACGAAATCTTCGCGATTTGCGAGATATTTTGCTTGTTTCGACGCTTAGAGGGTTGTGTATTGCATTAGCACTGTGAAATGGAGTTCAACGAGTGCTTAAACGTCGAAATATCTCCAACGGGAAGGAAATAACGGCTATTTTTCGTAAAAATCGGCGAAATCATCACGATTTGCGAGATATTTTGCTTGTTTCGACGCTTAATGTGTTGTGCATTGCATTAGCACTGTGAAATGGAGTTCAAACCGGTGCTTAAACGTCGAAATATCTCCAACGGGAAGGAAGTGACGGCTATTTTTCGTCAAAATCGACGAAATCATCGCGATTTGCGAGATATTTTGCTTGTTTCGACGCTGAAACGGTAGTGCATTGCATTGGCACTGTGAAATGGAGTTCAACGAGTGCTTAAACGTCGAAATATCTCCATCGGGAAGGAAATGACGGCTATCTTTCATCAAAATCGACGAAATCTTCGCGATTTGCGAGATATTTTGCTTGTTTCGACGCTTAAAGGGTTGTGCATTGCATTAGCACTGTGAAATGGAGTTCAACGAGTGCTTAAACGTCGAAATATCTCCAACGGGAAGGAAATGACGGCTATTTATCGCCAAAATCGATGAAATCATCGCGATTTGCGAGATATTTTGATTGTTTCGACTCTTAAAGGGTTGTGCATTGCATTAGCACTGTGAAATGGAGTTCTACGAGTGCTTAAACGTCGAAATATCTCAATCGGGAAGGAAATGACGGCTATCTTTCATCAAAATCGACGAAATCTTCGCGATTTGCGAGATATTTCGCCTGTTCCGACACTTAGGCGGTAGTGCATTGCATTAGCACTGTGAAATGGAGTTCAACGAATGCTTAAACGTCGAAATATCTCCACCGGGAAGGAAATGACGGCTATTTTTCGTCAAAATCGCGATTTGCGAGATATTTTGATTGTTTCGACGCTTAAAGGGTTGTGCATTGCATTAGCACTGTGAAATGGAGTTCAACGATTGCTTAAACGTCGAAATATCTCCAACGGGAAGGAAATGACGGCTATTTTTCGTCAAAATCGACGAAATCTTCGCGATTTGCGAGATATTTTGCTTGTTTCGACTCTTAAAGGGTTGTGCATTGCATTAGCACTGTGAAATGGAGATCCACGAGTGCTTAAACGTCGAAATATCTCAATCGGGCAGGAAATGACGGCTATCTTTCATCAAAATCGACGAAATCTTCGCGATTTGCGAGATATTTCGCTTGTTCCGACACTTAGACGGTTGTGCACTGCATTAGCACTGAGAAATGGAGTTCAACGATTGCTTATACGTCGAAATATCTCCAACGGGAAGGAAATGACGGCTAGATTTCATCAAAATCGACGAAATCTTCGCGATTTGCGAGATATTTTGCTTGTTTCGACGCTTACAGGGTTGTGCATTGCATTAGCACTGTGAAATGGAGTTCAACGAGTGCTTAAACGTCGAAACATCTCCAACGGGAAGGAAATGACGGCTATTTATCGTCAAAAATCGACGAAATCTTCGCGATTTGCGAGATATTTTGCTTGTTTCGACTCTTAAAGGGTTGTGCATTGCATTAGCACTGTGAAATGGAGATCTACGAGTGCTTAAACGTCGAAATATCTCAATCGGGCAGGAAATGACGGCTATCTTTCATCAAAATCGACGAAATCTTCGCGATTTGCGAGATATTTCGCTTGTTCCGACACTTAGACGGTTGTGCATTGCATTAGCACTGAGAAATGGAGTTCAACGAATGCTTAAACGTCGAAATATCTCCACAGGGAAGGAAATGACGGCTATTTTTCGTCAAAATCGCGATTTGCGAGATATTTTGATTGTTTCGACGCTTAAAGGGTTGTGCATTGCATTAGCACTGTGAAATGGAGTTCAACGATTGCTTAAACGTCGAAATATCTCCAACGGGAAGGAAATGACGGCTATTTTTCGTCAAAATCGACGAAATCTTCGCGATTTGCGAGATATTTTGCTTGTTTCGACTCTTAAAGGGTTGTGCATTGCATTAGCACTGTGAAATGGAGATCCACGAGTGCTTAAACGTCGAAATATCTCAATCGGGCAGGAAATGACGGCTATCTTTCATCAAAATCGACGAAATCTTCGCGATTTGCGAGATATTTCGCTTGTTCCGACACTTAGACGGTTGTGCACTGCATTAGCACTGAGAAATGGAGTTCAACGATTGCTTATACGTCGAAATATCTCCAACGGGAAGGAAATGACGGCTAGATTTCATCAAAATCGACGAAATCTTCGCGATTTGCGAGATATTTTGCTTGTTTCGACGCTTACAGGGTTGTGCATTGCATTAGCACTGTGAAATGGAGTTCAACGAGTGCTTAAACGTCGAAATATCTCCAACGGGAAGGAAATGACGGCTATTTATCGTCAAAATCGACGAAATCTTCGCGATTTGCGAGATATTTTGCTTGTTTCGACTCTTAAAGGGTTGTGCATTGCATTAGCACTGTGAAATGGAGATCTACGAGTGCTTAAACGTCGAAATATCTCAATCGGGCAGGAAATGACGGCTATCTTTCATCAAAATCGACGAAATCTTCGCGATTTGCGAGATATTTCGCTTGTTCCGACACTTAGACGGTTGTGCATTGCATTAGCACTGAGAAATGGAGTTCAACGAGTGCTTAAACGTCGAAATATCTCCAACGAGAAGGAAATGACGGATATTTTTCGTCAAAATCGACGAAATCTTCGCGATTTGCGAGATATATTGCTTGTTTCGACTCTTAAAGGGTTGTGCATTGCATTAGCACAGTGAAATGGAGTTCAACGATTGCTTAAACGTCGAAATATCTCCAACGGGAAGGAAATGACGGATATTTTTCGTCAAAATCGACGAAATCTTCGCGATTTGCGAGATATTTTGCATGTTTCGACGCTTAGACGGTTGTGCATTGCATTAGCACTGTGAAATGGAGTTCAACGAGTGCTTAAACGTCGAAATATTACCACCGGGAACGAAATGACGGCTAGATTTCATCAAAATCGACGAAATCTTCGCGATATGCGAGATCTTTTGCTTGTTTCGACGCTTAAACGGTAGTGCATTGCATTAGCACTGTGAAATGGAGTTCAACGAGTGCTTAAACGTCGAAATATCTCCATCGGGAAGGAAATGACGGCTATTTTTCGTCAAAATCGACGAAATCTTCGCGATTTGCGAGATATTTCGCTTGTATCGACGCTTAAAGTGTGGTGCATTGCATTAGCACTGTGAAATGGAGTTCAACGAGTGCTTAAACGTCGAAATATCTCCAACCGGAAGGAAATGACGGCTATTTTTCGTCAAAATCGACGAAATCTTCGCGATTTGCGAGATATTTTGCTTCTTTCGACTCTTAAAGGGTTGTGCATTGCATTAGCACTGTGAAATGGAGTTCAGCGAGTGCTTAAACGTCGAAATATCTCCATCGGGAAGGAAATGACGGCTATCTTTCATCAAAATCGACGAAATCTTCGCGATTTGCGAGATATTTCGCTTGTTCCGACACTTAGACGGTTGTGCATTGCATTAGCACTGTGAAATGGAGTTCAACGGGTGCTTAAACGTCGAAATATCTCCAACGGGATGGAAGTGACGGCTATTTTTCTTCAAAATCGACGAAATCTTCGCGATTCGCGAGAAATTTTGCTTGTTTCGCCGCTTAAATGGTTGTGCATTGCATTAGCACTGTGAAATGGAGTTCAACGAGTGCTTAAACGTCGAAATATCTCCAACGGGAAGAAAATGGCGGCTATTTTTCGTCAAAATCGACGAATTCTTCGCGATTTGCGAGATATTTCGCTTGATCCGACGCTTAGACGGTTGTGCATTGCATTAGCACTGTGAAATGGAGTTCAACGAGTGCTTAAACGTCGAAATATCTCCAACGGGAAGGAAATGACGGCTATTTTTCGTCAAAAGCGATGAAATCTTCGCGATTTGCGACATATTTTGCTTGTTTCTACGCTTAAACGGTAGTGCATTGCATTAGCACTGTGAAATGGAGTTCAACGTGTGCTTAAACGTCGAAATATCTCCATCGGGAAGGAAATGACCGCCATTTTTCGTCAGAATCGACGAAATCTTCGCGATTTGCGAGATATTTTGCTTGTTTCGGCGCTTAAACGGTAGTGCATTGCATTAGCACTGTGAAATGAAGTTCAGCGAGTGCTTAAACGTCGAAATATCTGCAACGGGAAGGAAATGACGGCTATTTTTCGTCAAAATCGACGAAATCTTCGCGATTTGCGAGATATTTCGCTTGTTCCGACGCTTAGACGGTTGTGCATTGCATTAGCACTGAGAAATGGTGTTAATCGGGTGCTTAAACGTCGAAATATCTCCAACGGGATGGAAATGACGGCTATTTTTCGTCAAAATCGACGAAATCTTCGCGATTTGCGAGATATTTCGCTTGTTTCGGCGCTTAAAACGGTAGTGCATTGCATTAGCACTGTGAAATGAAGTTCAGCGAGTGCTTAAACGTCGAAATATCTGCAACGGGAAGGAAATGACGGCTATTTTTCGTCAAAATCGACGAAATCTTCGCGATTTGCGAGATATTTCGCTTGTTCCGACGCTTAGACGGTTGTGCATTGCATTAGCACTGAGAAATGGTGTTAATCGGGTGCTTAAACGTCGAGATATCTCCAACGGGATGGAAATGACGGCTATTTTTCGTCAAAATCGACGAAATCTTCGCGATTTGCGAGAAATTTTGCTTGTTTCGCCGCTTAAATGGTTGTGCATTGCATTAGCACTGTGAAATGGAGTTCAACGAGTGCTTAAACGTCGAAATATCTCCAACGGGAAGGAAATGACGGCTATTTTTCCTCAAAATCGACGAAATCTTCGCGATTTGCGAGATATTTCGCTTGTTCCGACGCTTAGACGGTTGTGCATTGCATTAGCACTGTGAAATGGAGTTCAACGAGTGCTTAAACGTCGAAATATCTCCAACGGGAAGAAAAATGACGGCTATTTTTCCTCAAAATCGACGAAATCTTCGCGATTTGCGAGATATTTTGCTTGTTTCGACGCTTAGAGGGTTGTGTATTGCATTAGCACTGTGAAATGGAGTTCAACGAGTGCTTAAACGTCGAAATATCTCCAACGGGAAGGAAATAACGGCTATTTTTCGTAAAAATCGGCGAAATCATCACGATTTGCGAGATATTTTGCTTGTTTCGACGCTTAATGTGTTGTGCATTGCATTAGCACTGTGAAATGGAGTTCAACCGGTGCTTAAACGTCGAAATATCTCCAACGGGAAGGAAGTGACGGCTATTTTTCGTCAAAATCGACGAAATCATCGCGATTTGCGAGATATTTTGCTTGTTTCGACGCTGAAACGGTAGTGCATTGCATTGGCACTGTGAAATGGAGTTCAACGAGTGCTTAAACGTCGAAATATCTCCATCGGGAAGGAAATGACGGCTATTTTTCATCAAAATCGACGAAATCTTCGCGAGACGCGAGATATTTTGCTTGTTTCGACGCTTAAAGGGTTGTGCATTGCATTAGCACTGTGAAATGGAGTTCAACGAGTGCTTAAACGTCGAAATATCTCCAACGGGAAGGAAATGACGGCTATTTTTCGTCAAAATCGACGAAATCATCGCGATTTGCGAGATATTTTGCTTGTTTCGACGCTTAAACGGTAGTGCATTGCATTAGCACTGTGAAATGGAGTTCAACGAGTGCGTAAACGTCGAAATACCTCCATCGGGAAGGAAATGACGGCTATTTTTCACCAAAATCGACGAAATCTTCGCGATTGGCGAGATATTTCGCTTGTTTCGACGCTTAAAGGGTTGTGCATTGCATTAGCACTGTGAAATGGAGTTCAACGATTGCTTAAACGTCGAAATATCTCCAACGGGAAGGAAATGACGGCTAGATTTCATCAAAATCGACGAAATCTTCGCGATCCGCGAGATATTTTGCTTGTTTCGACGCTTAAAGGGTTGTGCATTGCATTAGCACTGTGAAATGGAGTTCAACGAGTGCTTAAACGTCGAAATATCTCCATCGGGAAGGAAATGACGGCTATTTTTCACCAAAATCGACGAAATCTTCGCGATTGGCGAGATATTTTGCTTGTTTCGCCGCTTAAATGGTTGTGCATTGCATTAGCACT
Organism: Bombus huntii; assembly: GCF_024542735.1. Lineage (NCBI taxonomy): Eukaryota > Metazoa > Arthropoda > Insecta > Hymenoptera > Apidae > Bombus > Bombus huntii. Next base: position 3,589 of record NC_066255.1, on the reverse strand, counting down.
GTGAAATGGAGTTCAACGAGTGCTTAAACGTCGAAATATCTCCAACGGGAAGAAAATGGCGGCTATTTTTCGTCAAAATCGACGAATTCTTCGCGATTTGCGAGATATTTCGCTTGATCCGACGCTTAGACGGTTGTGCATTGCATTAGCACTGTGAAATGGAGTTCAACGAGTGCTTAAACGTCGAAATATCTCCAACGGGAAGGAAATGACGGCTATTTTTCGTCAAAAGCGATGAAATCTTCGCGATTTGCGACATATTTTGCTTGTTTCTACGCTTAAACGGTAGTGCATTGCATTAGCACTGTGAAATGGAGTTCAACGTGTGCTTAAACGTCGAAATATCTCCATCGGGAAGGAAATGACCGCCATTTTTCGTCAGAATCGACGAAATCTTCGCGATTTGCGAGATATTTTGCTTGTTTCGGCGCTTAAACGGTAGTGCATTGCATTAGCACTGTGAAATGAAGTTCAGCGAGTGCTTAAACGTCGAAATATCTGCAACGGGAAGGAAATGACGGCTATTTTTCGTCAAAATCGACGAAATCTTCGCGATTTGCGAGATATTTCGCTTGTTCCGACGCTTAGACGGTTGTGCATTGCATTAGCACTGAGAAATGGTGTTAATCGGGTGCTTAAACGTCGAAATATCTCCAACGGGATGGAAATGACGGCTATTTTTCGTCAAAATCGACGAAATCTTCGCGATTTGCGAGATATTTTGCTTGTTTCGGCGCTTAAACGGTAGTGCATTGCATTAGCACTGTGAAATGAAGTTCAGCGAGTGCTTAAACGTCGAAATATCTGCAACGGGAAGGAAATGACGGCTATTTTTCGTCAAAATCGACGAAATCTTCGCGATTTGCGAGATATTTCGCTTGTTCCGACGCTTAGACGGTTGTGCATTGCATTAGCACTGAGAAATGGTGTTAATCGGGTGCTTAAACGTCGAGATATCTCCAACGGGATGGAAATGACGGCTATTTTTCGTCAAAATCGACCGAAATCTTCGCGATTTGCGAGAAATTTTGCTTGTTTCGCCGCTTAAATGGTTGTGCATTGCATTAGCACTGTGAAATGGAGTTCAACGAGTGCTTAAACGTCGAAATATCTCCAACGGGAAGGAAATGACGGCTATTTTTCCTCAAAATCGACGAAATCTTCGCGATTTGCGAGATATTTCGCTTGTTCCGACGCTTAGACGGTTGTGCATTGCATTAGCACTGTGAAATGGAGTTCAACGAGTGCTTAAACGTCGAAATATCTCCAACGGGAAGAAAATGACGGCTATTTTTCCTCAAAATCGACGAAATCTTCGCGATTTGCGAGATATTTTGCTTGTTTCGACGCTTAGGAGGGTTGTGTATTGCATTAGCACTGTGAAATGGAGTTCAACGAGTGCTTAAACGTCGAAATATCTCCAACGGGAAGGAAATAACGGCTATTTTTCGTAAAAATCGGCGAAATCATCACGATTTGCGAGATATTTTGCTTGTTTCGACGCTTAATGTGTTGTGCATTGCATTAGCACTGTGAAATGGAGTTCAACCGGTGCTTAAACGTCGAAATATCTCCAACGGGAAGGAAGTGACGGCTATTTTTCGTCAAAATCGACGAAATCATCGCGATTTGCGAGATATTATGCTTGTTTCGACGCTGAAACGGTAGTGCATTGCATTGGCACTGTGAAATGGAGTTCAACGAGTGCTTAAACGTCGAAATATCTCCATCGGGAAGGAAATGACGGCTATTTTTCATCAGAATCGACGAAATCTTCGCGAGACGCGAGATATTTTGCTTGTTTCGACGCTTAAAGGGTTGTGCATTGCATTAGCACTGTGAAATGGAGTTCAACGAGTGCTTAAACGTCGAAATATCTCCAACGGGAAGGAAATGACGGCTATTTTTCGTCAAAATCGACGAAATCATCGCGATTTGCGAGATATTTTGCTTGTTTCGACGCTTAAACGGTAGTGCATTGCATTAGCACTGTGAAATGGAGTTCAACGAGTGCGTAAACGTCGAAATACCTCCATCGGGAAGGAAATGACGGCTATTTTTCACCAAAATCGACGAAATCTTCGCGATTGGCGAGATATTTCGCTTGTTTCGACGCTTAAAGGGTTGTGCATTGCATTAGCACTGTGAAATGGAGTTCAACGATTGCTTAAACGTCGAAATATCTCCAACGGGAAGGAAATGACGGCTAGATTTCATCAAAATCGACGAAATCTTCGCGATCCGCGAGATATTTTGCTTGTTTCGACGCTTAAAGGGTTGTGCATTGCATTAGCACTGTGAAATGGAGTTCAACGAGTGCTTAAACGTCGAAATATCTCCATCGGGAAGGAAATGACGGCTATTTTTCACCAAAATCGACGAAATCTTCGCGATTGGCGAGATATTTCGCTTGTTTCGACGCTTAAAGTGTGGTGCATTGCATTAGCACTGTGAAATGGAGTTCAACGAGTGCTTAAACGTCGAAATATCTCCAACCGGAAGGAAATGAAGGCTATTTCTCGTCAAAATCGACGAAATCTTCGCGATTTGCGAGATATTTTGCTTCTTTCGATTCTTAAAGGGTTGTGCATTGCATTAGCACTGTGAAATGGAGTTCAACGAGTGCTTAAACGTCGAAATATCTCCATCGGGAAGGAAATGGCGGCTATTTTTCTTCAAAATCGACGAAATCTTCGCGATTTGAGAGATATTTTGCTTGTTCCGACGCTTGGACGGTTGTGCATTGCATTAGCACTGTGAAATGGAGTTCAACGAGTGCTTAAACGTCGAAATATCTCCAACGGGAAGGAAATGACGGCTATTTTTCGTCAAAATCGATGAAATCTTGGCGATTTGCGAGATATTTTGCTTGCTTCTACGCTTAAACGGTAGTGCATTGCATTAGCACTGTGAAATGGAGTTCAACGAGTGCTTAAACGTCGAAATATCTTCATCGGGAAGGAAATGATCGCCATTTTTCGTCAAAATCGACGAAATCTTCGCGATTCGCGAGATATTTTGCTTGTTTCGACGCTTAAAGGGCTGTGCATTGCATTAGCACTGTGAAATGGAGTTCTACGAGTGCTTAAACGTCGAAATATCTCCAACGGGAAGGAAATGACTGCTATTTTTCGTAAAAATCGGGCGAAATCATCACGATTTGCGAGATATTTTGCTTGTTTCGACGATTAAAGTGTTGTGCATTGCATTAGCACTGTGAAATGGAGTTCAGCGGGTGCTTAAACGTCGAAATATCTCCAACGGGAAGGAAATGACGGCTATTTTTCGTCAAAATCGACGAAATCATCGCGATTTGCGAGATATTTTGCTTGTTTCGACGCTTAAGCGGTAGTGCATTGCATTAGCACTGTGAAATGAAGTTCAGCGAGTGCTTAATCGTCGAAATATCTCCAACGGGAAGGAAATGACGGATATTTTTCGTCAAAATCGACGAAATCTTCGCGATTTGCGAGATATTTCGCTTGTTCCGACGCTTAGACGCTTGTGCATTGCATTAGCACTGAGAAATGGTGTTCAACGGGTGCTTAAACGTCGAAATATCTCCAACGGGATGGAAATGACGGCTATT